>NC_057720.1:35880832-35937524 GCF_004010195.1 Chiloscyllium plagiosum | reverse complement strand
GAGGAAGTGGGAGGGTTGGAAAGAGAAGTTGTTCAGAGTGAGGACCAGTTCAGTCAGTTGAAGGAGGGCGTCAGTGGAAGGGTACTGGTTCGTACTGTGGGAAAGGAAGAAGCGGAGGGCTTTGAGTCCTTCGTGATGGGGGATGGAGGTGTACAGGGACTGGATGTCCATGGTGAAGATAAGGCGTTGGGGACCGGGGAAGCGAAAATCATGGAGGAGGTGGAGGGCATGGGTGGTGTCCCGAATGTAGGTGGGGAGTTCTTGGACTAAGAGGGACAGGACCGTGTCAAGGTATGCAGAGATGAGTTCGGTGGGGCAGGAGCAAGCTGAGACAATGTACAGAGATGAGTTCATTGTCCAGCAACACATTTTCAGCTCCATATTTAACTATGACTTACTGTTCTTCCAGTCACCTGAAGCCCAGCGTTAAACCTTAACGATGCCCATCCTGCGGACACTACAGTGATGCTCATTGTCATGACCACACCACCATCCCTCCTCCAACTCCCCTCACCACCAAACCCACCACAATCATTATAAGATTTCATGCCCTCCAATGCCTTCGTGCATGCCCCTCATGTACACAGATTCTCCTTCACCATCCATGTCCTTTCCTTTGCAAATTCATCTGCTTTCCCACCCCAAACAACTCTTCCAGCACTTTTGTCCCTGCTGTCCTTACGGTATCCCTTACACCCTTCTGAACAATCGACAGACAGACCACCAGGACTGTATTTGCCACAGGGCTCTAACTAACATCAACATGTAGGCTCGAGAAAACTGACCAGATCCCTGATTGTTGTCTTAGCAGCTTGCTGACTAACAATATGAGTTTCCTCTCACTGCTTATGCTGGTCACACAAGATTGTCCATCCACTCACACTCACTCTTCAGACAACAGACAGTTACTAGTCCCCCGACTACAAGTGTCCCATGCAGCCAACTGACAACGCTAAGCCTCTGCACTGTGTTCAGACTGTGGCCATTACCGACAGTAACAGAAAAACTGACAGACAGCAGCTTTACCCCTTGACCGGATTGAGACTAGCTCCCACCAACTTCCAACATGGCTACCTGATTTTGTGTTTGCTGTACGGGGCAGACGGCATAAACTGGGATTAGATTGACATTTCAGGGTGAACATCGAGATTTGACTCCGGTTTTTGGACAGATTTCAAATGACAAGAAAGACAAGCAGCCTGTGTACCTGCACAAGATAGCATGTCAATACGGCAGTACTGAAAGCCTTTGTTTCTGGTTCAAATGTCAACACATCAACAGGCATGGAATGGCAAAGCAGGGATGTTGCGAGCATGCATGTAGGTACTAAGTGCAAGTGCTAATGGAGCAAAAGAGGAAACTAAGATGCAGCCTGATCCAATTCTTGAGCGGAGACTTGTCATAGAGTCATAGAGATGTGCAGCACGGAGACAGATCCTTCGGTCCAACTCATCCATGCCGACCAGATAACCCACCCAATCTAGTCCCATCTGCCAGCACCTAGCCCATATCCCTCCAAACTCTTCCTAATCATAAACCCATCCAGATGCCTTTTAAATGTTGCAATCGTACTAGCCTCCACCACTTCCTCTGGCAGCTCCTTTCATATATGTACCACCCTCTGCGTGAGAAAGTTGCCCCTTAGGTCTCTTTTATATCTTCCCACTCTCACCCTAAACCTATGCCCTCTGGTTCTGGACTCCCCCACCATCCCAGTGAAAAGACTTTGTCTACTTACCCTATCCATGCCCCTCATGATTTTATAAACCTCTATAAAGTCATCCCTCAGCCTCCGACACTCCAAGGAAAACAGCCTTCACCTATTCAACCTCTCCCTATAGCTCAAATCCTCCAACCCTGGCAACATCCTTGTAAATCTTTTCTGAACCCTTTCATGTTTCACAACATCTTTCTGATAGGAAAGAGACCAGAATTGCATGCAATATTCCAATAGTGGCCTAACCAATGTCCTGTACAGCCACAACATGACCTCCCAACTCCTGTACTCAATAGTCTGACCAATAAAGGAAAGCATACCAAATGCCTTCTTCACTATCCTATCTACCTGCGACTCCACTTTCAAGGAGCTATGAACCTGCACTCCAAGGTCTCTTTGTTCAGCAACACTCCCTCAGACCTTACCATTACGTGTATAAGTCCTGCTAAGATTTGCTTTCCCACAATGCAGCACCTGTCTCTGTGCACAAAGTATCCTTGTAGCAGCCTTTCAACCCTAGTTGCCAGTTCAACTTGCAACACAGGTCTGTGCTTCTTGAGCATCCCGTACATGTATTGGAGAAGTGCCATTGTGGTCCTGAGAGGTTGGCAAATGCCAGATGCCAATGTCTGTGAATGAATAGTGTGGGGGTCTGGTGCCTGTGGATCATGCCTTGAGATGCTGTTTGACAGCCTGGAAACTCCTTGTGGTGAGATGAAGTCCTCATGATGACTCTGAATTTCATGTCAAGAGTTCTTGACGAATAGAGTGTCCAGGCATATTTGATAATATAGAAAGCTGAATATTAATGAGGCCAATTGCAGCATTAATGAGGTGTTTAATAATCTATAATCCTCTTTAATTGGCAACACACAGTTGCCTCGTGAGAAACTCACCTTGCCACTCAGCAAACGCATAAAAGATGCGGTGAGATGTACCTAGTGTCAAGATTGGCGTTACTGAACTTTGCATTTGATTCAGCCACAGATCTTCTCGTAGCCCATGTCACTTAGACCCCTATGAAAGTCCACCCAAAGTTTAACTTGTGCATATTTTTCTGTTCAAATTTGGTGCAAGTTGCTGTGGTAAAAATTTATTCCAGAGAAAGTTCAGTACAGAAATAGGCCATTCAGCCCCACTGGTGCTTATGTTCTACATTAAGCCTCTTCCAAAGCAAAATCATCTAATCCTACCAACTAGATCTATCTTCTATACCTTTCACCCTCATGAACTTAGATACATTTAAAGGAGAACCAGCTATCTTACTTCCTCACATGGCAGCAATTTTTGCATCATCACCACTGAGGAAAGAATTTTCCTGAATTTCTCATTGGATTTACAAGAGTAATAACCTCAAGGTTTATAGACAAATTTTGAACTCAGTCACCAGTGAAAATATCTTCTCTATGTCAACTTTCTGACCCATTCATTATTTTAAATCCTGAAAAAAATTGATGACTTTGACAGAGAAATGCCAACCAAAGGCAAAAGTATGAATGAATTAAGAGACAAAACGAGTTACTTTTTATAACAGGACATTGTGTGCATGGAAATGAGCCTCCAGAGTAAGATTAGGTTTTTAAACTTACAGGCAGCTTATTAAACGTTTTACTGGGGGAGGCCAAAATCAGTTAGAGGACATCAGATTTCTTTTCCAAACCACCCCCAAGATGTCGGACCCATGACACCTGTCCAGAAATGTGCAGGTTAAGTGGATTGACCATGCTAAAGTTCCCCATAGTGTCTAGGAATGTACAGGCTAGGTGGATTATCCATGGGAAATGCAGGATTACAGGGATAAGATTGGGTGGGGGGGGTGGGGAAACGGTGTCTGGGTATAATGTTCTTCAGAGGGTTGGTCTGGGCTTTATGGACCAAATGGCCTGTTTCTATATGGGCATCCCACTGCAACTTGCCAGCCTTTGGTCACATCATTAATCAGGCAACTCAGACAGCACAGCATTTCAAAGGTCCTGGTGATAGAGGAGATGAGGTGATGTAAGTGATGTGGTCGTAGAGGCAGAAACCCTCAAAACATTTAAGAAGTATTTAGATTCACACTTGCGATGCCAAGGTATAAAATTTGAATAGTTAGGCAATTGTTTCTGATTGGCGTGGATGCAATGGGCCAAAGGGCTTTTATCTATGCTGCAGATGTCTATTAATCTATTATCTCAAATCAGCATTGTCCTTCAGAATTTCTGGAAAGTGAGCAGGAGCTACACTGACTTCATTTAAAAAACCTCAAAAATATTTCTGTACTCGTTGTGCAGCATCCAACCAACCAAATTAATGGGGTTCATCCATGTCAGTGGAAATTGTAATTAGTGCCCTACTAATGTCACAAAAATTGATTTCCATAAATCAAAAGATGCCCTGCCTGAAACAAGCAAGTGTCCCACTGGCTCAGGAAAGTCCCTTTAAAAGATTGCAGCTGCTGAAACAATACTGCTATTAGGATGTTAACAGTAATAACCATGAGATTGTTACCAGCCGTTAATATTAATTTGAACAAATAAATTAAGCCCCAAAAGTCACTAATGCCTTGACTATTACACTAAACTCTATATCCAGAGTATTGACAATTCAACAACAAAATCCCAGCATGTTGCCGAACATTAATTTCTAGATTCATCATGTCCCCCATTAATAATCCTCTTCATTTGTTGACATTCATTGTATTAAGCCAATGAGTAGGGAGGCTTCAGTATAACAGGTGAATGTGACACATAACCTAGATTTACATGTGCACCATGATGTCAAAACTAACCTTCGATTTTTAGATTTTATGGGGGGCTAGCTGGGACTACATCAGCTGGTGGATATAATACATGTATTAAGTTATACACTGGCTGCCAACATTCACTGAAACTCCGATTCTCCACACTTGTGCAAGCATGCATGTAATTTGTGACACAGTATTCACATGATTTATTATGCAGCATGTTTACTTGTATAAATTCAATGCTTATGTGCAGCAAATACAATATGACAACTGCAAGTACATTTCATAACTTAATGTTTCTCATTGATGCTAGCAAAACGTATCTGGCGCAGATCAAAAAAGGACATTAGAATCATGAATCCCTACAGTGCACATAGAGGCCATTCGGCTTATTGAGTCTCCTGTCGAACAGCATCCCACCCAGATCCATCACCTCCCACATTAATGATCACAATGGCTCGGCTGATATTGGGAATGGAGTACAAATTGGTGGAATTTAAATGCAATTAACAAAATCTGGAATATCAATCAAGTCTCAGTAATACTGACCATGACAACTTTCACTGCTGTCGTAAAAAACAATCTGGTCTACTAATGTCCTTTAGGGAAGGAAATCTACTATCCTTAATTGATCTGGCCTACATGTAATTCAATATCCACAACAATGTCGTTGACTCCAATCTGCTCTCTGAAACTGCCTAGTTCAAGGGCAATTCAGGATAGGTGACAAATGGTGCCTACAATCATTGAATAAACAAAATAAAATCCAAAACAGGATAGTGTAAGTCTTGCAAGAGATTTGCAAATGGTGTTCCCATGCATCCTTATTTACTGCTGTCCTTGTTCTTCCAAGCAGTAGAGATTACAGTTCTGTTGCACTTGGGCTGTAATCCAATATTTTTTTTAAAAAGACAATCATCTTTTGTTTCTGTTAGAAGATAGAGATATTGACTCTTTCCTATCTGCCAATTCAAACTCAATCTAAATGTGAAAAATATCAATTCAATCTCATAAACCCCCAACGAGCAAGACTACTTTCTTCCTTTTCACACTCTACCTACCTCTTCATAGTTGAAGCCTTAACTCAGAAATATTTCATTTCAAGACTTAAATCGGGGAGACCAAACGTAAACTCAGGGAACAGTTTGCAGAGTTTCTCAGCTAGGCCCGCAGGGGCTGATCAGACCTCCCAGTCACCACCCATTTTAATTTCCCTTCCCACTCCCTTTCCGACATGACCATCCTTAGCCTCCTCCATTGCCACAATGAACCAAACCACAAATTGGAGGAACAATACCTCATCTTCCGCCTGGGCAGCCAACAGCCCGGAGGACTCAATATGGAGTTCTCCAATTTCAAATAACTTTCCTTCCCACTCCCAATTCCCTCCCTAGCTCCTCCCCCTCCCTTCCACCCCTCCTAGCCACCTACCGAATTCATTCCTCTCATTGACCAACCAAGTCGTACTCTCTACCGGTCTTCACTATCCCCATTTCACCACCCTGCCCCCACCACCTCCTGTATCTGCAGCTTCCCCTACACCCAACCCCAGCCCTGAAGAAGGGTTACACCCAAAGCGTCGACTTCTCCACCTCCTGATGCTGCCTGGCTTGCTGTGTTCTTCCAGCCTCCTGCCTGTCTACTTTAAAATTTTCAAAGGCTCTTTTAATTGGACTCCCAGCCTCATGTTATAAAAGAAGTAAATATCAAAGCTTGTATTCACACTTGCATGGAATAAGATATCCCATTATCAGTCTCAGCATGCTCAGTGTACAACATGAACAAATTTCAAATTTTTTGGTTCAAATTACCCCATTCTATCTCAGCAACCTTTTCTTGTGCTCAAAACTTCTCGCCTCTTCAAAGCCAGGTTACTCTTTGTCCCTTACTTCTGTTCGTCACCAGTACTAGCCCAGTAAGCCCATTCTGCACCCTATTGTCTAGTTGATGTCACCTTCCCACCTCTTACCATTCTTTAAGAAACTCCTTTGATAAGGTGCCACATTGATAATGCTTTTATCTGCCTGATTTAATATTTTCCTTCTATTCCAAATCTAGGTCTATTCCTCCTAAATGTAAAGCATTTAGAGTTTTTTTTTCTTTTCATCTTCAGAAAGCAATACAAAAATACAGGTTATTGTCAGAAACAAGATGCTAAATACTTGGATTAGTAGAGTAAATTTTGGTAGGACCAGCAGGTGTGATGACTTGCTACAGATAACAAAAATATTCATTGGTCATTTTCAATGTGAAATATAAACACAGCATGTACTTCGTAATCCGGTTTTATAAATTCTAATTCCTTACATTGTTTTTAAATCCCAATCTCCACAGGTTACAAAGATGGAGTTGACTTTAGGATCCAGCAAACCTTCTTTTCTCATCCAGTCATCAACCATCTGCAAAAAGCAAATATGATGACGAATAAATAAAACTAAGATACGCTTAATTCCAATGCAAGAGTGTGGTTACTAAACTTTTATCAGCATTCTGTTCCAAAATGTTATCTATGCTTCTATCAATAACTTAAACATATGACAGAAAATCTAAAGCACAAAACGTTTTGCTTCTTTTTATTCTTCCTATTATGTACATTCATCCTCTCCTAAAAAAAAAACAATGTTATCTTTTTGCTTACTTCACAATAAATTCTACTATTCATACCATTCTCTGTAAAAGTTACAATGGTGCGAGCAGGATCATGATTGCTGAAGACTATGAGATTGAGAAAGATAATGAGGGCACACATCACAATGTTCACAGTCAGACGATTTATGATTTTGATTAGGGTTGAGGGAAGGGTGGAAATCTATTTGCAAACTGGAAAAGTCAGGCACAGATTTGTGAGGCAACAAGGTGGACAAGAACTTCAGAGAGGAAAATGATATTAGAGTTGGGGCAGTAGTTCACAACAAACACAGGGATAAATAATATGTTTATCGGTAGGGTGACAATAATGAGTTTGAAAAGAAGTGGTAGAGTAATTGAGGAAATTGAACCATTTTGAAAGTCAACTAACTAGAATGTCAGCATTTTCATAAAATGTGATCAAGGGAACTGAAAATGGCTCTGATGGATAATATCAATTCAGAGAGGACACAAGGGGAGTCAGATAGAAACCAAAGAAAAAGATAGGTTCTAGTCTGGGGCCTGGGGGGAACCTTGATCTGAATGTTGACTTAGAGGGCAAAAGGGAAGTACGATGGAGGCAGCTTAACTGATGACTTCAATTTCACTCATAATAAAATTCATAAACTCCTTGTACATATTGTTGCAAGTAAAGATAGAAAAGGTGAGGGAGAAATGTTTCGAGACACAGTTGGTAAGGGTAAACAAGCAAAGAGTTATTGTTACATTGCAAGGTTGAAGCAGCGTGCATTTGTTTCACAAGAGATCAAACATACTGCTGTTTGATATGATCAAACCAAGTATGGCAATGCATTGTTAAATTAGCTATGTGCCAGATACACTCAAGTCTGTATCTTTTGCAGTTCGGAGGCAAAGATAAATGCTGTAGAATGGGCCTCATCTATCCCAGAGGCAGAGAACAGCTCATAATATTGAGGTGGGGGTAAAATTAATAGAAATTTGTCATGGTATTGATCCTCTAATATGGAATCCAGCATGATATTTGGGAATCAGTTTCCAAGTACTTCCACTAAGAGACGTGAAGTGATGTTACAACTGTACAGGACTTTGGTTAGGCCCCATTTGGAGTACTGTGTGCAGTTCTGGTCGCCTCACTTCAGGAAAGATGTGGAAGCTTTGGAGAGGGTGCAGAGAAGATTTACCAGGATGTTGCCTGGAATGGAGAATAGGTCGTACGAGGATAGGTTGAGAGTGCTAGGCCTTTTCTCGTTGGAACGGCGAAGGATGAGGGGTGACTTGATAGAGGTTTATAAGATGATCAGAGGAATAGATAGAGTAGACAGTGATAAACTTTTTCCCCGGGTACAACAGAGTGTTACAAGGGGACATAAATTTAAGGTAAAGGGTGGAAGGTATAGGGGAGATGTCAGGGGTGGGTTCTTTACCCAGAGAGTGGTGGGGGCATGGAATGTGCTGCCTGTGGGAGTGGTAGAGTCAGAATCTTTGGTGACCTTTAAGCGGCAATTGGATAGGTACATGGATGGGTGCTTAAGCTAGGACAAATGTTCGGCACAACATCGTGGGCCGAAGGGCCTGTTCTGTGCTGTATTGTTCTATGTTCTATTCTATGTTCTAAGGCACAACTTATGAAACAGTCAAAAATAACCTGCTTGATAATTATTGGTTGTCAGCAGGTTTATGTTGTAGTAACACAGTTTATCATCAATTCCATTAAAAAAATGATTTAAGAAACAAGGGACAAACTGAAAACTTGCAACTATAAAGTTAAATCAATGTTTGACTTGACTTACAATTTTACCAAAACCTACTAGTCTAGACATTTTAACCTACCTCAAACATAATTAGCACCAGATTTTCCCTTTTCTGAGCATTTCAAGTCAATGTGCAATTATGTGAAAATGAGCAGCATTAGCAAAGCCACATGAAAATATAATTGGTCCAATACAGTGCCCATACATTAATATTTTTTTTAAAAAGCTCACTCTGAAATTATGGATACATTATTGAGGTCAAAAGAGACAGTTCAAATCCAAGTCTAATGCCTCAATAAGATCTTATTTACCTGAAGGGCTTCTTGTAATGTTGGTTTTCCGTCAACCATTGACTGAACAATCCCTGTGAGCTAAATAAGAAATCAAGTTACAAGTAGGTTAAGACAAAATTACATGTTAGATGATTGTGAGATCTCTAAGCATTAGTAATATTTCAAAGAGTCATAGATTTGACAAAAGAAAATATAAAAACTTTATAAAGGTGACTTCTGTCACAAATAATTTATCATAAAGAATATCAAAATCAAAGATAATATGAAAATGTAGAGCAGAATATCCAATTGTACTTAAAAGTTAAGAGTTTTGTCTTAGCAATCTCCACATCTGTAAATCATCTCAACACTTTATAAATGAGGAATATGCATAAGGCAGTTAAATCTACTTATACAGAGGAATCTGGATTATCCGAATATCAATTATCTGAAACTCGGATTATTCGAAGGGGATCTCAAGATGCCGATTGAAACATAACGTCAAAGAGCTATTTCGACCCAGATTGTGTCTTTTATTTTTGGATAAAATGATTAAAAAAAACGTACTCGGCTCCGTTCGCTCTCTCTCTCTCTCTCCCCCCACAGACCCACACTTTCCCTGGGGGTTCTACATAGGGGTGAACCCTGCACTCCCTTTCCCCAGATAATCTCTCCAACATTGTCCTGTACAGGGCAGAGGTGGAACCTGTCAAAACATTGCAGTCGTGTGTGTGCGCGTTTGTGTGTGTGCGCGTGTGCGTCTTACTGTTGATGTCCAGCCTGACTGCCCTGTTGGGTTGGGGGGGGGGGGGGGCGTGGGCGTGTGCAGTGCTGGGAGCGGACAGGGTTGGGGAGAGATGGGTTCAGGAAGTGGGGGTGTCCTCACACGTGATGTGCTGCTGCTGCCTCGTCTCTTGAACGGGCAGCAGACTTCACAGAAAACTCCGAATTCCAGAGGGAAATCAATTAATTGAGTAATCAATTACTTGAACGAAATAGTGCCTGCCCATCTCGTTCAGATCATTGAGGTTCCTCTATGTATCATAATTTGAGGTTGCAACAATGGGAACCCCTTGTGATCTAAACTAATTTTCAATCTTACATATATCTACTAGGTATGAATGGAAAATATTTGAGAGACAAAAGCTAGATATGAAACATTAAACTGTTACAAAGCAAGTGAACATACAAAGTGACAAATTTAATATAAATACTTGACCACAGAGGGCAAGAAAAATTGACCACAGAGGGCAAGAAAAATTTATGACACCACATTGTTCCAAACGCAAATATATTTCACTAGGCTAGGTTTTTTTTCCCAGATTTACCTATTTGACAATGAGTCCCTTTGCTCTTTTCTTTCTTCACCCTCTCAAACAAAATACTTTTTCTATCTTGTTTGAATTATCACCCAGAAGGTTTGTCAATAAAACCAAAATATTCAGGCTTAAAGTAAGTTTGCAGACCCATTGCTAATCTTATTAAGTCAAAAGAAACAAACGAATATCTGAGCTCAGAGTGGTAGGTATGAAATATTCGTTCAAAAATTGTTGGGGCAATAATGTAGCATTCTCATTGCCCACCATTTTAAAAAAAGCAATTTGTAGCAAGGAAGAGGTACCACATTAGTTGTGAATTATCATACATTTATGGACAACTGCGCTGCTCAACAATCACATCACAAAACAAAAATGTGTATCAACTTGCCAACAAGTGTCAAGAAATTGCTGGAGTTGTGAATTAAATGTGAAAGAGTCTCATTTCAGCTGGTATTTCTTATTGGAAGGATTCAAATGATAACTCGATTTAAGATTCTGACATTCTACTCAATCCTGCAAGCCTGGAAAAGAACTATGATCCCTCAGTCCTGCAGGTAAATTTTATCTTCCTTAACTCAATTTTTTTTTTGTCTCCGCCATCATTTTTATTTTGGTATCTAATTTGACATGAATCACCACATTTCCTTTACTTGGTTCCATTCTCTAGCCTTCAATTGCATCAGTTAAGGAAGTACATCAGTGGACCCAACATTCAGGAGTTTCCAAATAACCACAAAAATATACCATCTGAACAGTGAAGAGAAAAACAATTCCTGTCACAAAAATATGACATAATAGCAATGTCTAACAATATGTTTCTCGCTAGTTTTCAACCATTACACCAATTAGATCTATATCTTAATTGTTCTTATCAATTCATGTGTGTCTTTGAATTGCAAAATTAACAATTGGAAGAAACTCAATCCTCAGAAGCTGGGTGAGCTCATCAAGGGAACTGGCCTGTAGTGAGAGAACGAAGGCAAAGTAAGAATATAGGTTTTAAACGTTTTCATAAGCCTTTCATAGTTAGATTTTAATCTATTCTAACCATCAGAATCTTAGATAGAAGCTATAATATGCTATTGTTAGCAGAGTTTTAGTTACTTGAAAAAAATTTTGAAACAGGAAAAACAAAATAAAGCAGAAATCCCAGGTGAACAATTCACTCTTCTTTGGTTAACAAAAAAAGTCAACAATATGTCTCCTTGAATCAGACAGTAAGCTGGTCAAGAGGACAATTTAATCCAATTATCCACTTGCTCGACAGGTAATAACCGCTTAATCAAGAAATATAATTTCAAGAAACATTTTGAGTTTGCTGATCACTATTGTGATCTGTAGGAACATTATGCACTAGTTATTCAAACTTAACTGATATTGTTACACTGCTGCAAGAATAGTCACCGTCTAGTTTTCAACATTCATTTTATTTTGCCTTAAGGTTCATTAAAATAATTTAGAAACATTGAGAGGCGATTGGAATACAATCCTTCCAACTGTACAAGCAAGTGTACAGTTAAAGTTCAGGCAAGTGTTATGGATACCAGTTTCCTCTCTCTGCTCCTGGTTAACAATCTTAAAATACGTCTTGGTGGGTGCAGTATCAACCTTATATTTGGTGGGCATAGACCTGTAGCAGAAAACCAGTCCTAAAAGATTACTAATTTGGGATATTTCTTAAGGTACTCATGAAGCTGGCTACGCTACAACATGGAAATTCAGCATGGCGGCAATGTTTTGGATTTTAAGGAAAAGGTATATACATTGCTTAACTAACACACCCAAAAACCAAAAAAAAACACTGACTTAGATCATCATAGTTCTTGCTTGTGCCACCTTGCTGTATATAATTGGATGATAAAATATTTCTAATAAGCTTTTCAGAGATGTTATTACACACCTCTGGAGTAGGAGGTACTCCTTCTGGCTCAGAGATAGGCACACCACTTGACAAAAGAGCCCTCATATAACTGGATGATATATTTGCCTTAACGTCATCTGCACTTCAAAAACTGAGAAAAAACAATTTATAATCCCACAATATGCATAAATATTGCAACTTGATGACCACAAAAACAACAAAATTCATGCCAGGGTACAATAAATAGCACAAATAGAAGCTTCATCTACATGTATCCAATTTATCATCTTAGTTCATTTGACACTTGTGATCAAGTTTAGTCTCCTAAGCCAATTCAAGAATGATAAGTTAATATGTATTGCTTTACAGAGTGCTGACATGCCAGGAGCTGACTGTGGTTTTCACTGTATGCTCACATAGTTAACAGCACTGTGACATCTCAACACAGGTGAAATAACATACTATTTGTGAAGTATGTACTGAATGGTTACACCAGTTAAGACAGCATTCAAGTTCTTTCTTTCCACTGGGGCCACGTAACAAAATTGCTCAAAAAAAAAACTACTATGGTTAATACAACATACATTTCTAAGGTAATTTTAATTAGACAAGAAAAATAAACAAGTTTATTTTATCAGAAATTAACATTTGTTTTAGGAAAAATATGCATTCTCTCTCTTTACATTTAATATTAATCAGCTCTATGAATCACAATAGAACAGAAATGTTTCATTTCAGGGTAATTCAAAATTGTAAATTTGACCATATTTAGGGAGCTTTTTTTAAAATTATGCTTAGACAGACTTGAGGCAGTAGGCATTAAAAATATCATCAGGCAAGAGAGAATAATTGAAAAGAATATAACTAGAAAAATGAGACACAGAGATTACTTTGTCTCAACCTAACAATGATACTGTAATTTGATTGATGGATGCGAAGATATATCCACTGTTGCGAACGCTCTTCAGAATGGGGTGGAAGGTCAGTCAGGCAGTAAAGTGGACTTCTATCAAAGCGTGGAGGTTCCTCAATGTGAAGTGTAAATGCAGTTAAATTCTGCCAGAATTTTCCCTCAAGAACAGTGCTGAAATCCATCATTTTGAAGCCAATTAGGAATGTCATGAAGGTATGATAATCATTTTAGAGAGAAAAATAACAGGATTTATAATGCTGAAGAATACAATTAAATCTACTTTCCTGGGAAATATAATTCATTTCCAAATAAACATTTGCAATGGTAGTTTTAGCACTCAATTATTACTACATAGAAAAGATCTTTTAAAGATCAGGATCGATTGCTGTATCGCATGTTGAGATACTTATAGTGGCTTCTTCATCAAAAACACTAATATCCAGGCACCAATCTTAGTTTTGTAACTTAAATATAAATTTGGAGTAGTCACCTTAAAATCTATTGAAACAAGTTTTCCCATTCCCAATACAATATACTTTGTCAAAGGCAGGTTTTATACCACAAAGTTTCTCACTGAATTTCTCTAAATCAATTTGAGACCAGAGAAAGTGTACAATATGCCTCTATTTTATAAAGACAGCGCTCTTTGAAATTTGTCACCTCTTGCAGACAGACCTGCAGCGTCAGCGTGAGCGAAAGGGGGCCACTGCCACTACTTGTGGCTATGAACTTCTTTATGCAGATTAGAGCAGGTGACATTTTTATCATCTCCACGTTTGTCACCCCAGTGCTGGATAAGGGAAGTGATTGATGCAATTTATGCAATGAGAAGGAATACATCGTGTTGGCTCAGACTGGAGAACAGAGAACATGCACGTGACTTTGTGTTGCTAACAGCCTCCTTCACGCTGTAGGGCATTATTGACTCCAAACACATCGGTTGCCACCTGCAATTAAATCTATTCCTGGAGGTTTCATCACATGAATTGTATGACTTTCCCTCAGAACACAATTCAATCAGAACTCAGTTCTGAAGAAGTCATACCGGACTGGAAATGTTAACTCTGTTTCTCTCTCCATAGAGATATTGCCAGGGCTGAGTTTCTCCCGTATTCTCTGGGATTGCTTCTGTTTTTGTGCACAGATTCCAGTGTAAATAAATCGGACAATATTAGTCAAAGCCACAAATGCACAACCTTTTATGTTGTTTCAAGATTTAATTGGCAAGAATGAAGCCCCTGCTCATCTAGATTGCACCCATTGGAGGAAACTTTACCTTAAAATTAAGATATAATCTTCTAACTAGCTTTACTAAAATATGTACTGAGTTTAGGGTTCGGAAGAAATCATGTTGGACTTGAAATATTAACTCTGTTTCTCGCTCTGCAGATGCTGCTAGACCTGCTGAGTTTCTCCAGTATTTTCTGTTTTTACTTCTAACTACCTATATGTGCATGGTATTCAATGAGAAACAGTCTGCATTCATATTTTTAAATATGATGTTGGATGAAAAAATTTGATAAATCTTGTAGATTGCAGGATTGTGCATTTCTAGTGAACCTCTTTGGAGGTCCCTGTATCAATTCTCCTACATAATTATTTATCAACTAAATGACAGCCTCCAGAGGGAAGAAGTTCAATTGATTCACACAAATTAACTGCTCAAACAGTTAAAGCAAAAGCCTGCAAGGTGAACTAAACTTATTTTATTCCAAAACCAAGGGACACTGCAGCAATTAACACATCATGACCAAAGATCACTAAACCAACATCTAAGATTGTTTAGATTATCTCAGCAAACAGCCCGAAGATACATGGTATACTCAAGCAGTTTCTCAGCAGCAAGCTTGCACTTTGAACATTTCACTTAAAGTAATGTGCAAAATATTGAACTCCTCCGCCTCAAATTAAACATTGTATTCAATAATGGTCACATATGAAATGTTTGACAAATAAAGTCATATATTAAATATAAAGAATTTTATAAAACATATTTTCAGATGATATTTTTGTACCATAGACTGTGTGCAAGGTGAAAAAAAATGGGTCCTGATTATTTTGTGAAACCCTTACCTCTGTACAAAAAGGTGTCAATTCTGAATGTACAACTGGTTGAACATACGTATGAAACACAGCTTCAATTTCCAGTGTCCTTCCATGTAGTTTAAGGATTGGGAATTCTATTATTTCCTGGGGGAGGGTTAGGGATAGAAAAAATGACAAAGTAAACAAAAAAAGTTAATTTCTTCTACACACGTATGCTTAAGGTCACAATTTCTTTTCAGTTCATTTTCCTAGATATTACCTGCACTGATAAATTTTTGATAATTACATCCTTTGAAAAGAAAGAAATCCTGCATCTAAAATATTTTTGCTGAGTTAGCTTTAGCTTTTTTTTCCCCATTTTTAAGACTGCCCACCAATTAGAAACTTTATGTCAAACATGGATTCAGAACATTTTTGTGTCATGTATGCAAGTTGCTTGTTCTCAAAATATGTATTCTCAGGAGGTGGGAGATTCTGACAAAACTATATTTAATGCCCAAATCTAGATGCTGTGAGAAAGCAATGATCAATGTAAAGAAACCTAAAGCAAAATGTTGGAAGCATTCTGCAGGTCTGACAGCATTTCTAGAGAGAGAAATGTGAGTAAATGTGTTGAGTGTTTGCACTTTGCATATGTGATATTTCAAAATAATATGAATATGCTTGACATGAGAACATTGTGAATATAATGTTTTTAAAAAGTCATGGAGAAACTAACACACACACACACAATGATAAATTTCCAGGATCTGCTCAGTTCGCCATAGGCTACTAAAATATATCAGTGAGGAAACTACAGGAACAACAATCATAATTTTCCTCAGCTTTCCAGATTCTGGAACTGTCATGTTGGATTTGAACATGACAAATGTCACTTTTTTTATTTAAAAATCAAGGGATGGAGAAATCAGGAAATGACAGACCGGTCAGGTAAATATCAGGTGTGTACAATCTACCTGCAGAGATAGTGACTGAATGCTTGAACATTGTCAGCTGATCCACAGAAACAATGTGGATTTATGAAAGTTACATGATATCTGAAAAATCAGCTAATATTTTTGAGGAAGTTGCCAATATGATAGGCAGGAAAATATCCATGGATACTGACGATATAAAAAACCTTTTGATCAGATTCAACACAAAGATTATTAAAAATTGTTATCGTGTACCATGGATTGATCATTGCATAGGAGATAGAAGACACAAAATAGGCTGGCCAGTGCAAAGTGTGTGCATGAAGTGATCCTTGCATTAGAGAACACGTAGACCCTGGAGCTCAGGATTCATATAGATAATGCCATTAAGCTGCAGACAAATTTCTGGTTGCTGCATTGCCTTCAGGTAGTGGCTGCTGGCATAATCAAATGAGCAAACAAGAGAACACATCCAATGTTAATTGCTCTGGACCTCAAGACAGTGATCAACAGCAAAATTAATTCTACAGAAATCCTAAAAACAAAAATGTTACTAGTCGGATTAGATATATTTTAAAGCCACCTGTTCAAAAAGGTTATTATGCACTGCTGGCACAGGTGGGATTTGAACTTGGGTCTCCTAGTTCATAGGCAGGGACACTACCACTGCACCACATCCTTTTATAGTGAGTTGAAATGAAAACCTTAATAATATACAGTTCTTTATCAATATCTGGAAACAACTGCATATAGAGATCAACACAAAGGAATTTTTTTTAAAAGAGAGGTAGACTGCTAAAATGAATTTTAAAAATCATTCACAAAAATGCTATTTTGATCCCTAAAAATAATGAAAACATAGTAAAGTTGCAAAAGTACTGAACAAATTCTCGTACTTAGACGAATTTCTCAAGAACACAATTTTGGTACAGATATTTTACCTCAAAGCAGAAGTCTGAAGCTATGCAGATATTGATGGAAAAAAAAGACGAGATGATGAAATAATTTAAAAATAACAAAACCATTGTTAACACCAAGATACAACCATTATTAGTTAAAATGAAGCAAATTTCAATTTCCATTTAAATCACGTTTATAATTTGATTGGTTTGGCGCCAATGTTAACATAATACTTCTCCTACACACGGGAAGATTATTGATTGAGGTTCCACCAATTCAAATTTATCAAGAAATAACTGCAATTTACTTCAATACTGTTTGCAGAATAGTATCTGCTCAGGTTCATATGATGCAATGGAAATGCAAACAGTCCTTTCAGCTCTGGAACGGTGTTCAAAATCAAGTTTTACTAATGAGGCCAAGTATATGTTATGAATTTAAGAGCAATACCCAAAAGAGGCATGTTCATAATAAAAGCCCCAATAACTTACAGTCCCACTAGCATCATAATGGTATAGTATGGGTGACCTTCTGTGGTTAGAGTTAAGACACATTATTGAGACAGGTTAGGTGGAGCTACAGTCTGTATCTAATGACCCATTATACTGAGAATGAAATCAATGGTCAGGAACCTTTTATATTGGATTCTGAATCATTTTCATCCAGCTTGAATAACTAGTGGCTATTTAACTGATCGTACATTGGACACCTCCCACTCCCAACACCCACCATACACTGTTGAGTCAATGATAATGCAACAACACATGTAATGACATCTTAATATTTACGATCTGCCATTTAAAATGACTCGCAAAACAGATTATGAAACTGCCTACCAGTTTTACTGAAGTTATTTCCTCCAGGATCCAAGATAATTTCACTCATCAAGATATGGGGGACATGGAAGAAGAAGTGTCAAGTCATAACACTCCAGTTATCACACTGAGAGGAAGTGGCTTTCTGTTCCATGAATTTTGTACATTCATAAATCTAATTAAAACTCGCCCATAATCACTTCATTTTAAATACAACATAGGAAGTTTAGAATTCTTGATTTTGAATTGCAAATATAACCAAGTATATACAAATTCTGACTTGAGTTATGTAATCATCATCTCTTTCCCATTGTTATTGTAATAACACAATAATTTATTTATAAGCAATTAACAGATTTACACCGGTTCTTAAAAAGTATATACTGAGTTATCAGCTTTCCAGTAGTTTTTCTTCATACACAATAAAACAATAAGGGGATGACAAGGCTGCAGCATATGTGGAAATGTTGAGTTATGTTTTAAGTCATTGCAATTAAATCGAAGTAGCGTATTAATAACTTTTCAACCCTTAAATTACATTGTTTTGAAAAACACACCAGCAGGCATTGTTCTGTGCAGAATATAGCAATTTCAACCTTTTCATCTGTCAATTATTTAAGTATCTTATGAAAATTTGGCTTTCTTTCGTGTATCAATTGTGATTAGGCTAGATACATCAGTCTCAGTAATCACACTGCCAGATACAATATACCTTACAACTCACGTAAAACAATTAAAGACTGCTTGCAATTGTCTGGTTAGTAATATTAAGGTAGAAAAGGGACCCTGAAAAATACTCTCAGTTGATCTGGCTGACATTGTGAATCTGATGGCAGTAACATATAAGCTTTATAGGGAAATATATTTTAAAGAAGCAATACAATATAGTTCTCACCACCATCTGGATAACAAATTGCAAAACGAGTAAAATGGGCATACAGGAACTTGTTTTTCAATATATACTTCTGTTTTGATTTACACAATAGCCGTTTCTAAATAATTTATGGCATGATAAATTTATTGCACAGTTCAAGCTAACTGCAAATAAGAATTGCCAAATAATTAGATTTTAGTGCAATGCTTATAAATTATCCACTGATTTGTCCAGACTTGTTTGTCAACCCTGTTGTGCTTTAGGTCATCTTTGACATTTTGGTGTTTGTGTTTTAATTGCTGATTTACACTTTGACAGATGAGTCTTGATGCCTTATGTCCAGGTCTGTGATGTCTAAAGGGATTCAAGGCAATTAGAGGAGAAGTGCTCACCTTGGAAATGATGTGATACTTTATTCTTTTCCTTTAGAATTCAGTTAAGAGGGGTACAGTAAAGAATGAATTGTCTTACAATAACATAACAGATGCAAGATTAAATTCAAATGAGGATTTCACAACATACAGCGATAAGTAAAACTTTGGGTTGGTAAACACTATCTGCATAGCATCAGACTGCTGACATTAATTACGTTATGAATAAAATTTGTTTTATTAAAAAATGATTTTACAGTCAACAACTTAAGCTAAAAGTGGCAGTTAGAAATGGCATTAAGTAACTTTTCTCTTACATAAAATGTTTACGCCCGAGCCTTTCTATAATAGGATGGCACATAATTGTGTATGGTCATTGTTCCATTCCATATTGGAGATGACAAAAATCAAATATTCTGCATCAGAATTAAATAAATATTATTTCTATCTATGCATTCCATGTACATTAAAACCTGACGAAATTGGCTCATATGGGGAGTTGGCATGACGTGCTGCAACCTCCAGTCTACAAAGTGTTGGAAGACAAATTTCATTCCCCTCTCGCCATACTGTATGAAGTTCTCATTTTAGCAGCAATGTTGTGGGAATATGCAAATTGGAGGCTAAGTACTTGCTTGCGCCAAAAAAAATATTAAAACCAGAGTTGTCTTTGTGGCTGTTGTTTTACAATTCATTCTGGTCTGTTCAGAGGTATGTGACATTAACTCTCCCATTCACATTTCATGCAGAAGAATCTTGAGAAACCAAAAGGGAACTGATTAACCAAGTTATTTTTCAGCAACTTTAGCAAAACACCTGAATCCCTTTGAATTCATCTGTTTTAAAAGAAATGCTGAAGTTATACTTAATAGACTGTGGAACGCACCATTAAAATCAACTTTTCTGGGCATACTGGACTCAAAATGGCCTTTCAGAGATGGCAGATCTTTGCAAATGTAACCTTGCTGATGGTAAATGTTGTAAACTACAAGGTGCTGGCATGCTGATTGTCACTTGCAATATGTAAATAGGAACACAAACTGCACATGATGTGCCTTTTTAAAGACTTTTTTAATGCAACAAATGTAAACTAAATGCATGCCAGATTAATTAACCATGTTCATGAATCCAGTTTACTAAGGATTTCTAGATTCCCCTTGGGTATACTTCTTTTCAATTTCAACTTTAATAACTTCAATTCCCAATCACAAAAGCAGACCCTTTGGTCCTCTACATTAGGAAGACAGGACGTCTACTTGCAGGGCGCTTCAAAAAACATCTCCAGGACACCCGCACTGACCAAACCATGGCTGAACACTAACTCCCCCTCCCCACTCCACCTTGAACATGCAGGTCCTGGGCCTCCTTCACTGCCACTCCCTTACCACCTGACAGCTGGAGGAAGAATGCCTCATCTTCCACCTCAGGACTCTCCAACCCCATGGCATCAATGCGGATTTCTCCAGTTTTCCCATTTCCCCTCTCCCCGCCTTATCCCAGTTCCAACCTTCCAGATAAGCAACGCCCTCATGACCTGTCCATGTTCCTTCCCATCTATCCATTCTACCCTCCGCTCCAATCTATCACCATTACCCCCACCTCCATCCAGCTGTTGCACTCTTGGCTACCTTCCCCCCCAGTCCCAGACACCCCACCCCTCCCATTTATTTCTCTACCCCAGAGGCTCCCAACCTCATTCCTGATGAGGGTGGTTTGCCCGAAATGTCAATTTTCCTGCTCCTTGGATGCTGCCTGACCTGCTGTACGTTTCCAGCAGCACACTCTCGACTCTAATCTCCAGCATGGGCAGTCCTCACTTGTGCCTTTATTCCAAATTAAAGTAGTCCCACCTGCCTGCTTCTGGCCTATGTCCTTCCAAACCTTTCCTTTTCATATAAATATCCAAGTGTATTTTAAATGTTGAAACTGTGCCCACACTCACCACTTTCGCACGAAGTTCATTCCACACACAAACAATATCTGCCCCTCATGTCTTTTTTAAATCTCTCTCCTCTCACCTTAAAAATATGTCCCCTAGTCTTGAAATCCCCCATCCTAGGGAAAAGACACCGACCATTAACCTTATCTATATCTCTCATGATTTTATTAACTCTGTAGGGCCACCTCTCAACCTCTCACATACCAATAAAAAAAGTTCCAACTTTTCGTTATAACTCAAACCTTCCAGAACCAGCATCATCCTGGGAAATCTCTTCTCTCGCTTGAAGTATCTTTCCTACACCAGAGTACCAGAACTGGACACAGTATTGCAGAAGAGGCCTCACCGATGTCCCATACAACCTCACCACGACTTCCCATCTCCAATACTCAAAAGGATTGAGCAATGAAGGCAAACATGTTAAGCATCTTTTTTAACTACCCTATCTATATGTAATGCAACTTCAAAGAATTATGTACCTGAACCCCTAGGCCCTTCTGTTCTGCAATACTAGTTAATCAGTTCTGAGATAGCAAATATCACAGAGCAGTAGTATGGGTACAAGTATTAACTTTGGCATGTATGGACTAGGAATATTGAATTGATTATGTTTTCACTTGTAAACATAAAAGGTGATAGGATTGCTTTTTGAAGATATGAAAATGGACCAGTTAACATGGACTACAAGTTGTTTCACTTTGTCCAGAAAGGTAGAACCAACAGGTATGGCCTACAATGGAAAATGAATATTTTCAAAATTCTCTGTGAAAATAATATTTCAGCAAGGGAGTGGTCAATCTCAAGCAGTAAATGGATTAACGGCAGCTCTCAGCTATGTTTGATGTTATGGTTTGTCATGGTTCAGGTCGCACAAGACACCCTTTGCTAGTGCTAGACTTAACTTAATTCAAGTACACAGTAGCCAGATAATATTTTATCAGGCAAACCAAAACTGATCTAATTTTGAAAAACTATACAATATAAAGGCAAGTGCAGTTTTGATCAACGGCCAATAGATGTCACTATTGCAATTAAATATTAAAATGATATATTTACAGAATTAAGTTAAAAATCACACAGGTTTGTTTGGAATCATCAGCTTTTGAATTTCTGCTTCTGAAGCAGCACTTCGAAAGCTAGCGATTCCAAATAAATCTGTTGGACTATAATCTGGCGTTGTGATCTTTAATTTGTCCACCCCAGTCCAACACTAGCACCTCCAAATCATATTTACAGAAGGCGTCTAGAAGCAGATCATTGCTCCATCAAGTACATCTTTATTTGACTTCAAGGATTGTAACGTTGCATTTCTGCAAATTGGGCATATAAATCTAAACCAACTTTTCTGGATTCAGAAACTAAAAAAAGTGCTGGAGAAACTCAGCAGAAATATTCAGAACTGGTGAAAAGTCACTGAATTCCAAATGTAAACTTGGTTTTTCTCTCTACAGCTGCTGCCAGTCCTGCTGAGTTTCTCCAGCACTGTGTTTTGTTTCAGATTTCCAGCATCTGCAGTCCTTTGTTTTATTCTTATATTCATAATCCTGAATCAATATGATGTTTGGGGACAATTAAGTTAATATTTGGCTGATACAGACACTTATAAATACCCACCATATAAATATTTTTGAATTAGTAAAATAATTTCTAGAAGTATGACCAGAAAAAATACCTGAGGCTTTATTAATTGTTTATCACAGGTTGCTTCAAAGTCCAAAACCAAAAAATTATGGTAAGTTTGTGGATGGAATGATTGTCTGGATGGTGGTTGCTGTACTGAAGCCATATTATCAACACACAGAGTAGGTGAATGAACGTCTGAGTACCACTTGCTGTTAGAAACCAATTCTGCACTTGTTCTCTCAGAAGACAGAAGTACTGAAGACCGTCCCAATCCAGAACTTGTGTGCAAAATAAGAAGAAGATTGGCACGTCTAATCCAAGGGATAAACTGCAGCATTGGATTTCTGCAACAAATCAATACAAAAAACCAGAACATTAGGATACCATGAAGTAGCTTGAAGATTTGTATAACAGTGTGAAGGCAACATGTTAAACTACTCCAAACATTCAAAAGAAAAAGTTATATATTCAATTGACAACTGTTCTGGACCTTTAGAAAGCTTATTGATTATGTGTTAGTTTACATCACAAAATTTTTGGATAACAATTTTTTTTTTCAGGGAACGTATTCCATTCTTCCTCTCTTACTCCAAGCTAGAAGATTAACAAAGATACCCATTTGTGATCCTTGACAAATATTCCTCCTGGATTTGCGACCCACACAAAAGTGAAGTTAACAAGTTCAGGAAATATTACTAAACTGGTAGGATTAAAATTAAGTTTTATTGTCATGTGTACTCAAGTATAGATTTACAGGAATAGAGTGAAAAGTTTACAATGTCGCCTGTCATGGCGCCATCTTAAAAACAAAGTACCTAGGAACAAATCTTAAGTACAAAAGAGGAACAAAGAAGAAAAAAATTGCATCACTTTACAGTGATTCATAGTATAAAGTTAGAAATAAGACACAGTTGAAGGGTAAACATTGCAGTCAAAGAAACAGATTACAGATAAGCATTACATTGCAGTAGATCAGAGCAGAGGCTTCCACAGGTGGTCTGACCGGCTCAGCAAGCCACTGGTCGCCCGTGCCGGACCCCAGTCCAACAAACAGTTCCACTCTGCACCATGTCTCCAGCGTTACTGAACAAAATAAACAGCAACACAAAGCTTTTTGAACAACTACATTGGCAGTGATGTACAGTTCAAAATGAAAAATCCAGGAAATTCAAGTTGCAACATTGTGTTATATGAGTAATACATAATCCTTTTTACATTACTTTCTAAACTCTCTTCAGTCCTTAGCAAGATTCTTTCTTATTTTTGTCTGTGCTATGCAGCCTTTTTTTTTTTAAATTTGTTTACAACATTAAGGCAATGCCGATGCTATCAGCATTTATTATCCATTCCTAAGACGTCTGGAGAAGGTGGAGGTGAGAAGCTGTCTTCTTGAACACTTGAATTCCTACCCTATGACCTGATCTTGCAACCATAGTATTCATGATTAAATATATCGCCCAGGATGTTGATAGAGGGGGATTCAGTAATGATAATGCCATTGATTGTCAAGCAGTGATAATAATGCCATTGATGATGATGATTGGTCATGGTCATTGACTGGTACTTAAGTGGTGCAAATATGACTTGCCATTTATCAGCCTAAACCTGGACATTGTCAGGACACAGTCTGCGACAGTAACTGAAGAATTGTGAATTGTCCTGAGCATTGCAACCCATCAGTGGACATCTCCAGTTCTGATCTTATTTTAGAGGGAAGGCCATTGACGCAGTTGAACATAGTTGGGTCTAGTACAAGGAATGAGGGTTTTTGTGGCAGCAATAAATATCCCAACCCCAAGGCCTGGCGGCCCGGTTTCAAGTCTCACCTGCTGCAAAAGTGTGAAATAATATTTCTGAACTGGTTGATTAGGAAGTATTTGGAGGAACTCTTGCAGTGATCATTTTGGACTGAAATGATTGAGCTCCAAGAATCAATACATCTTCGTTTGTGATAGGCGTGACTCCAACTAGCAGAGAGACTTCCTGAAATTCCCCTTGACTCCAATTTTGCGAGGGATCCTTGATGCCACACGTGCTCAAATGTTGTCTTGATATCACTTTCACCTCAAGGGTGCAGTTCTACTCTTTCTTCCATGCTTCAGCCAAGGTTGCAATGAGGTCAGGTGTTGTGTGGCCTTAGCAGAACCTATGCAAGGAATCAAAGAGTGATAGCACTACTGACGACACTTCCAAGCACTTATGATCAAGAATAAACCGATGAGCAATAATTGGCTGGTCTATTTGTCCTGCTTTTTGTGCACAGAATACATCTAGGTAGCTTTCATCATTGTTCGGTATATGCCAGTGTTGTAGTTGTGCTGGATCAGTTCGGCTAAGAGCACGGCTAGTTCTGGAGCAACTGAGTGGCTTGCTAGGCAATTTCAGATGAGAGTCGATCACACTTCTGTGATTATTCAATGACCATTCTAGATCACAAAGGGTAGCAGATTTTCTTCCATAAAGGATATTAGTGACGCAGATGGGGTTTTTCAACAATTGACAATATTATTTGACCACCACTAAAACAGTTTTTTTTAAAATTCCAGATTTTATAATCCATGTCCCTAGGATAATAGCCTGGGACTCTAGATTACCAAATTTGTGATATTAAAACAAGCTGCAAACTCCACCTTTCCTGTTATACATGCTCAAAATTACTTGATTTCTTGTGGATTTCTCCCCATTACTTCACCCCCACCTTCCTAATTTACATACTTAAAATACAGTATATGAATTATGTAAATTCCACAGAAGAAAACGAAAGGAAGGCTAATTAAAGTATTTGTTTTCTGAATATCATCTCCCTTAAATTTTAGTCAGTTGAAAGCGGTCTGCCAAAAGTAATAAATGGTGCCAGGAACAGCAAGGATTTTAAGTAAGAATTAGATAGTACAGTTCCAGGTACAGCTGTTATACAGTTCACAGATTTTTTTTTAAAATCACAGATTTCCTGCCAACAGGTAAGGGTTAATCTTGTGGAAACATCAGCTCAGATGCCTAGTGAACAGCTGTTAAAAGATCTTCTTTTGGTTAGATGTTTTTATTATGTTCTCTAGATTTGCCCTTCCATCCCTTAAGAGGCTTCTCTGCCTGGGATACTGGCACAGTATGGTGACAGGAAATGGAAATGTAACTGATGTACCACTGTAAAGGGCAAATCTAGATGCGGCAGAGGTTTTAAATTAATACAATGGGTTTGGGGTGATAAAGAGAAATCTATAAGAAATTAAACAAACATAAAATTAACGAAAATGGAAGGTCCAACAATGGACAAA
Organism: Chiloscyllium plagiosum; assembly: GCF_004010195.1. Taxonomy (NCBI): domain Eukaryota; kingdom Metazoa; phylum Chordata; class Chondrichthyes; order Orectolobiformes; family Hemiscylliidae; genus Chiloscyllium; species Chiloscyllium plagiosum. Next base: position 35,911,599 of record NC_057720.1, on the reverse strand, counting down.
CAAAAGTAGGGACAAGAGAGTTACAGAAAAGGCGTTTAAAAAGAAAGTTTCAATGAACTATCACTAAAACCGAGTTGAACTGAACAGGTCATAACAAAGCAGCAAAAGTGGAAATAATAATAATGAGGAATTGAATATAGTGGAGATTAGTGAAACATAACTACAGAAAATTTATGACTGGAAAATGAACACAAGATCAAATAGGACTTAGAAAAACATAGGGGAGGAGAAAAATGGAGACGAAGTAATTACATTTAATAGAGATACATAATGGCAGCAGAAAAAGTGATGGAACCATCAGTAAGATTGGATGAAGATACAAAAATAATAAATTATTAAATCATACTTATTGATGTAGCCAACAGACCACCTAATAATAGGGAGGTGAAGAAAGATGTAAAATATGCAAATTATGGAAGTAAAGCACATCATGGAGATTTTGACCATCCTAGAATTCACTAATCAGTTGATATATGCAGACAGAATGAGCAAATGGTATTCATATCCTGTTATTCTTTATTTGTTCGTTAGATATGAACGCCCCTGGCATGACCATCATTATTTATTGCCCATCCCTAATTGCCTTTGAGCAGATAGTGGTGAGACAGTATACCATGTTAGGTGATTTCAGGAGGGCAAATAAGAGTCAATCACATGGCTCTGTGGTCACATTTAGCTCTGACCAGAAAAGTAGTTCGTTCACTGAAGAACATTAGCGCACTAGAGGAGTCTTTTTTAATGATAATTAGTAGTTTAGTTTTTTTAAAAAATGTGTTAATGGATACAAGTGCCGTCGGTTGAGCTAATTTTTCATTAATTTGTGCAATGTGGGCATCGCTGGCTGGCCATCATTTATTGCTCGTCCCTAGTTGCCCTTGAGCTGACTTCTTGAACCGTTGCAGTCCACCTGCTGTGGGTAGACCCATAATGTCCTTAGGGAGGGAAATCCAGGATTATGATCTAGCGACAGTGAAGGAACAGTAACATATTTCCAAATCAGAATACTGAGTGGCTTGGAGGGGAAGTTGAAGGAGTTCCCATATATCTGCTGCATTTGTCCTTCCAGGCGGAAATAGTCATGGGTTTGGAAGGTAGTGTCGGAGGCTTTTTGGTGACTTTCTGCAGTGCATCTTGTAGATAATACATGCGTTGCTACTGAATGTTGGAGGTGGAAGGAATGAATGCTTGTGCCAATCAAGTGGGCTCGTTGTCCTGGACGATATCAAGCTTCTTGACCGTTGTTATTGGAACTGCATTCATCCAGGCAAGTGGGGAGTATTCCATCACACTCCTGACTTGTACCTTGTAGATGGTGGACAGGCTTTAGAGAATCTGGTGGTGAGTTACTTACCGCAGTATTCCTATCCTCTAACTTGCTTTTGTAGCCACTGTGTGTTATATGTCGAGTTCAGTTGAGCTTCTGGTCAATGATAACTTCCAGGATGTTGATAAAGGGGGATTCCGTGATGATAACACCACTGAATTACATGAGGTGGAGGTGAGATTGTCTCTTATTGATGATGGTCATAGCCTGGCATGTGTGACACACATGTTACTTGCCACTTGTCAGCCCAAGCCTGGATCTTGTTGCATTTGATGGACTGCTTCGGTATCTGAGGAATCATCATAGCACTGAACATTGTGTAATCATAAGGCAAACATCTCACTTCTGACTTTATGATTAAGGGGAGGTCATAGATGAAACAGCTGAAGATGGTTGGGCCTAGGACACTACCCTGAGGAACTCTTGTAGAGATGTCTTGGAGCTGAGATGACTGACCTCCAACAACCACAACCATCCTCCTGTGTGTCAGGTATAATTCCAACCATGGATAGTTTACCCCTGATATCCATTGATTCCAGTTTTGCTTGGGCTCCTTGACGCCACACTCGGTTGAATGCAGCCCTGATATCAAGATGGAACAATAATTGGCCAAGTTTGATTTGTTGTGCTTTTTATGTTGGATCAACCTGGTCAATTTTCCACATGGTCAGATAGATGCCAATGTTGTAACTGTACTGGAACAGCTTGAAGAGGGGAGCGCAAATTCTGGAGCATTGGTCTTTAGGACTATTGCCAGAATGTTGTCAGGGCCCATAGCCTTTGCAGTATTTACTGTCTCCATGAGTTTATTGATATCATGTGGAGTGTTTGAAGACTGGTATCTGTAATGCTGGAGTTGTTTGGAGGAGGCCAAGATGGATCATCTACTCGGCACTTCTGGCTGAAGATTGCTGCAGACCTCCAGCTTTATCTTGTGCACTAATGTACTGGGGTGTTCCATCATTGAGGATGGGAGTATTTGTGGAACCTCCTCCTCTAGTGGATTATTTAATTGTCCACCACCATTTACACCTAGATGTGGCAGGACTGCTAGAGCTTAGATCTGATCGGTTGGTTGTGACCTGGCTTTGCTCTATCACTTCCTGCATATGCTGTTTAGAATACAAGTAGTCCTGTTTGGTAGCTTCACCAGGTTGACACCTCATTTTTAGGTATGCCTGGTGCTACCCTGGCATGCCCCACTGCATTCGCCATTGACACAGTTGATCGCGTGGGTTAATGGTAATGGTTGAGCAGGGGATACGCCAGGCTGTAAGGTTATAGATTGTGCTGGAGTACAGTTCTGCTGTTGATGGCCCACAGTATCTCATGGATGTCTTGAGATCCTAGATCTGTTTGACATCTGTCCCATTTAGCACAGTGATAGTGCCACACAACACAATGGAGGTTATTCTCCATGTGAAGGTGGGACTTCGTCTCCACAAGGACTGCACGTTGGTCGCTCTTACTGATACACTCATGGACGGATACATCTGCAGCTGGCAGATTTGTAAGGATGAGGTCAAGTATGTTTTTCCCTCTTATTGGTTCCCTCACCACCTGCCACTGACCCAGTCTAGCAGCTATGTTCTTTATGACCTGACCAGTTCGAACAGTAGTACTGCTGCTGAGCCACTCTTGGGGGCGGACATTGAAATCCCCACCCAGAGTACGTTTGTGCCCTTGCTTTCCTTAATGCTTCCTCCAAATGCAGTTCAACATGGGAGGTGTACGATTCATCAGTTGACGGAGGACAATACATGGTAATCAGCAGGAAGCTTCCTTGTCCACATGTAACCTGAAGCTACGAGACTGTAGAGTCCAAACATGTTATATTTGGACTTCCAGAAGGTGCTCGACAAAAGGATACCTCACAAAAGGTAAGGCATGAACGACCACAACGCTGGAGGGAGCATAATGGCCTGAATCAAGAATTGGCTCATGGGATGGTAGGGATTCTTTTCAGGTTGGCAACTTATGGCCAGTGGAATTCTACAGGAATAAGAGCTGGGACAGCAGTTCACAACATATATTGATGACTTATCATCACAGAATCCCTACAGTGTGGAAACAAGCCACTCACTCAATCGAGTTGACACTGACCCTCCAAAATGCATCCCATCAGGACCCAAACCGCCACCACCCCCATCACTGGAATTCTGCACCTCCCATGACTGATTCGCCAAGCCTGCACACTCCTAGACACTATGGGTAAATTTGGCATGGCTAATCCATTTAACCTGCATATCTTTGGACTGTGGGAGGAAACCAGAGCACCCGGAGGAAGCCCACGCAGACACAGGGAGAATTGCAAACTCCATACAGACAGTTGCCGAAGAGTGGAAATGAACCCAGGTCTCTGGCACTGCGAGCCAGCAGTGCTGACCCATGATGATTAGCAAAAGCAAGGAAGTAATGATAGCATTGTGCCACATTACACAAAAGATGTGATTGTACTGGAGAGGGTGCAGAGGAGATGCATCAGGAAGCTGCCTGTGATGGAAAATTTAAGTTTGAGGAAAGAGTTGGATAGGCTGGATGTTTGCATTGGAGCAGAGAAGACTAAGAGGTTATGAGAGACATGGTCAGGAGCAACTGTTCCCTTGGTTGAAAGGTCAGTCACGTGGGGAGACGGGTTCAAGCTAAGGGCAGGAGGTTTAGCGGGAAATGTGAGGAGAAGCTTTTTTACCCAGAGGGTGGTGATATTCCGGAATGCGCTGCCAGACAGGTGATAGAAGCAAATTGCCTCACATTCTTTAAAAAGTACCTGAATGAGAACATGGTATAATACTCAAGACTATGAGGTAAATGCTGGTAAATGGGATTAAGTTGAAGATGAGGTCTTTCTCAGATACTGGTGCAGATTCAATGAGCCTCTTCTGTACTCTATGATTCTATATTTCCACCCTGGGAAAAAGATTCCAACTATCCACCTTATCAATATCTCTTATAAGTTTAGATACTTCTATCAAGTTGCCCGTCAGCCTCCAACACTAGTGAAAACAAATTTGTCCAACCTCCCCTCATCGCTAATATAGGCAACATCCCGGTAACATTTTGCTTCTGCTCCAAAGCTTCCACGTTCTTCCTATAGTGTGACAAGTAGAATTGCATGCAATTCTCCAAATGTGGCTTAACTAAAGTCTTATATAGCTGCAACACAAATTGCCTACATTTATACTCAATGCCACAACTGCTGAAGGCAAGCATGCCATAAATCACCTTTACCAGTCCACTTTTGTTGCCACTTTCAGGGAGCTATGGATTTGGACCTCAAGATCCCTCTGTATATCAGTGCTCCTAAGGGTCCCACCATTTAGTATACACTTGCTTTTGCATTTCATTTCTTAAAATGTATCCTGCCTGGATTAAACTCCATCTGCCATTTCTCCGCCCAACTTTCCAACTGATCACTATCCTGATGTATCCTTTGACAAACTTCTTCATTATCCACAACTACACCAATTTTCATATCATGTGCAAACCTACTAAAATCAGACCATCTACATTTTTCATCTATCTCATTTATACATGGTACAAACAACAGACTTCCCAACACTGATCCTTGTGGAACACCATTGGTCATAGATCTCCAGTCAGAAAAACACCCCTCTGACTTCTATAACCAAGCCATTTTGTATCTAACTTACAAGCTCACCATGGATCGCATGTGAAATAATCATCTAGACCAGCCTACCATGAGGAACATCTAGACAATAATGAGCATAAACCAAGTTTATTTATTTCAACTTATTATTTTAAAGACTAAGTGTGACAAATACCGGGGTAATAGATTGGAATAGATTCACAAAACGACACGACCAGCTATCCTTAGTAGCCACACACGCAGATGACAAGCAACATGAATTCGACTGGGACAACACTACTATTATAGGACAAGCCAAACAGAACAGCCAGGGAATTCCTAGAGGCATGGCATTCATGCACAGATTCAATCAATAAACACATCGACCTGGACCCAATATACCGACCACTGCAGCGGACAGCTGGAACTGACAACTGGAAGCAGCAGATGCAAACCACTACAAATGCCGGAGAAAACATCATAGAAGCGCTCCCCAGGAGGCTCCCAAGCACTGAGGATGTCACCTAGTCAGGGGACAAAACGTCTGCAACACAAATTCCCAGCTCGGCGAACAGAACCACAACAACCTGCTCTGAATTATGTACTACATTTTTGATCCTTCCTTAAAAAGGCTAAAATGGCACATAGCATTCAAGGTGTAATCGCTCCTACACCCTGTAGAACTGAAACAGAACATCAACTCCTCGTTTAATAAAGGATAGCATCACTTTTGATTTCTTAATTACTGGCCATACCTGCAACTAACGTTTTATGACTCATGTATCAGAACACTTAGATCTCTCTGCACCTCAGAATTCTGCAGTCATTCTCCCTTTAAGTAACACTTTTTTTGAAAACACTTCATCTCTAAGTAAATGATTTCAGATTTCCCCATGTTATAGTCCATTTGGCAGATTTTTGACAACTCATGTTTCTCATCTAGTTAGGTCTGCAACCTTGTTCTATCCTCTGCTCAAGTCTTTCCAATCGGTTTCGTGACATCTGTAAACTTAGCTACAATGCATTTGCTCCCCTCATCTAAGTCATTGATTTAAACAGTAAAATGTTGAGGACCTGGAAGAGATTCCTATGGGATCCCACTTGTTACATCCTGTTGATCAGAAAAAGACCTATTTAAGTGTATTTTGTGTTTTCTGCCAGCCAGTCAATTTTCTGTTGATACTAGTTTGTTAATCTTTCCACAATGAGCTACTATTTTGATAATAACTTGTGATGTGGCATGCTGTCAAATGCCTTCTAGAAACTGAAGTACAGTACATCAGTGGACCCTTCTTTATCCACACCTTCAAGGAACTCCAGTAAACTGGTTAATCATGATTTCCTTTTAACAAAACCATGCTAAATCTTCACAAGTGATTTGGATGTTTCTAAATTTGCAGCTATAGGTTCCCTAATAATCTCCTGTGATAGATATTGGGCTAACTTTTTTATAGCTTTGATTTTCTGCCTTCCCACTATTCCTGGAATAGTCCAATAATCAAACAAATTCTGAAAATGTAATTCTAATACATCTACAAACTTGTTAGCTGCTTTAAGACCTGAAGATTTATCGTTCCACAGCTCCAACAATTTGCTCAGTATCACTTCCCTAGTAATAGCAATTTCACCAAATTCCTCTCTTCCTCCACCTCCTGATGTACAGTTCCTTGCTTCATTTTTAAACACATGTAGAAATGTTTGCTATCCATTTTCACATTTATAGCTAGCGTTCTCTCACACTAGTTTCTTTTTCTTGCTTAATCTTGTAGTCCTCCTCTGCCATTCTTTATATTCTGACCAATTATCTATCCTGCCACTCACCGTTACTTGTTTTTTTTTTAGAAACTTAAGTTTGATGTTTTCCCCAATTTCCTTAATTAACCACAATGGTGGGTCCTCCCTTTACATTTTTTCTTCATCGTAGGAATATACTTATGCTGAAATATCTGTTAACATTTGCCTCTGCTTATCGATTGATCTATCTGCTCGACATTAGCCCAATTCATTTCAGTCATCTCAGCTTTCATGTTTGTACAAGACCATGGGATCACATCTGGGGTACTGTGTGGAATTTCAGTCGCTGCATCCGAGGAAGGATGTTCCAGCTATGAAGGAAGTGCAACAAAGATTGATTGCTGGGATAGTATGGAGAGAGACTAGATTGATTAGGACTTTATTCACAAGAGTTTAGAAGAATAAGGGGTTCTCTCAGAGAAACCTACAAAGGTTCTAACAGAACTAAACACAGTAAATGCAGGAAGGATTTGCTGATGACCAGGAAGTGCAGAACCAGAGACACATTCGAAGGATAGGAGGTAGTTTATGTGGGATTGAGACAAGGAAAAATTTCTACATCCAGTGAGTGGAGACTGTGGAATTCTCTGCCACAAAGGGGTCAAGGCCAAAACATTGAATGGCTTCAAGAAGACATTAGACATAATCCTTAGGGTCAAAGGGATCAAAAGGAATGGGAAGAAAGTGGAAATAGGCTACTGAGTTAGATGATAAGCAATAGTTATACAGAATGGCAGTGCAGGCTCGAAGGCCTAATCCTACTTCTACTTTCTACATTCCAGTCTTTCAATGCTGTTGCCTGTCATTACCCAAGTATAAAATACTTGTGTCAAAAAGTGAGATTCTGGAAAGCACAACAGGTCAGGCAGCATCCGAGGAGCAGGAAAGTATATGTTTCAGGCATAATCTCTTCATCATGAATGTGGGGAGGAGGGATGGGACTGAGAGATAAATAGGAGGGTGAAGGTGAATGCGTGGGGAAAGGTAGCTGGGAACGTGACAGGTGGATGCAGATGGGGGTGATTATAATAGATCAGTGGGGAGGAAGACGGACAGGTCGGACAAGTCAAGAGGGCAGTGCCGAGTTGGAGGATTGAATCTGGGATGAGTTATAGAAAGGGGAGATTTGGAAACTAGTGAAGTTGTTGTTGATGCCATGTGGTTGAAAGATCCCAAGATAGAAGATGAGACATTCTTTCTCCAGTCGTTGTGTGGCTTGGATTTGGCAGTAGAGTAGGCTCAGGACTTGCATATCTTTGGTGGAGTGGGAGTGCGGACATGCAAGTCCTGAGCTTCCTCCACCACCAATCCAAGCCACCCAATGACTGGAGGAAGAACATCTCATCTTACGCCTTGGGACCCTTCAACCACACAGCATCAACATCGATTTCACTAGTTTCCAAATTTCCCCTTTCCACACCTCATCCCAGATCCAAACCAGCACCATCCTCTTTACCTGTCCATCTTGACCTTCCCATCTACCTACTCCACTCTCCCCAACAATCTATTATAATCACCCACCTGCAACCATCTACTGCCTTCCCAGTTACCTGCTGCCCCATCTCCACCCCCTCCACCTATTTATCTCTCAGCCTCCTTCCTCCTCCTCGATGAAGGGCTTATGCCTTCTCTCCCCCCCAAAAAAAAATGATTCTTGTCCTCCTTGGATGCTGCCTGTACGCCACACCTTTCGACTCTGATCTCCAGTATCTACAGTCCTCACTTTCTCCTATAAAATACCAGTAAAATCCAAAAGAACCATGGATGTTGTAAATCAGAAACACAAACAGAAATTGCTGGAAAAACTCAGCAGGTCTGGCAGCATCTATCGAGAGAAATCAGTTAATTTTTCGGGTTGAATGAGGAAGGGTCACTGGATCCAAAACATTAACTCTGATTCCTCTCCACAGAGCTGCTGAGCCTTTCCAGCCAGTTCTGCTTTTGTTTATAAAATACCAGTATTAAACCCAATTTTCTCTCTTCCAAATTTATTCATCTTATGAACTCAGGTACCTAAAGGAAAGTGCCTTTCCATTAAGATCATGAATTAACCCTGCTGTCTGGTTGATTCCAGAATGTGATGTGTTAAGAAACTATATGAAATATGTAATGATTGGGACCAGGTAGATCTCATTGATTATGAAGTTCTTGATTTGCCCAGGTTAACAACCCCAATTAGGAAAGCTTTGGCTGACCAATGTAACCAGGAGATTAGAATCTCCGCATTTCAGGACTGACTCTGAGCTGGCTGATGATAGCCAGTGTACTGTGCACTAGTAAATAAAGGGATGGGACCCAGCCTCTGTGCAGTTATTTCAGTGGTGACGGGAGATAACAGGACATGCCTGAAGAATATTTGCTTGCAACTGTCATCTTATAGTTGGAGTAAGTATTTCTGTCATCACACCTCTATTTAGGAAGCTGGACGCTTTTGAACTGCTGTCGAAGACTGGACCTGGCATATGGAACGAATGCGATATTTTTTCCGGCCAAATGAAATTGGCGCAACGAGAGATCCTTCTAACTGCATGTGGACCCACAGTATTTTCAGTTATAAGGGGCTTAACTGTCCCAGAGGCACCAAACACTAAAATCTTCCAAGAGTTGACAGTTTGTTAAGGAATATTATGACCCCAAACCTCCTCTAATCCTGAGATGCTATTTGTTTCATTTGGCTGTTAGAGAGCTTGGGGAATCGATAACAGGATTTCTGAGGTGACAATGATTGGCAGAGGATTAACCCTGAATGAGATCCTGGGAGACTGTTTGGTATGTGGAATTAATGATGTAATCATGCAGAAGTGAGCTGAAGCCCAACTGGTCTTCAAACAGGCACTACAGCTAGCTTTGTCATTAGAAAACATGGCAAGTGGAGCATGGGAGCTACAAAGCATCCCAATGGAAGTGGACACCCTCACCTGTCTGACTGAGCTTGGGGAACAACACTTGAGTATGGGTAATCGCAGACCTCACACAGGGCATGTCCTGAGCAGAGGGCCAGTCCACAGCAGAACCCCACAACAAAGCCAAGCCTCAGCCAAGTGGCTAAACAGTTCTTCAGGATCTGGGCTGATGAGCCATTGTTGTACCACTGCCAGTATGCGGACTCAAGACAGCAAAGGAGTCCTACAAGGCTCGACTTGAATAAGAAAGCTTGTAGACCAGTATCAGAGAGAGTGTAACCTTGGAAAGTTACCCTACATATGGGTTGGAACAATTAAATTGCTTGGTGACACCCACATTGGAGCCAATTAAAAGTAATGTTTGGTTAAATGGTTACCCAGTTCCCATGGAAGTTGATACCGGCACAGCTGTATCTGTGGATGCAGAATCTGTCTTGTTCAAGATTCCCTCGGGACTCCAATCTTTAAACTTACGAAAGAACTTGGCCAGACTGAGAACATACACTCGTGAATCATTGTAAAATAAGGGCATGATTTTGGTTCCAGTTCCCTACGAGAAGCAGTTGGTGTAGTTACCACTGTTGGGACTGACTGGTTGAGAAAAAAATCACTTAGATTGACACAACATTTTTCGATTGGAAAATGGCTGCTTCAGTGAAGTTTTAGTGTAAGGAGATTTTCAGGAAGGGCTTGGGACTATCAAAGGGGCCAAAGCCATTTTACATGTAGACCAGGAGAAATTCTGAGATTTTGCAAGACCTGCCAAGTGCCATTTGTCCTGCGGGAAAAAGTACAGTGGAAAATCAGGAGACTGGAATGTGAAGGAATCATCAAACCAATACAGCTTGCAGAATGGGCTGCACTGGTCATACTGATTGTGAAGCCTAACGGCTCAGTTCGCCTTTGTGGGAATTTTAAGCAAACGGTAAAGCGCTTCTCACAGCTGGATAAATACCAGAGAATGTATAGGCAAAATTGGCAGGGGAGGCTGTCCTTTACAAAGCTGGACATAAGCCATGCCTACCTACAATTGTGACTGGATGAAGAGTCCCAGAACTATATTACAAGTAATACTCATAAGGATCTATATCAATACACAAGAATGCCATTTGGAGAACATTTTACAAGGGCTACCCGAGGATGGCACTTATCTAGATGATGTACTAATAACAAGACCGACCAATAAAGAGCACTTGGAGAACTTGGACATAGTACTTAAACATTTCTTCCAGGTAGGCGTTTGCCTTAGGGAAAAATGTGAATTCCAGGCACCCAAAGTGACCTACTTAGGTTACAGAGTTGACAAAACCGATAAGTTTGGGTGATCAAAGGAGCCCCACCTCATCAAAAGGAGCTTAGAGCTTTCCTTAGGTTAGTGAATTATTTATGGAAAATTCGTTCGTCACCTAGTCGTCATCTTGGCAGCCTTGCACCTGCTATTGAAAAAGGGTCAGCCTTGGAATTAGTCACAAAGCCAAAAAGCAGCTATATTGTCTAAGGTGTTAGCTCACAATGATCCGAAGTGAGAAGTAGTGCTAACATGCAATGCTTTCCTGTATGGTATTGAGGTAGTGTTGACTCACTGGTGGCCCAACAGAGAGGAATGTCTGATAGTGTATGTTTCTTGGACTTTGGCTGATGCAGAATGCAAGTACGCCCAGACAGAGGAGGAAAGGTTAGTGGTTGTCTTTGGTGTGAGGAAGTTCTACCAGTACCTTTACTGGCAGATATCTGTCATAGTAACAGATCACAAACCCCTGCTAGGAGGAAGACAAGGCAGTGCCACCCACATCTTCTAGTAGAATTCAATGCTGGGCCTTTATTCTCAGTATGTACAAGTTAAAACACTGTCCAGGAAGCCAGGCGGCGAACGTGGATGCCTTCAGCTGCCTCCCACTGGTAGATACTCCACCGGTGCTGCCTCCACTGGAACAGATTGTTTTTGGACAAAATGATCCTGTCCAAGTGAAGCTAAAACAACAGGTGGTAATGGAAGAAACCAAAGGGGCATCACAATCAGGATTGAAACCTTTTCTAGACTCGGCGGGACCAGATCACCAAAGAGGACAGCATATTACTATGGGGAGCAAGTGTGATTGTCCCCAGTATAAGTCGCCATCAGATAATGGCTGAACTCCACCAGGGCCATTTGGGGTTTCCAAGATAAAGATGCTGGCAAGAAGCTATGTCTAGTGGCCAATGTTGGATACTGACATAGCTGTGTTGGTGGGGCAGTGCCCAGAGTGTCAACAAGAACAATTGCCACAAGCAGCAGCCCCACATTCATGGGAATGGCCAGATAAACCCTGGACTCATTTGTATGTCGACTAGGCTGGTCCTTCCATGAGCTCAATGTTCCTGGTCAAAGTGGTTGGATGTGCATAACATTCATTCAGCAAACTCCGGGATGATGATTGAGAAACTGTGAACATCATTCCTGATACACGGACTCCCAGAAGTATTGGTCACAGACAATGGGACCTCATTTATCAGCAGGGAATTTGAATATTCCCTTGGGTCCAAAAGCTTTTGGCACATAAGTGCAATGGATGGTATGGAGCTGTCCTTTCGAGGAGAAGGAGCAGTCCAAACATTGAAGGCAGGCTTAAAGACACAGCCTACAACATCAATTTATACTAAACTATCCCAGTTCCTGCTAAATTATAGGGCAACAGGGGGGATAGCTCCAGCATAACTGCCGATGGGGAGAAGATTCCGTACCAGGTTAAAAACTTGATAATTCTAGACCTGGAAGATAATTGAATTCAGGGATGAAGTTTGGAACGGGAACCTTGGAAATTGCCCTGTATGAATACAAGGTGAGGTTGACGCAAGGTCAGGTCCTGTGACTTACAAGGTTCAGGTAGGTGATACAGTCCTAAACAAACCATGGATCACCTGAAAGCTGTTACCTCGCAGATGGGGCAGAAACAAAACATACCTGTCCCCTCCAAAAAGCCAGTAGGCCTGGGAGAAACCGCAAGTGCTCCCCCTCAGTCTAGTGTCAAGGAAACTTCAGAGTCTGAAATGGATGCAGCCTCAATATCGTTGTCTCTGGAAGAGGAGGAAACTCTCCAAAACATTCCAGACACTGGAGACGGACCACTGTCTAGAACGAGCTGCTTGTTTCCAAGTCAGAGGAACCGGACCTGGAATAAAAACATCGCAAGAGAAGCTTCAAGCGAGAGACCAGGCCTACATCCCTGACTTAGTGGGTAGAGAAATGTGGTGACTGGGACCAGGTGGACCTCGTTTACTGAGGTTCTTGGTTGGCCCAGGTTAACAGCCCCAATTAGAAAAGCTTTGTCTGACCAATATAAGCAAGAGACTAGAATCTTCTCAACCGAAGACTGACTCTGAGCTGGCTTGACACAGCCAGTGTACTGTGCACTAGTGAACAAAGGGTGACTTGGTGACAGGCACCTGCCTCTGTGGAGTTATTTCAAAAGGCTTTTGGATTCCTCATCCAGGCTATCATTGTCAATTCTATTTTTTCCAGTTGATTTACAGAGTCAAATCACTCCGATTCTTCCCTTATTACATACAGACAATATTTCACCTTGTATATTCCATTCCACATCATGGTTACTATTCAGAGGCCTATAGCCCACTTCTACTGGTGTCATCGTTCCCTTACTATTCATCATGTCCACCCAACACAATTCTTCAACCTGATTTCCTGAACCAAGGTCATTTCTAATGACTGCACCAATGCCATCTTTGGTTAAGAGTGCTACCTCTGCAACTTTACCGAGCTTCTTACTCTTCTGAAAAGCATATAGTAAGAAGAATACACTAACATGGTTGTTAGTTCTCTTCTGTTCAGCCCAGATATATTAACAAGGGAGAGTCAGGAGAGTGGCATTGAGGCCACAATCAGATCAGCCATTCCCTTACTGAATTGTAGAGCAAACTCAAGAGGTCAAATGGTCAACTCCTCCACTTATTTCTTATGTTTATGTTCTGGTCTTACGATACAGAAAAATAAATGTCAATTCAAAATTAATTCTATAGGGGGCCCCCAACTTATGAAAGCAATCCCATCCAGGGGTGTCATTTAAAGGTCCGTCGTCACATAACATTTGCTGTACTTATGAATGGCCACTTTATAGTGTCCTGCATTGTGTTCCAACTTGCATACAAGTCGACTTGCATTACATTAATAATTAAGATTAATCTTAATAGCAGAAACAAATTATTTACTGATCTGTTGAAACAAAATATCAAATAGATGTGAACATGCTGCAATAAACTATTTATTGTTTTGCTGACAAAAATTAATTTAGTTTGGCAAAACCATTGTTTCCAACACAAAATAGGTTCACAATGAATATTATTCTTCAGTGCCAAAGTTTCTTATCCAAGCATAAACTTCATAAGAATTCTTGTTTTTTTCATTCAGAAACAAACATTGTTATAGATGTAACAGCTTAAGATGAAATATAAGAAGTTGTCTGTGTCACCCATGAGTTTACAACGCAAATGAGAAACTATGACATATCGCATAAAGGAATAAAATCTAAGGTTTCATACAAGAAGGAAATCTCAATGACACAAAGAGTCAACATAATTCAGAATTGGCTTGCCCATAGAAGGCAAAGGATAACGGTGGGTAATTTTCTGCCTGGAGGTGCATGATTAGTGGTGTTCCACAGGAATCCATACCAGGACTTCTGCCGTTTGTGGTATATATAAATGACTTGGATGAAAATGTAGATGGGTGGGTTAGTAAGCTTGCAGATGATCAAAAAATTGGTGGAGTTGTGGATAGTGTAGAAGGTTGTCAAAGGATACAGAGGGATACGGGCAGAAAAATGGCAGGTCGAGTTTAATCCAGGTAAGTGTGAGATGCTGCACTTTGGGAGATCAAAGGTTAAGGCAACGTATACAGTTAATGTCAGAGGGAGCTTGGGGTTCAAGTCCATGGCTCTCTGAAAGTGACCATGCAAGTAGATAGGATAGTTGAAAAATGTGGTGCTGGAAAAACACAGCAGGACAGGCAGCATTCGAGGAGCAGGAGAATTGACGTTTCGGGCATAAGCCCTTCTTCAGGAATGAGGCTGGTGTGCCAAGCGGGCTGAGAGGGGGTGGGAGCAGAGAGGTCGGGAAGACGATTGCAGGTCAAGAGGGTGGAACTGAATCCAAGGGTTGGGACTGAGATAAGGTGGGGGAAGGGGAAATGAGGAAGCTGGAGAAATCTACATTCTTCCCGTGTGATTGGAGGGTTCCTCGGCGGAAGATGAGGCACTCTTCCTCCATGTGTCGTGTGGCCAGGGTCTGCGATGGAGGAGGCCAAGGACCTGCATGTCATTGGCAGAGTGGGAGAGGGAGCTCAAGTGTTCAGCCATGGGGTGGTTGGGTTAGTTGGTGCGGGTGTCCCAGAAACGTTCCACAAGTAGGCGGCCTGTCTCCCCAGTATAGAGGAGACCACATCGGGTGCAGCGGATACAGTAAATGATGTGCGTGGAGGTGCAAGTGAATTTGCGACGGACATAGAAGGATCCATTGGGGCCTTGGAGGGAAGTGAAGGGGGAGGTGTGGGCGCAGGTTTTGCATTTCTTGTGGTTGCAGGGGGAGGTGCCGGGAGTGGAGGTTGGGTTGGTCGGGGAGTGTGGACCTGACGAGGGAGTCGCGGAGGGAATGGTCGCTCCTGAATGCCGATTTATTTATTTATTAAACCCCTTCACAAAAAATAGATCAACACTCAAACCTTTAAAAAGAATGATATCAACATCCAACCATACACCTTTCATCACAACACCACAAAGCAATGAAATTCATGTTCTTAATATTTAATTAGAGGAAATTTCTATATCCTCACTGCAATGGTTCCCAAAATAGGTTAACATACCCCTGGGTTTATAACATGTGTCTAGGGGTTACTTTTCATTACATAAAGGCAAATTTTCAGAGAAGTTTATTGGGATTTCCAACACAAGCGTCTCTGGTACTCAGATTCATGCATGGCCACTCACTTTCTCCAATCACAGGTTGTTCTTGTCCATGCTTGCTGCAAATAGGCGCACAACTGAGTTGCAGCAGTGCCTATTAGAAGCAAGTACAGAAGGGAACAATAACAAGCAACAAGCAGCATTAAAGATAGTGACAACACATGTGCCCAGGTACCAATGTGACAGTGGGAAGAGAAGAGTTGGCCAATTCAAGTGAGCGATCAACCTAATGAAGCTGCCTTACAAAGGTACAAAGGAGTGAATAATGGTAGGGGTTGGGTAGAGAGAGAACTGAGTGAGTTGGGAGGCACAATTACAAAAAGGGCTATTGCGTGAATATGTTGAGGGGATAGTAAAGAGAAGCTAAGAGCAAAAGGGGAACTGATGTGGCTCATAGTAAACATAGTGTGTTAATTCTCCAAAATTCTCTGTGTGGAAAGGATTGGAAAATAGAAAATAAATCACTCTATTCAAGTAGGGAGGGAGGCAGAAAAACATAAATTATAGAACAATTTGCTCCAGATCTATTGTGAGGAAGGTGTTAAAATTGATCATTGACATTATAGCTATGCACTTAGAAAAACTCAAACTAATCAGACAGAGTAGGCATGGTTTTGTGAAAGGGAAACCATGTTTACTCAATTTATTGGAGCTTTTTGAAGGAGTAATGTGCACCATGGATAAAGGAAAGCCCACTGATCTGCTCTAATTTGATATCCAGAAGGCACTTGATAAGATTCCACAATAAGTGTTATTGCATAAAATAGGAGCTCAAGATGTATCAGACAAAATTGTAGCATTTTTAGGAGATTGACTGGCTGGCTGAAAACAAGAGCTTACACAAATGCATCTCTTTCCAATTGGCAGATGTGACAAGTGAATACCAAATGTTCTGTGCCAAGGCCTCAACTTTCTATAATTTATACCAATGACCAAGATGAGGGGTGTAAAAACATGGTTGATAAATTTGCAGATATCACAAAGATAAGTAGGAACGTATGTTTTGAAGAGGAAAGAACAAGGTTGCAGATTAATATAGTTAAGTGAGAGTGGATTTGTGTGAAGCTGTTCACTTTGGCAGAAAGAATAAAAAATCCTGCATATGATTTAAATGGAGAACAACTGCAGATTCTGAGGTGTACAGGGATGTAAATGTTGTAATACAAGTGTCACAGAAGGTAACTATAGAAGTAATATAACCATGTAGAGTAAGGAATGAGGTTTCCTAATTGTGCTATCCTTTATTATGCAAGGAATTGAACATAAATGTTGCACTGTTTAAGTTATGTAGGGAATTGGTGAGACCACATCGTGAACACTCTGTGCAGTTTTAGTGTCTTGTTTTAGGAAGGCTGGATTGATACCTGGAATGTACAAGTTATCTTACGAGGAAAAGTTGACAGTCTGGGTTTGATCTCACACTGCAGTTAAAAAAAGTTAGAGATGACTAGACTGAAGAAAATAAAGTCCTGAAGGGTCTCAGAAATGTGGCTGTTAAAAGGATGTTGTTTTCCTGTGGAGAGGTCTTGGGTGCACAGTTGGAAAATTAGAGTGTGATATTAAATAGTTAATTTGCTCTACTGACCTGCAAGAAATTGAATGCCCCAGGGGTAGGGTTGTGTGTTTTTGTCTTATAGTTAGAATGTAAGTAAATTTACACGGCCATTCCCTTGCTATTCAGGGATGATTTACATTGATTTCTGAATCGGGGATAAAAACAATAAGAACATTATAGTTGGAATTCTGACTACTCCCTGTAGCTAAAAAATACAATTCATACCAGATTATCCATTAAAGGATAATTTGGGCAGAAAGGCATTGTACCTTGAGTGGCATGTAACTGAGGGAGTGACTGGGGGCTGTTTTGTGTTCTTTACTAACTGTGACGTAAAGATTTTGTATAAAGGAAGGACTGTTTCCTTTGTTCAGGGAGAGACCCCTGGACATGACTCACAAGCATGGCGGAGTGTTCAGAGTTTGTCCAAAGCTTATATTGTACTGTGCTTCATAAAATTTGGTTGCTTGTTCACAGAAGTTGGTGTGTTGCATCAAGTGTGTAAGGACCTCAGGAAAAAGAAATCAACAAGAGGACAAAAGAAAGTAGCCCTTGCATTGGATTTTGTGACTTTCAAAACCTCTAACACAGAGGCAATGGAAACAGACATCGAATATTTTTAAAACAATAAATAAATGTTGTGGCAAGGGAATCTCAGATTATTAGGGTAGATGGAAATGTAGAATTCAAAATATAAACAGATTAGCCATGGTCTTATGGCATGGTGAAGCAAGCTCAAAAAGGGCCAAATGGCCTACTTCAGCTAATAATTTAGATATTGTTACATTTCTGGGGTCTGTTACTTTAATTGTTTTATATCAAAGAAACGTGCAATTTGTTTCAATGAGTCAATGCAGACTTTTATGTTCCATTTAAGTCTCCTCTGACCCATCTGCACCTAACCCAATCAGCATAATTTTTTATTCCTTTCTCCTTCATATCCTCATCTATAATATTTTCCCTATCTAGTCCTTATTTCTGCAGTTACTCCTAGATTTCACCTTCTGACCATATTCTTTGCAGAGACATTTCTGCTGAATTTCCTTTTGATTCATTAGTGACTATCCTACATTTATTGCTTTAGCTTGGGACTCATCTTCAAATGGAAACATTTCCTCTCCATCCACTCTGTCACATGCTTTCATGATACAAAAGGCTTTTATTAGGTCACTCCTTCAGGCTAATCTTTTCTAAAGGGAAAAAAAAAATCCAGCCTGATCAGCCTTTCCTGATACATTGATCATCTCATTTCTGGTGTCATGGTAATGAATTATTTTTGCACTTTTATATAGGTGCTTCTATTGTGTTTATGTTTTGAAGATTTGTGCTCAGAAGATTGTGAACATTGATTCATTTGGAAGATTGGATGATGACTGGCCTTGTCCTTCTCATAGATGGTGTCCGAATTACACTTTTAAAAACCCAAATGGAAGAATTAACTAAACGAAGTTCCTTCACTGTCACTGGGTCAAAATCCTGGAATTCCCTCTCCGAGAGCATTGTAGATCAACCTACTGAAGCAGTTCCAGAAGGCAGCTCATCACCACCTTCTCAAGGGCAGCTAGAGACAGGCAATAAACATTGGCGAGCTAACGATGCCCACATCCGATGACTCAATTTTTTTTAAAAGTAAACAACCAGAGCCATACACACTATGCTTGGAAGTGTTACTGAGTAGTCACATGTCTGGATTTAATTCTGTCAGAACATTTGAGGGTGGAGTTTGGAAAGGTCAGTTAGATGTGGGTTGTCAAGATTGTGCTAACCAATTCATTCTTTGCAACCTTTGAGAAAACATCGAGAGTTGAACAATAGAGTTAAAAAGACTGATGGAGCAATTCTCCTGTAAGGCTTCTGGAAAACCTATTTGGACAGAGCCTGAACGACTACTTCTGAAAAGAACCCAGTGACAACTGCATGTGTCTGGTGACATCTATCTACGTGTATCACGATACTAGGCTGAAAGCCATCTGTAAGATTTCAAGTATCCTTTGATTTTCATGTGCAGGGTCAGGTGAATTGGCCATACTAAATTGCCCGTAGTGTCAGGTAAGGGGTAAATGTAGGGGTATGGGTGGGTTTCGCTTCGGCGGGTCGGTGTGGACTTGTTGGGCCGAAGGGCCTGTTTCCACACTGTAATCTAATCTAATCTAATAATGAGTAATTATTTAGCCAAATAAACTGTCTTTTTAAAGAAGTTAATCTCTGTAAACCTTCTGTATATTTTGCTCAAACTCACTGTTTATTTACTTGGGACAGTTGATATTTATACATTTCAAACTGTGTTAATCAGCTTCACACCTTTGTTAAGTTTTGTTTTTTTATAAACAATAAAATTGTTGATTGTTTATTAAAGAAATCTAGTTGTCAGATATTTCTTGTATTCTGCAACTAATATAAATAATACACTGGTAATATATATGTTTAAATATATGCTGTGGCTTGTAGAAAAAGAATGTGCACTCCTCATAACATATAATCGGAAGCTTGACAAGGACAACCCAAAAGTTGGAAACAATTAGAAATGGGTAATAACAACTGAAAGAGAATAAAAGGAAAGTGCATTTCAGAGATGGAAAAGCACTCCAAAAGAGAGAAAAGGGGAAAGAGTACTGACGTTGCAATTAGATGACAGTGAGAGACAAGACAGAGAAAGGGAATATTGACTGAAGAGGCTAGAACTAGAAAGGGTGCCCTTGACTCCAATGAAAATTAGCATGAAGGTAGGTCTGATTCTTACACTGGACCCAGAAAGAAGTTTCTGCAAGCTGTGGAAGCCTTCCTGATGTTTGACAGAAAAGGACATAAAAAAAAAGGTATTTCAAACAGATGAGGGGACAAAAAGAAAACTAGGCATTGCTCATATAAAGCAGACTAATTGAAAAAAGGTCACAAACTTTAAGCCATAATTTCTAAAGAGGCTTCTGCATATCATAAGATGGCAAAAGAAAAGCAATTCTTTGGGCTTACAAGTCTGAGGCTTACAGGCAGATATTCAAAACCAATGGAAACAACGTGGGCAGACCTGAATAGACTTTGACAGAATAAAGCAAATTAACTTTGATTGCTGGCGCAGACGTGAAAGATTGAGACTACATAAAGAGCCCTCAATAAAATAATTCTCTTGGAAAAATTTAAATTCTAGCAAGTTTTGAGAAGATTTGTAGCTCAGCTCAGCGAGCAAACCTACATCCAGAATTTAAATTCTCTTTATTAGTTTCAACAGCCAGATAGACACTCTCATGGCTCATGATTAGTTTATCCTTGTCGATAAGAGGTAGTGTGGTTTACCCTCAATTATGGATGGGCAATAAATGCTGGCCTAGGCTATGTTAAACAAAACAGGGTCACTAGTATGTCCTTACTGTTATGAATCTAGTTACTTTTGATGTAGGTTTGCTTGCTAAGCAGGAAGGTTCATTTTAGACGATTCGTCACCATACTAGGTAACATCTTCAGTGAGCCTCCGGACGAAGCACTGCTGATGATTCCTGCTTTCCATTTGTATGTTTGAGTTTCTTTGGGTTGGTGATGTCATTGCCTGTGGTGACGTCATTCCTATGGTGAGGTCATTTCTTGTTCTTTTTCTCAGGCGGTGGTAAATCAGGTCCAAGTCAATGCGTTTGTTGATAGAGTTCTGGTTGGAATGCCTTGCTTCTAGGAATTCTCTTGTGTGTCTGTTTTGCTTGTCCTAGGATGGAGGTGTCGTCCCAGTCAAAGTGGTGTCCTTGCTCATCTCTATGTAGGGATACTAGTGAGAGAGGGTCATGTCATTTTGCGGCTAGTTGATGTTCATATATCCTAGTGGCTAGTTTTCTGCCTGTTTGTCCAATGTTTGTTACAGTCCTTGCACGGTATTTTGTCAATGACATTAAAATAGCAACTAATGAACTTGAAAGACCCTTTACAGACAACAAGCAAAACTAGTGTTGGTGGGTTTGTGGGCTACCATGATGCATAGGGGCCTGAGTAGTCTGGCAGTCATTTCCGATGTCTTTGATGTAGGGGAGAGGAAACACGTCGGGTTTCTATACGTGTTTTGTCTGCTTATTTGGGATGGATTCTGAGAAATCTGCGGACTGCGTTAATTGGGTACCCATTCTTTTTGAATACACTGTACAGGTGATTTTCCTCTGCTCTGCGTAGCTCCTCTATGCTGCAGTGTGTGGCGGCTCATTGGCATAATGCAGCTTCGTTTGGAGAGGTTTTGCCTCTGTAGTTCAATTTTTGGTCCATATGTGTTGAATTCCTGTAGATGCTGGTTTGAAGTTCCCCATTGGCTCTTCGCTCTACTGTGACATCTAGGAATGGCAGTTTGTTGTTGTTTTCCTCCTCTTTAGTGAACTTTATGCCAGTAAGGGTATTAGTGATGGTCTTGAAGGTTTCCTGTATTTTGTTTCGTTTAGTGGTGATAAAGGTGTCATTCACGTAGCAGACCCAAAGTTTGGGTTAGATGTTTGGCAGAGCTATTTGTTCGAGTCTCTGCATTACCACCTCTGCTAAGAACCCTGATATCGGAGATCCCGTGGGTGTCCCATTGGTTTGTCTATAGGTTTTGTTATTGAAGGTGAAGTGGGTGGTAAGGCATAGGTCCACTAGCTTGACGATACTGTCCTTGCTGATGAAGTTGGTAGTGTTTGGTGTATGTCTTTGGGTCTTCTAATAGTGTAGTCAGTGTTTCCTTGTCCAGGTTGATGTTGATGGATGTGAACAGGGCTGTTATGCTAAAGGAGACCATTATTTCATCCTCTTCTACCTTAGTGTCTTTGATGGTCTTCAAGAATTCTTAGGTGGAGTGGATGGAGTGGCATGAGTCTTCTACTAAGTGTTTTAGTCTTTGGTCTAGCTCCTTGGCCAATCTGTAAGTTGGTATTCCAGGTCGCAAGACTATGTCTGAGGGGGGACTCCTGGTTTGTGAATTTTGTGTAATCCGTAGAAGCGTGGTGAATTGGATCCATCTGGTTTCATTTTTCAGAAGTCGGTCTCATTTATTTCTCCACATTTCTGAAGTTTTTTTTAAATAGGGCTGTGTTTCCGTTCTCTCGTTGTGGGATCAGGTCTATCGCCACTTGTTGGCGAGTGTTGGTATCTGCAAGTAGTGCATTTGTTTTTTCAATGTAGTCTCTTTAATTTAAAATGACTGTCAATACAGATTAGCAAGGAAACCACTTCGATTGGGTCAACACATCCATCCGAGGACAAGCCAAACAGAGACATGCACGAGAATTCAGAGAAGCATGGCATTCCAACCAGAACTCTAATCAACGAACACATTGACTTGGACCTGATTTACCACCTGAGAAAAAGAACAGAAAATGACATCACCACAGGAAATGACATTACCAACCCAAAGAAACCCAAACATAAACAGAAAGTAGGAATCATCAGCAGTGTTTCGTCCGGAGGCTCACTAAAGATGCTACCTAGAATGGTGATGAAACATCTGAAAATGAACCTTCCAGCTCAGCGGGCAAACCTACATCCAGAACCTCAACCTGAGCTACAAATCTTCTCAAAACTCGCTATCTAGTTACTTTGATGATGTGCTAATGTATCGTAACACTTGTGAGGACCATTTGGAACACCTAAAAACTCCATTTAGAAAATTACAGTTGGCTGATGTGGTGATAAACATTGCCAAAAATGATTTTGTAGAGAGAGTAACCTACCCAGGGCATATAACAGTGCAAGGACAAATCTTGTCAAGAACAGCCAAACTACAGGAATCCCCTGACCCTCAGACCAAATGAGAAATCCTAATGTTTTGGGGGTTTTGTGTGCTTTCTACTGCAAGTTTATATGAAACTTTATCACTACAATTGCTGTACTCCTATATTTGTTACAAAAGAAAGCCAAGCTAGTGTGGTCAGAGCATTGTCAGGCACATTTTGAGAGAGAGAAGGCAATTTTAATCAATAAACTAGTGTTGATTCCCAAAGGTTTCACTAAGTCCTCCAAGGTAGTAAGTAATGCCAGTGACCTGAGGAAGGTGCAGTCCTGTTACAAATAGGTCAGTCAGATCTAAAAATGCCAGAGAAATTTCTCTAAAAGGATAAATGATATTATGAGTTACACTGGGTAAAGAAACCCCGAGACTATTGCTCGTCTTGGACGCTCTGATTGTATGTCCTATCACAGATATTGGCAATATACTGGTCATAATCCCTGTTCTATGTGGAAATAATTCAAAATCAGAATAGTAAACTGATTTGATGAATTTTCTTATGCAGGCCTCTCACTTAAAGCTCATCCACATTGCAGGGTAAAAATGTAATTGCAGATGCTATGTTTAGAATTTAGTTTTGCTTTGATTTATCCAAGTACCAAGATGATACCATACTAACTGCATTAATTATATATAAAAAGGTGAATGAATGAGGATGCACTTTAATTTCATGGTTCACAATTGGTAAAGAAATATTTGAATTTAAAATGACATTTCATTCCTCCAAAACTGGAGTTATAATCAGAGATGTATAGGATGGAAACTCATCCATGCCGACTAGATATCCCAACCCAATCTAGTCCCACCTCCCAGTACCCGGCCCATATACCTCCAAACCTTTCCTATTCATATACCCATCCAGATGCCTTTTAAATGCTGTAATTGTACCACACTCCACCACTTCCCCTAGCAGTTCACTCCATACATGTACCACCCTCTGCCCCTTAAGTCTCTTTGATATCTTTCCCCTCTCACTCTTTACCTATGCCCTCTAGTTCTGGACTCCCCAACTCCAGGGAAAAGACTTTGTCTATTTATCCTATCCATGCCCCTCATAATTTTATAAATCTCTATAATGGTCACCCCTTAAGCCTCCAACACTCCAGGGGAAACAGCCCCAGCCTGTTCAGCCTCTCCCTTTCGCTCAAATCCTTCAACCCTGGCAACATCCTTGTAAATCTTTTCTGAACCCTTTCATGTTTCACAACATCTTTCTGATAGGAAGGAGGCCAGAATTGCACGTAATATTTCAACAGTGGCCTAACCAATGTCCTATACAGCTGCAACATGACCTCCCAACTCCTGTACTCAATACTCTGACCAATAAAGGAAAGCATACCAAACACCTTCTTCACCTACCTACCTGCGACACTACTTTTAAGGAGCTATGAACCTGCACTCTAAGGTCTCTTGGAGTACTCAATACTTCAGATTCTGGTAATGGGAAAAATTTCTGGCTGTAACAAGGAATTCCAAGGAAATTCCAAGGAAAATAATCCTGACACTGATAAAAACAAGGTCAAGAGTATGGTGCTGAAAAAGCACAGCCAGTGAGGAAGCATCCGAGGAACAGAAGAATTGAAATTATGGGCATAAGCCCTTCACCAGGAATCTTTCACCCTTCATCTGCAATCTTCACTTTCTCCTAACTGATAAGAACAAGTATGACATCAAAGATATGCAATTTTGAATGAGAAATCAACAGGCTAGAATCTCCATACTCGCAGGTCATTGGGGATTAGGGAGAAATTACTCCCCCAATTCGAACAGCAAAACAAATCATCAGATCATATTTAACATCAGATATTATTCTTAAATCAAGAATCCACAAAACTAGCTTGCTCCCTTTCCAAAACCTAACAGGATTCTAGAGATGTGTTTCACCTCCTTTAAATTCTATCAGATTCAGAATTAGTGCTGATTTACTTTGTCATCTTTTTCCTCCATAAATTTGATGCTTGCCTTAATAATTAGCAGTAACAAAAATGGAGTAGATTTTGGAAAATTAAGTTATAAAAACAATTGAAATAAATTAGTTGAAAAAGTGAAATGACTTCAATTTAAACTTAAAAAGAAAGAGATGGGGTTCATACAACGGTGCACAGTTTAGCTGTAACTTGGTGTTCTCCAATTCTCCCTCTCGAGCAATACAAGTTAAATCAGTGGAATAAGAGATCACAGGCATGAACCTAACTGCATCTTTTTTCTTTCCCAATCAGCTAGTTTACTAGAAAGTAATGTTTACATGCTTCTGCGGCAGTTGTAATGCTGGAGAAAAGTGAAGTAAACTCACCTCCAAGCTGTTAATTATAAAACAATATGGTGTTAGCCTAGGATCACCTCAAAAAAAAAGAATCATAATCATGGAGATGTACAGCACAAAAACACATCCTTCAGTCTAACTCGCCCATGCCACCCAGATATCCTAACCTAATCTAGTCCCACTTGCCCGCACTTGACCCATATCCCTCTGAACACCAACCCTGCCCCCCCACCCTATTCACATACACATCCAGATGTCTTTAAATGTGCTGCTTTTTGTCTATCTTCCTTCTTTTAAAAGTTCCATTGTTTTGATCAATTTTCCCTAACATTCCAAAACAATACAACATCATATAAAATAGTAATTGCTGCTTATGGAATTGGAGGAAATCACCTCCAACATCTAAAATACCTCAAAAAAAAAGAGCAGCTCTTAAAGCCACAATTTTTCCCATCCTCCACCTTGGATTAGCCAATCACAACACAGTAAATATAAAAATGAAAAAAGAAACTTAAAATGCACAAAAGCCTCAGAAAAGCTGTTAATATTTCAAGTATAAAGGCTGTATTACGTTTTACTGAAATGTCTGTGCCAAAACATTAATCTAGCTTATTTTCTTTTGCAATACTTTTTAAGAACTTACTCTCGAGATGCGAGCATAACTGGCAAGGCCACATTTATTGCCCATTCCAGCTGTCTTAATGCAAATGCTGGTGAGCCACCTGCTTGAACTGCTGCAGTTCATGCGGTGTAGATACATTCATTGTCCAGATTGTTATTATTTCTGGCACAAAGTGACATGGTACCACGAAAAGTTACAAAACTGTTTTGTCCCTGTTATTGGTGATAAGGTTTGCTCGCATCACTTAGGTGATTTGAATTTCCTTATTTAATTGTTATATTGTAACTACTCATGAACAACTTTTAAAATATCCGCATTTGTTGATGTACTTTGCTACAGCAAAAAATAAAACCATCATGACGAGTGTACTGGTTTTGTTATCCAATTTAGTGCAGCTCCTACATCACTGACATTTTACACCTCCAATTTTGGTGTCATCTGCAAACTTACTAACTGTCCCTCTTATGCTTGCAACCAAATCTTTTATGGAAATGACAAAAAGTAGAGGGCCCAGCACCGATCCTTGTGGCACTCCACTGGTCACAGGCCTCCAGTCTGAAAAACAACCCTTCACCACCACCCTGTGTCTTCTACCTGAGCCAATTCTGTATCCAAATGGATAGTTCTCCCTGTATTCCATGAGATCTAATCTTGCTAATCAGTCTCCCATGGGGAACCTTGTCGAACGCCTTACTGAAATCCATATTGATCACATCTACTGCTCTGCCCTCATCAATCTTCTTTGTTACTTCTTCAAAAAACTCAATCAAGTTTGTGAGACATGATTTCCCACGCACAAAGCCATGTTGACTATCCCTAATCAGTCCTTGCCTTTCCAAATACATGTACATCCTGTGCCTCAGGATTCCCTCCAACAACTTGCGCACCACCGAGGTCAGGCTCACCGGTCAATAGTTCCCTAGCTTGTCTTTACCGCCCTTCTTAAATAGTAGCACCACGTTTGCCAACCTCCAGTCTTCCAGCACCTCACCTGTGACTGTCGATGATACAAATGTCTCAGCTCGAGGCCCAGCAATCACTCCTCTAGCTTCCCACTGGACCAGATGGGCCAATGGGCTGAGAAGTGGCAGATGGAGTTTAATTCTGATAAATGCGAGGTGTTGCATTTTGGGAAAGCAAATCCTAGCAGGATTTATACACTTAATGGTAAGGTCCTAGGGAGTGTTGCTGAACAAAGAGACCTTGGATTGCAGGTTCATAGCTCCTTGAAAGTGGAATCGCAAGTAGATAGAATAGTGAAGGCGGCGCTTGGTATGCTTTCCTTTATTGGTCAGAGTATTGAGTGTAGGAGTTGGGAGGTCATGTTGCGGCTGTACAGGACATTGGTTAGGCCACTGTTGGAATATTGCATGCAATTCTGGTCTCCTTCCTATCGGAAAGATGTTGTGAAACTTGAAAGGGTTCAGAAAAGATTTACAAGGATGTTGCCAGGGTTGGAGGATTTGAGTTATAGGGAGAGGCTGAACAGGCTGGGGCTGTTTTCCCTGGAGCGGAGACTGAGGGGTGATCTTATAGAGGTTTACACAATTATGAGGGGCATGGATAGGATAAAAAGGCAAATTCTTTTCCCTGGGGTCGGGGAGTCCAGAACTAGAGGGCATAGGTTTAAGGTGAGAGGGGAAAGATATAAAAGAGATCTAAGGGGCAACCTTTTAACGTAGAGGGTGATACGTGTATGGAAGAGGCATTTGGATGGGTCTATGAATAGGGAGGGTTTGGAGGGATATGGGCCGGGTGCTGGCGGGTGGGACTAGGTTGGGTTGGGATATCTGGTCGGCATGGACCGAAGGGTCTGTTTCCATGCTGTACATCTCTATGACTATTTTCTAACCCTTTCAATGATATCAGGTAGCTTCAACCTCATTCGCCCCTCACTACATAATAGTTCCATAACATCTAATAAGACAAATGTCTGATAAAGAATTTAAAAATTGTAACTCAATTTTTACTGAAAGAACTGCAGATGCTGGAATTCTAAATAAAAACAAAGAACTGCAGATGCTAGAAGGCATGCATGGAAGAGATGTGGCAGTCAGTTCAGAGGAAGGGTCACTGGAGCCAAAACATTAACTCCAATTTCTCTCCTCAGATGCTGCCATACCTGCTGAGCTTTTCCAGCAACATCTTTTTTGTGCCTTAGTTCAACTGCTGATTTAAAAACCATTCAAGACTCACGATGTTAGATTATGATAACTTCAAAACTATCACAATGAACTGTTTTTTTCTAACTCATTGCCAGCCACTATATAAAGACTGGCAAGCAATGGAATAGTTCAGTGGCCCAGGGATTCGTTGTTGGGATCACTTTTATTTATCAACACGATTCAAACTTAAACACAACAGGATAAATTTCAAAGTTTGTTCATGTTACCCAACTGGAAATAACTACTACAAAAAAAAACTTATCAGGATATAACTGAGATTACAACAATGAGTATATTAGTGAATAATATGGTGTACTATAATAAAACATGACTCAAGACAAAATAAGGATGTAAATAATGTAACATAAATAGTCAATTTCTCAAGGCATTGTGGAGAAAAAGAGATCACTTTATAGATTCAAGTGCAGATACATAAATACACTTCTTTAAAGTTGATTAGAACTGTTGCTTTTTAAAACTGTGGTATTAAAGACATTTATAAAATAGGGCTTATATTTTTGAATTCCACAGCAAAATGGTCATAATAACATTTTACAAAATGCTATCTTGGCCGTAAGTGAATACTGTACATTTGTTACAGAAGATTCAAAATGGTCCCAGAGAAGGTGCAATGCCAATTTGCCTAGAACATTAAAAGGAACAATTAAAGTGAATAGGATTGTTGTTTCTCAAATTGTGTGGGAAAGACAGATTGCATTAAAGTGTTCAAGTAATAGGAGTATAAAATACAAAGACGAATATAAACAAATTTCCAAAAGCAGATAGATCAAATACTGGAGATTGTGATTTCAAAACGAACCTTGAATATGCTAAAGATTAAGATAAACTTTTTTTATGCAAAGGGTTATTAGAATAGAGAATGCTTTTCCACAAGTACTGATCAATATTAACCCAAATACAGCAATCAAAAAGATCTCAGATAAGTACTTGCATATATAAAAGATATCCAAAAATGTGTTGAAATCAACGTGACAAAAGCAGCCTAAGTGCAAGTCTCTTCCAGTCCACTAATTATTTTGTACATGCACTGGAAATCTTTCCATGCTATTTCTCAGTGATTGGTGGATATAACATCAGACCTTATAAATAATGAAACAAACTAGACAAAATAACTAAGATTAATGTGTGTACTTCTTGCAAGATTTTTAATATGTTATGAGCTCTCCTATTGTTGGGGGATTGGACAGTTTAATGAAATATTATTTTCAAGAACAGAGACATTAGCACAATGCAGACCTGGAATGTGTTGGGACCTTGTCCTGTACTAGAGTATCAATGTCCAAGAGGATCCAAATGTACAGTCATTTTGAAATAAATCCTGAATCACTGGAGAAGTAAACTTAGGATCGTTAGGGATGGGAGTTTCAGGATGTACTAAATGCAGAAGATGCTTTTTGGAATCGGAAATCGCAGGGAATATGATTGAGAGGATTGGCAGGAACTCCTGAGATTTGCACATTGTGAGGAGGAGGATTCTGGCTCTCAGGAGAAGGGTATGAGGTGGAGGAGGAATTTTTGGAAAATTTGGGTTGAGAGGTTTGGTGATAGACACAGTCTGGGAGAAATTAAAGGTTGTTTGAGCTTGCAGAAAAAAATTTAATCAAGGAAAATTAGGCCCAAATTATAATTTGCCCCAATAAATTAGTGGGTGTTGTTCTCCCCCACCTTCATAATAGCAAGTGCTTTTCCCATCTTTATTTTCCAGTCCTACAACGTCTAAAGTTAAATGGTCTGGAGTACTGTACAACTTCTTTGATGCAGAGCACCAAAGCACAAAAGTTAATTATTCACAGAGTCAGAAAATTATACACATGTGGGCGGCATGGTGGCACAGTGGTTAGCACTGCTGCCTCACTGTGCCAGAGACCCAGGTTCAATTCCCGCCTCAGGCGACTGACTGTGTGGAGTTTGCACGTTCTCCCCGTGTCTGCGTGGGTTTCCTCCGGGTGCTCCGGTTTCCTCCCACAGTCCAAAGATGTGCAGGTCAGGTGAACTGGCCATGTTAAATTGCCCGTAGTGTTAGGTAAGGGGTAAATGTAGGGGTATGGGTGGGTTGCGCTTCGGCGGGGCGGTGTGGACTTGTTGGGCCGAAGGGACTGTTTCCACACTGTAAGTAATCTAATCTAAATCTATTAAAACAGACCCTTCAGTCCAACTTATCTGTGCCTACCAGATATCCTAATCTGACCTAGTCCCATATGGCCCATATCCCTCTAAACATTTCCTATTCAATGCCTTTTGAATGTTGTACTTGTAACCACCTCCACCAATTCCTCTAGCAGCCCGCACCATACACACAGACACACGATGCTCTACGCAAAAAAGTTGCTCCTTAGGTCTCTTAAATCTATGTCCTCTAGTTTGGACTCCCCCACCTGAGGAAAAAGACTTCAGCCAATCACCCTATCCACGCCCCTCATGATTTTATCAACTTCTATGAAGCCTCTGACATTCCAGGGGAAAGAGCCCCAGCCTATTCAGCCTCTCCTTATAGCTCAAACCTTCCAATCCCAGCAACATCCTTGTAAATCTTTTCTGAACCATTTAAAGTTTAACAACATCCTTCCTATAGCAGGGAGACCAGAATTGAACACAGTATTCTAAAGAAAGTGGCCTCGCCGAAGTCCTGTACAACTGCAACATAACATGCCAACTCTTATAGTCATTGCACTGATCAATGAAGGCAAGTGTGCCAAACATCTCCTTCACCACTCTGCCTACCTGCAACTCAACTTTCAAGGAACTATATGCCTGCACTCCTAGGTCTCTTTGTTCAGCAACACTTCCACGGCCCTATCACGAACTCTATAAATGCTGCCCTAGTTTCCCTTACCAAAATACAACACCTCACCATTTAT
>NC_057720.1:35760710-35880332 GCF_004010195.1 Chiloscyllium plagiosum | reverse complement strand
CTTCCAGCACCACTGATCCAGAATCTGGTTTCCATCATCTGCAGTTATTGTTTTTACTTCATTTCGAATGATGCCAGGGCATATCACTTTAGGCAACTGGATGAATGTTCACATGGAACTGCCCAATTTTCATCCAGCTACAGAGCCTTATTGAGACAACACATGGATGTTGTGTATGGTTTTGGTGTCCTATGGCAGAATATGCTAGCCATTGAGTGAGTGCAACCAAGGTTTATCAGACTGATGCCACGTGGTTGAGGGTTGTTCTATGAGAAACATTGACGAAGCTGTTCTTCTGAGCTCAGAAGAATGAGAAAGGATCTCATTGAAATTTACAAATTTCTTCCATGGCTTGACAGGGTAGCTACAGGAAGGATCTTTCCTCTGGTTGCAGGGGTCCAAAAACAAGGAATTGTCTTAGAATATGGGCTAGTCCTTTTAGGACTTAGATGATTAATGTCTTCACTCAAAGAATGATGAATCTTCAGCATTAGCTGTCCAGATGGCTGTTGAAGCTCAGTCACTGAGCATGCACAAGGCATTATCAATCTATATCAATAAATTTCTCAACATTGAAGTTGTCAAGACATCATATGGGGATAGGGCATGAAAATGGCATTGAGGTAAAAGATCCGCTACCATTGTTGAATGGCAAAGGAGGCTTGAGGCAACAAATGGCCTACTCCTGCTCCTATTTCTTCGTTAGTTTGTGAAACTCTGTCCGGTCAGGCAGCATCAGAGAGCAGAAGAGTTGATGTTTCAAGCTTAAGATCTTCATCAGGAATGTGGGGAGGGTCCCAGGGGACTGAGAGATAAATGGAAGGGAGGGTGGAGTTGGTGAAAGGTAACTGGGAATGCAATAGGTCGATGAAGGGCGGGGGTGATGGTGATAGATCAGAGAGGAGGGCAGAGCAGATAGGTGGGAAGGAAGATGGACACGTAGGACAATTTGGTCTCCTTCCTGTCGGAAAGATGTTGTGAAACTTGAAAGGGTTCAGAAAAGATTTACAAGGATGTTGCCAGGGTTGGAGGATCTGAGCTACAGGGAGAGGCTGAACAGGCTGGGGCTGTTTTCCCTGGAGCGTCAGAGGCTGAGGGGTGACCTTACAGAGGTTTTTACAAAATTATGAGGGGCATGGATAGGATAAATAGACAAAGTCTTTTCCCTGGGGTCGGGGAGTCCAGAACTAGAAGGCATAGGTTTATGGTGAGAGGGGAAAGATATAAAAGAGACCCAAGGGGCAACTTTTTCACACAGAGGGTGGTATGTGTATGGAATGGGCTGCCAGAGGATGTGGTGGAGGCTGGTACAATTGCAACATTTAAGAGGCATTTGGATGGGGATATGAATAGGAAGGGTTTGGAGGGATATGGGCCAGGTGCTGGCAGGTGGAACTAGATTGGATTGGGATATCTGGTCGGCATGGACACGTTGGACCGAAGGGTCCGTTTCCATGCTGTACTTCTCTATGACTCTATGGCAGTTCAAGAGGGCGATGCCAAGTTGGAGGGTTGGATCTGGGATAAGGTGGAGGGGAGGAGATAATACGAAACTGGTGAAATTGACATTGATCCCGTTTGGTTGGAGGGTCCCAAGGTGAAAGACGAGGCATCCTTCCTCCAGGCGTCAGGTGGGTAGAATCTGGCAGTGGAGGAGACCCAGGACTTGATGTCTTTGGTAGAGTGGGAGGGGGAGTTGAAGTGGTCAGCCACGGGGCAGTGGGGTTGTTTAGTGCATGTGTCCTGGCAATGTTCTCTGAAATGTTCTGCAAAT
Source organism: Chiloscyllium plagiosum (assembly GCF_004010195.1). Classification (NCBI taxonomy): domain Eukaryota; kingdom Metazoa; phylum Chordata; class Chondrichthyes; order Orectolobiformes; family Hemiscylliidae; genus Chiloscyllium; species Chiloscyllium plagiosum. The sequence continues at coordinate 35,878,558 of NC_057720.1, read as the reverse complement.
TGGCGTCCTATCTCCCCAATGTAGAGGAGACCACATCGAGAGCAATTTTGAACTGTCCTATCTGTCCATCTTCCTTCCCACCTATCTGCTCCACCCTTCACTCTGACCTATCACCATCTCCCCCACCTTCAGCTACCTATCACATTTCCAACTCCACCCCCCCTCCCATTTATCTCTCAGCCTCCTCGGATGCTGCCTGACCGGCTGTGCTTTTCCAACATTACTCTTTTTGGCTCTGGAGTTACTTAATGCTGTATGAGGTAAAATGCTGCCTTGATACCAAGGAAATTCCTTTTTATATTCAATTCTTTTGGTCCTATATGTAATGAGGTCAGGAGTTCAGTGCACTTGGCAAATCCAAACTGTACATCAGCAAGCAGATAATTGTTGAGTAAGTGCAATTTGATAGCACTGTCATTGACAACTTTAATCACTCTTCTGAAGATTGAGAGTAATCTGATTGGGCAGTATTAGTCTGTTGGACTTGTTCTGCTTTTTGTATACAGGGCTGAAAATGTGTTGCTGGAAAAGCGCAAACCCTTCTTCAGGAAGGGCTCATGCCCGAAACGTCGATTCTCCTGCTCCTTGGATGCTGCCTGATCTACTGCGCTTTTCCAGCAACACATTTTCAGCTCTGATCTCCAGCATCTGCAGTCCTCACTTTCTCCTTTTTGTATACAGGACATACCTCGGCAATCTTCCACATTGTCAGGTAGATGCCAGTGTTATAGCTGTACTGGAACAGCTTAGCTTGGGGCACGATTATTCTGAAATACAAGTTTTCAGTATTATTACAAGAATGTTATCAGGGCCCATAAACTTTCCAGTATCTCTGGCCTTTTTGTGATTTCACACGGAGTGAATGGAATTGGCTGAAGATTGGAATCTGAGACACTCCAGATCTCAGTAGGAGACCACGATATCATGAATTTGGCACATCATGCTGAAGATATCTTCTTTACCTGGACTGGTGAAATGTGCTGGGCTCCCCCATCATTAAAGATATGGGCATTTATTTGGAGTCTCCTCCTCCTATGAATTGTTTAAATGCACCCCCATTCATGACTGAATATGTCAGGAGTGCAGAGATAGTCTTGGGCATGTACATCTGCTCCAGGTAGACCTGCAAAGATGATGTCAAGCAAGTCTTTCCAACTATTGGTTCCCTCACCACCTGCCATAAGTCCAGTCTAGCAGCCATGTCCTTTAGGACACAACTCAGTTACCACCAAGCTTGTATTGGTTTTAGACATTGAAATTCCTTACCTAAAGTACATTCTGTGCTCTTGCCACCCTCAATTCATCCTCCATGTAGAACCTGGTGGAGAACTGAATTTCCAGCTGAGGGTTTAGGTGGGAATCAGCAAAAAGTCACAACTGTATGCCAGTGTGCTGACCTGTGCTGTCAGTAGAACAGGATTGTGAAGATAATATCTGGGATATTGTTAGGTACGATTCCATGAGTGTTGGGGCAGACTGGTGGCTCAGTGGTTAGGACCATTGCCTCACAGCACCAGGGACCTGGGTTTGATTTCAACCTCAGGCGACGATGAGGAGTTTGCACTTTCTTCCAGTGTCTGTGTGGGTTTCCTCCCACAGTCCAAAGATGTGCAGGTTAAGTGGATTGGCCAAGCTAATATGCCCAGTGGTGTCCATGGTTATGTAGGTTGGGTGGACTGGCCATGTAAATGCAGGGATGGGGTGGGACAGGGAGATGCTCTTCGGAGGGGTGGTGTGGACTTGATGGGCTGAATGGCCTGTTCCCACACTGCTGGGATTCTATTCTATGAAGCTCCACACCAAGTGTAGAGTTTTACAGCTACTCCAAGCTCTACACCAAGCTATGCTTGACTAGTCCATGGAATAATTCTCCCAATCTTAGCCTACAGATGTTGGGAGGACTTTGGAAGGTCGATGGGACTGCATGCGTTATTGTCATTTCTAGTGCCTTGGTTGTTGTTGGGTGGTGCATCAAGTTTTATCTGACTGTGACATTATTAGTTACAACTGAGTGGCTTTCTTGGCCATTCCAGGGGTATTTAAGAGTCAACCAGATTCAACCTAATCCTTGAGATCTTGTGGTAGGAAATGAATTGTGCTGTCTGACAAACAACAATGAAGTCTCTGCAACATTTCAAGACATATCACATTCTTTTGTCTTTTTTTGGAAGAAATGAAAACTGCATATGACTCATATTGAGGTCATTGCTGCACATTCACAGTATTCACTCTGGAAGCTCTTTTTACTTTTACTTATTGTAAGATTGTGATTTCTAAAAAGGATCTTGCTACTGAAAATTCCCATTTAACATAGGCCTTGCTGATGAGATTTTCCATTTGAATGAAGCCCTGATCGTAAAGTGAATCCTATTGGTGACACACTCAATATAAATTCTGTCCTGTTGATGAGATTCTTTTTGAATAGATGTCCTGATAATGACAGCTCTTCCCCTTTAAAAGAATCAAAATAGTTGGAACATTGGCTGGAAATGCATAAAAATCACTTTACACCTGGGTTCTGAGAACAGTCAATGGATACTGTTCTTCCCCCAATCCCACCTGATATCTGTCTGAATGATGAGTGTCGTCTGCAGAGACTGGCGATGCTGTGGGAGATTCCCCCTCCCTTTTAATTGGTGCTGATAGCAGAACAGGCTGCAGAGAGAGAAGAAAAAATATCATCAAAGAAGCATCATTTGCAGTACAACATCCCATACTTAGTGAATATGAAAAGCATGTCAGACATGGGAAAATATTAATCTTGTTGAAATAGGAATACAATTCATATTGTTAAAGGAGCACAGACACTGATGCAACAAGACCCACAGAAACATGGCAGTGAACCAGGGCACAGTCATCTTCTCATCAACTTAAAGCCTTGTGTTTCACTTCTTCAGGGCCACAATTCTTTTTTTCCTTCCAGCATTCAAGAGAGATGAGACAATGAAACCTTAACCCTTACAACTGTACTCAGATTATCAGTTATAATGTCAATATTCTGCATGTTTTGCAAACCTTTGCATTATTAGTTTGTCATCTTGACTACATAAATGCTTTTTCCCCATTAACATCCACCTTATCTTACTGATAATGCCAGTGTGTTCGAAAATCATGTTGGAAAGTTTACATATTTCAACCCTCAGCCACATTAGAAATATAGTGAACCTTAACACTGACTATAACTAAAATGTATTGTAACATGTTCCACTACTTGCCTGCTAACACTGCTAGATAAGAATCGTCACAAAGGAAATGTTGCATTGTTGTGTTGCTGGAATTACAGAATAAATCTTAGAAGCCAGCGCTTAAATTGAATCCAATGAGAAGCCATGTGAAACTCTATGAAAAGGGTAGTCATGCATTCCTTTAGCTTGCCACTGCTTGGAATATAACAATAGCAATAACAATGTGCATTTATATAGCCCCTTTTTCATAGTAAGAGTGTTCCAAAGCCTTCAAACATTCATTATATTTATCTTATATGAAACCAAGATAGCTACTGCTTCTATGGAAATTAATTCTACTTGAATGTTGTTTTTCAAAGTTACCTCAGTCAACATTAAATGGAACAGGCAACGTTCAATGCACCAAACACACTTGAGCAGTTGTCACACTGTACATTGAAGTAAGCCAGCAGTTCTTCTTAGTTCAGTCACAGCAAACTGGAAATAGCATTGTAACATTGAAAACCTTGGCCTAGCCAGAGGTAACCTAGAAACAAGCTTAATATCACGAATAGCTACATTCAACAATATGTAAACATATACAAAGTACTAATATCCCAGTGGCAATCTATTTTCTATCAATATAACTCTTAGGGTGAGAATCATTCGAAATGTGCACTCCACTAATTTGACTTTTTTTCAATAGACCTGAAATAAATATCCGGATGTACATGCCTATGTTCTCCCCAAGTTATTCAATCTGCTTCAAGGGCCAAAAAAACTTGGATTATTTCCACGAGAAGGAATTTCAGTGTTGTCTTCTCTTGAGTCCAAAGACTGTTGAGCAAAACCACCAGGATATCTGTCTACCATTCTCAAGTCCTGACCTGTTCCTTTGGTCCCAAGTAAGTATGCCCCATATCACTTCTTGGAACCGTCGTTATTTGATCATATACATATTCATGTAAATTCAATCTCTTTCACAATTAGGTATTTTGTCCTGGTCTTTTTATGGTATTTAATCAACATAATGTTAACTACTTTTGATAGGAATCTGTTCTACATATCTACAAGTCTATGGGGAAAACGCAATTTTTTTCTAATCTCTTGCTTGAGGCTTGTCAATTTTGTACTCGAGTGCTGTAGTACGACAATCAAATTTGAAGTTAAATAACCTGCTTTCATCTGCGTTATCCCTACCTTGTGGCATTTTAAAAACTTGAATCACGCCATATCATATTTTTCCTAGCATGAACAAGGCAGATTCTGTCAGTCTATCCTCATTACATAGTACCGAGTGTTAAAAACATCCTTGTCACTCTGCTCCCAATCATTCACATCAAACCATTGTGATATCAGAGAGTCAGTAACTCAAACATGTCTACTGGGCACATTGGTTGTATTCTTTTAATAAATCGTCACTCCCTATCATGAATCCCTGAAAGAAATATTTTTTCTTCATTACTTATCGCTAACGAGATTGGCAGAGCTCCTTTTCTAGTATTTAAAGCATAACACAATGTACTGTAAAAGACAACAAACTATTAGTAATAACTGCGATCAGTCTGATTGATTATTTCTGCCAATTTATCAACTATTTTTGTTTTGTGTGATAACTGATGATGAAATAATAAGGGAAACTAACAGAGAGAACATATTAAGGATGATAGTGTGAAATAGCTGAATTAATGTTAGAGGGTTTTTTTCAGTAACTCAGGGTGCTTCAGTGTTAGCTTGTTAATTTCTTGGTGCAATGGTCATACCCAATAGCTAGATAACCCCAACACCTGCCCCCACCACTCTCCTCCCCAGTGAGGTCAGTGAACTACACTAATTAAACAAAAATGCATGCACATATTTTAATCAGCAGAAATAAACATGAAGAAAACTACACTAAGGGGAATCCTAATTCTTCATTAATGTTTAATTTATAAAAATGTCTTGACATTGAGACTTATTCTTTAACCACTGATTTATCATTTCTTTCTTCTCCAATTTATGGCTGATCTCATGTCCAAGATATACTGAGACAGTATTTCTGCCATGTAAATTATTCTCTTTTCCCTCCCAAAACCTTTTATTCAAAATAAAGGTCAAATGATTAATAGAGAACAATAGTTTTGGTCAAGTAGAAACTCATTCCTGTATTAATCAAATAACTGAATAATCTGTGTTCTCCCTATGCAGACAGTGGAATTAAATGTTATGTATTGGTTTCATACATTTGGCCAGCTGCTAAAGCAAGGCCCATTTATTTCACAGCCTCTGAGATCCATGGAGACGACCTCTGAAAAATGTAGGGCCGAACTAATCCCAAACATGTCAATCTCAAGCCCTCTTCTACATACAGCTTACAGTTCAGCTTAATAAACTATTCTTAAATACTGTGGAGCTGCTCACTTCCAAACACCTCCCTTGCATGTGTAAGTGAGAGTGCAGAGCCACTGATACTAAATAATACTGTCCTTATGCAGCTGTAGTGTATTATAAGGGTGTCACAAATAATAGATCGTTTAATACAAGTCATGGATTTTCTGGGTGCATAATCGATTATTTGGTAATGACAAAAAGGAAACTGTTAGAATTTCAACATTTTACTTTTTAACTATAAATATTGTTATTTTGAAATGAAATGTAGAAATGAGATACTATCAATCACTAAACACTATAAAGCACATTCCATTTTTCATGAGGTCCAACAGTTTATTTGCCAGTTGCAGTACTCAGCTCGATGAATACATGGCTGATGGGTGGTGCACCACTGGAATAGTAGTGTGGGAATCAACAGTATTCACTCAGATATCAAAGTAAAACATTCAAAAGCTTAAAACTGGATTGAAAGAGGCAATGTAAAAAGTACAGTTTTTTATGTGTTTTGCACATACCTTGTAAATAAAATATTATGAAATGTACTGCAGACATCTAGTGGTAAAATATTAATTCCGAATCACTTATCAACTTATAGTGTTACAAGGTTACAAAATAACAAATACTCAGAAGCTGGTTTGGGCTTAAAATCCTTCCTATCATATTTAATATCAGGTATTTGTTAGGCACACACAGTTCAATCAGACAATGGAGAGTTAAGTATTTTAAAGTAGTTAGTTCATTAATGACTGATATTTATGAATAATTGAGGATTTTACTCCCATATGGGTTACATTTTAAGTCCCAAGTGTTGCCTGTTGCTAGAATTTGAGTGCCTCGCTTTAGATGACCTTCATTTCTCAGTGGTCTAGAGTGTTGCACAACAATAATCTCCTTCATCCAGCATTTTGAGATCACCCCTCCCCATAAACCATACTTCTTTATAGATAGTGCAAAGGGAATAGTATAGCTACACACAATTGATACTCAATTCAAGTAAAAGGCATCAATTGCATTGATTTTCAGAAGTCCTCTCTCCATGGGTTTTGGTGCAGTCATCCCAAACTTGCCTCTTTAACAACACATCTGGCCTCTATGATATCCTTGTCATTTGATGCAATACTAACCCAATTCTTCTGATGGTTGTAGCTGAAAGAACTCCTCATTACCTGGATATCCCAGAAGAGACCAGCATCCCTGACATGGTGTCATCTCTAAAATGCTGCTCTGTACCCAGAGAAGTTTGGAGTGACACAGTGGCTCAGTGGTTAGCATTCAAAGCGCCAGGGAGCTAGGTTCAATTCATAGAATAGAAATGGATAAAATCATAGAATCTCTACAGTGTGGAAGCACAACATTTGGCCCATTGAGTTAACACCAACCCTTCGAAGAACATGCAATCCAGACCCAACCCCCGTAACCCTGCATTTCCACCTAAACCTACACATCCCTGGACGCAATGGCAATTTAGCATGGCCAATCCACCTAACCTGCACATCTTCGGACGATGGGAGGAAACCAGAATACGCAGACGAAAACCACACTGACATGAGGAGAATGTACAAACTCCACACAGACAGTTGCCTGAGGCTGGAATCAAAACCAGGTCCCTGGCGCTGTGAGACAGCAGTGCTAACCACTGAGCCACTGTGCGAGGATAGGATAGGGCGAGTGGGTCTGGGTAGGTTGCTGTCTGGAAGGTTGATGTTGACTTGATGGATTGAATGGCCTGCTTCCATGCTGTAGGGATTCTATGATTCTAAATGCTGGCATTCCAGAGCTGCCCTACCTGGCTGCACACAGTTTAGTGGATGCAATGACAGGCAAGGGCAAATTGTGATACTGGACAGGGAATTGGAGATCCTGGTGGATGGGGTGGTGTAGAGGAGGGCCCTCCACATTTCCCAGGACCACCAGATGCTACCATTCTGGTCAGGGGTTGCCACCTGGGTCAGTGTAGTCTCCACGTTTCGGAGGAATGCCCAACAGCGTAGAAACAAGGTCAATGGCCTTCTCTACCTTGCCAAGTTAAGAATCCTAATCTACTCTCTGCAATCTCGCACATACTCTTTCTCTACTTCTCCCCAGAGGGTCATGATCTAAATCCTCTTACTAAACCGCAGTCAGTCCAGATCAGGAACAGTACCTCCAACACCATCACACTGAGCACGGGGCCCCCCAGGGCTATGTGCTCAGTTCACTGCTGTTCACCCTGCTGACACATGACTGTGCAGCGATGCACAGGTCGAATTACATCATCAAGTTCGCTGATGATATGACTGTTGTGGGTCTCATCAGCACGAATAATGAGTCAGCATGCAGAGAGGAGGTGCAGCAGCTAGTGGACTGATGCACAGCCAACAACCTGTCTCTGAACGTGGACAAGATGAAAGAGATGATTGTTGACTTCAGGACGGCACAGAGTAACCACTCTCCTCTGGACACTGACGACTCTCCTGTGGAGATCGTGAAGAGAACCAAATTTCTTGGCGTATACCTAGTGGAGAATCTCACCTGGATCCTCAACACCAGCTGCATAGCCAAGAAAGCCCAGCAGCATCTTTACTTTCTGCATCGATTAAGGAAAGCCCACCTCCCACCCTCAACACATTGTACAGAGGGTTCATTGAGAGTACCCTGAGCTGCTGCATCACTGCCTGGTTTGGCAATTGCACCATCTCAGATTGTAAGACCCCACAACGGATAGTGAGGACGGCTGAGAAGATCATCGGGGTCTCTCTTCCCTCCATTACAGACATTTACACAACACACTGTATCCAAAAGGCTAAGAGCATTGTGGAAGACCCTACACACCCCTCACTCAAACTCTTCTCCATCCTGCCATCTGGCAGAAGATGCCGGAGCATTCAGTCTCTCATGGCCAGACTGTGCAACAGTTTCTTCCCCAAAGTATGATCGGACTTTTTCCCATCTGAAATCCTTTGCATGACTTCAAATTGGTGCTAAAAAAGTGTCTATTATTTATCATTCTTCTTTTATACTGTAACTTGCATGTTTTGTACTTCTTATGCACTTTATGCTGTGTACGATTGTGCAGTTTGTGCTGTACATGTAGCACCCTCAGTCCTGAAAGAACACTGTCTCATTTTTACTGTATCAGTTGTATATGGTGGAAATGACAAATAAAAAGCTACTCTACTCTACTGCATGCAGTATCTTCCCTCATTGCTCTCACCAACTCCAACAAGTAACCCTGTGGGCCCTTTGCACTGCTTACTCATTCGCCTGGGACACCTCATCACCACTCCATCATTTGCACCAATGCTAACAGTTGTGCCAGATACCTACATCTCACTTAATCCCTCCCTTTCTCTCATTATCGGAGAAAACATCCCACAATAGGGCCGGAAGGGCCAGAAACGGTGCTCGGGGCCCAATATTCAGTTCCTCACCCCCTACAAGGAAAGGATCTTGAATCTTGCTGGCAAGAACCAGGACAAGTCCTGTGGAGATGCAGAGACATCCATGTCCCAGCAATGAAGTAAGAGTTGTTCATTGTACTGCAACTCCCAATTTACTTGTGTCAATGTACATTTTACCTGCCACAGCTTTTAACCCTTGGTCACGGTGCCTTCTATGTTTTGGGTCGTTCAGATAACAGCACCATGTCTAGCCAAAAACAAAAATGTTGCCCCACTGGACATCCCCTTCACCACCTTTGAGGAAGAGTACATGGATGCTTCAGTGGAAGAACCATCAAAGGTGCTTCCTGCATCGTCTGCCTCCTCAGATACTGACACTCCAGCAACACCATGAGAACCCTGCTACTTCAGGCAAAGTGCAAAAAGACAAAGTAAGGCAAGTATGCTCTGAGCATCCACATAGGCACTGAGTGAACCCTAAGAGAGCAAGCATTCAGCCCTAAGATGCTCCCTGGTCCAATCTATGAGCAGGGTGCTTGTCCCTACACACAAAGTCTCCTTCAACAACATTTCAATGATAGTTGCAAGAGTGCTTCATAGTGCAGCAATAAAGAGCAATAGCGTTGGCCTGTGCATTGGATATATAGCATGATGATGCGTGGAGACTGGCATTTGTCAGGTGTCAGCCTCTGTGGATGTAAGGTATGTGCAGCTATTCCCTGGGAGCATGTCCTGAGACACTGGGGCCAGATGTCCAAGATGGCATTCAGAGGATCAACAGCGAGCTGGAGTCACCCGTTATCCGCTCTGACTTTCAGAATTCTCGACATCCAGTTTTCCTCACGTCAGTGGTAGGATTGGAGGCTGCAATTCAATGAGGCAAGGCGTGCAGTTAACAAGGCTTACAACAAGCAAAGGACAACAAACAAACAAAAAATGTAGGCAATTTGCTGCTGCCTAGTGAGAAACGCATCTCGACACCCAAAACTCTGTTGGAGAATGCAGCTGATTGCTGCTAGTGTGGAGGAAGGCCTTGATGGATTTCTCTGTAGTTTCCCAGATTTCTCCCCCTAGTCCACATCATTTAGGGCCTACCCTGATTCTGCCCATCGTGTTAAGTGTCTTACGAGAGGGAGAGAAAATACTTTCATTTTACTCAAATACATGCTCTGGTAATAAAAGTTGGATCTTAAGGGAAATCTCCCAACCACTTTAAATTAATGAAAAAGATGGTGGGCTGTGCTGCTCTCACCAGCTGAAAGACAGGAAGAACATTTAATGAAGTGGGGTGGTGCTGTACTAGGACCTCACTTCCTTCCTGCCTCCAACAGAAAGAGATATTAGGTGCAAAGCTTTATGGTTGACCAACCATCTCCACTGCCAAATGAGGCCCATAAATAGCGCATTAAGGACACCATGCAGCCTGCATGATAGATCAAACTGTGCGAGGTGGTTGTCACCTCAGGGGTGGAGGATGTCTCTCAATCAAAGGCAAAGAGTTTCTAATTGAGGGACTGGATATTGGGAAGGAGCAGACCTAATGAGAGTCACACCTTGTCTGTGCTTCTGACATCCCTGTCCCACTCACCCTGTCAACACTACCTTGTGAAATCCGTTCCCCACTCTACTTACCTATGGCTTAGAATCTTCAAAACACTGGGACTCGGGCAGAGAAGTTGTGGCTGTGGTGACAAGCCTCCTTGTTTGTCCCAGTGGCTTTTTTATAGCTCCCAGTACTTGCTGCATTGTCAGCTGATGGCAGTGTCCGCAGGGAAAAGTTTTCCTTGTCTTGTGATCACATGTGTATCCCATGCATGTTGCCGGCACTTTATACTTTAATTTGAGTCAAGCAAGAATCAGGAAAAGCAAGAGAAAAAGTGGTAACCTGTCTGTTCTGCCATCAGGAACGATGGCACCTCAGTTATATTTTTACAGAATGCAATTGCATATCAAATAGATATAGCCACCAGAAATACAACACGGAGATGTTTTAAATGCACATTTAATTGTAACTGTCTAAATTTAAATTATTGAAGGAAAAATCAAAATGCTATCAAAATGTTATCTCAGCTTTTCACTAGCTCACCAGCATTATACATTCTTGATATCATGAGCTGAAATTTAAAGTGGTTCATACTGTTACTGATAAAAATTAAGAGGACACGTTCTGATATCCTTAACCATACTTTGACATGAATTAGAGTCGAATAGTGTGGTACTGGAAAAGCACAGTGGCATCCGAGGCGCAGGAGAATCGATGTTTCAGGCATAAGCCCTTCATTCCTTTGGTTCTGTTTCTCCTTGGATGCTGTCTGACCTGCTGTGCTTTTCCAGCATCACATTCTCGACACTGGTCTACAGCATCAGCAGTTCTCACTTTCTCCCTGTGACATGAATTAGTAGGCCTTCAATTTTGCCTCTGACTGCTTGATTTTTTCATTCTTTCTTGGGACAAGAGTGTCATGAACTAGGCCAGCATTTATTACCCATCTTTACAGTGGGTAATAAATGGCAGCATGGTGGCTCAGTGGTTAGCACTGCTGCCTCACAGCACCAGGGACCCAGGTTCAATTCTATGCTCGGGCGGCTGTCTGTGTCGAGTTTGCACCTTCTCCCCTTGTCTGCATGGGTTTCCTCTGGGTGCACCGGTTTCTTTCCACAGTCCAAAGATGTGCAGGTCAGGTGAATTGGCCATGCTAAATTACCCATAGTGTTAGGTGCATTAGTCAGAGGGAAATGGGTCTGGGTGGGTTACTCTTTGGACAGTCGGTGTGGACTTGTTGGGCCGAAGGACCTGTTTCCACACTGTAGGGAATCTAATCTTAATTGCCCTTGAGAAGATGGCGATGAGCTGCCTTCTTGAACCCCTAAAATTCTTATAATGTAGGTACAGCCCAATGCTATTAGGAAGAGAGTTCCAGGAGTTTGCTCCAGTAACAGTGAAGGAATGGCAATTATAGTTCCAAGTCAGGATGATGTATGGCTTGGAAAGGAGTTTGTAGATGGTGATGTTCTCATGCATCTGCTGCCCTGGTCCTTCTAGATGGTAGGGGCCGCAGGTTTGGAAGATGCTGCTGAAGGAGCTATGATGAGTTGCTGCAGTACATGTGGTTGATGCTACACCCTGCTGCCACTGTGTGTCAGTGGTAGAGGGAGTGACTGTTGAAGGTGGTGAATAGGAGAATGGGATGCCAAACAACTCGGCGATTTTGGCCTGGATGGTGTCACAGTTTTTGGTTGTTGGATACACAAAGCCAAGTAAAGATTATGCTATCATGCTTCTGACTTGTGCCTTATAGCTGATGAGCAGGCAATGTAAAGACAAAAGGGAAGTTATTTACCATCGAATTCCAAGCCTTTGACTTGCTCTTGAAGCCAGAGTATTATTTTGGTTGGTACAGTTCAGTTTCTGACCAATGATAATTCCGCCCCACCCCCACCCCCCTTCCCTCCAAGAATGTAATATTGAGGGATTTAGCATCAGTAATGCCAGGAATTGGTTGAGGGAAGCAACAAAAGGTCGGATTGATGAACAGAACTGTGTAGATACATAGAAATAGAGTTGAAGGCATCCTCTTTTTAAATTCAATGTAGTAATAATTTTAGGGTAGCCAACTCTTCTGTAGTTAGCAGATTACAATCTTCTAATATCCATGTCTTCCATATCAAGTACTGTGTCTGTAAATCATGACATATATCTTTTATCTTCTGGAAGCAGAAAAATTGGAAGTGCAACAATCCCAGCATCCATGGAGCTGGTGAAAGCTCTCTATCAAAACTATAGCCAAGATTACACGATATATGTGCTTCAGCTCAAAACTAGGAACACCTGACACAGCACCAAAACAGCTGACAATTCAAAAATAGTCCTGAGTTTAGATCCATGATATTTAGCTACAGTAAAAAAAAATACAGGTCTGTCACAGAATCAGCTACAGATTTACAGTACCCACTGCTTTTAGAACTATTGCATAGTAGAACATTATGGCAAAAAAAGGGGAATTTTCAATTACTTTTGTGTGAAAATTAGAATCATTTTTCCTCTTAAGGTGCCTAACTGGTGCAAATTCGCCCCATGCATACTTGTGAGTGAACTGTCTGTGGTTTTCCTAACATATTGCGCTTGAATGAGCTGGATATGCATTTAGTTGTTTACATCAGGACCTTTTGGCTGCTACTCCTGCTGAAGAGACTCAAAGTAAATTATCATAGAAATATTCAAAATGCAAAATCTGTCACTAACTTTGGAGAAACTAGTCACTTTGCTCAACAAAGAGGTTACAAGTTGAGGGTGTCTGATGAGCAGAAAATTGAAAAAGCCCCTCCCACCCTATCAGCTGGAATACTGATTTCCAATTTTAGACTTTGCATGGAAAATTCACACCATATGTGAAAGTTGTTCAATGGTCATAAATGCCACAACTAGCCAAGGTCCCCTTCCTGATTGATATCTATTTCACCCCTGCTGAAAACTGCACTTGTGAGATTTTGAGGATGGTCAGTTGTGCTTAGTAATCATATTCTCCACAGTTAAACAGGCTCACAATGCTTCTTGCCACCAATGTCCAAATGTGATGAAAATGTCACTCAGATAAGCTGCACTGGAGGCTGGCTGGACTGTAACATCAATCAGTAATTTGGACCGATGTTTGAAAAATAAATTTTAAAAATGTAATTTTATTCAAAAATCAGAAGTTATCAAGAGAACCCTCTATTATCATCATTACAGCATGTGAATGGAAAGAGGATGTTAAAAGCATTTTGATGGAAATATTCGTAATGATACAGCACCGTGCTAAAGCAAAGGGCAATTCCTTTTGCAGTGTTTTTCAGTATGTTACCAGAATACACAATGCTTTGATATGTTTCTGCTACACTGGTCTCTACAGCAAGCACAAAATCAAAGGGCCCCTGCGACTCATTCACCTGTCCTCTCCCTCCTTTATTTCATTCTGTGTTTGAAGAAAGGATGGTGTGCAGGTCAGCAGTTGTGCTGAGAGATTGAAAAACGATAAAAGCGAAGAAAAATTAATCAAAAAAATAATTTGCCCAGCATGATTAAAAAACATAACTTTTACACAACCGGCTTGCTCAGCACAAGTGACATTTGCAAGAGGGAAAAGTATCTTCAAAAGGTAAGAGCTTAAAAATAATAATTCATGGCTTTTCAACCTTTTACATGATGTTCCCCCACCAGCTAATTTTAGGTTTAATGGCAGCAAGGCAATTAATCTTTGTAAGCCTGGTGGCTCCAACACCTCTGACTTCAAGACAGCTCCTTTTTAGAGGGAAGCATTAGACATTTTTCCCTTGCTATTTTCTATGCTGCAAATTAATCTTCGTCGTACATCTCCAAAATGAATTGAAATTGCTTGCACATTGTAAATATTGTTTCCCTACGTGTGCAGGATCATGTGTCATAAAGTGAATGGAAGTGCATTTCCCTCTGACATTTTGTTAACTGAATTCCCTTTAAGGCAGCTATTTGAGACTATTAAGTGCTATCCCCTCATTTACAGATGGCTGAAAGAAGAAATCTGGGAGTCTTTCTCTCCAACTCTTTTCCTGTATAGGCTTGACCAGCTTTAGAATGAATTTGTTTTTAAAAAAATCAGCTGCATGAAGGGTAATTTCCGCATTTATTTTATTTTTATTTTCTTTGTTTGGATAAATACTTCTGCTTTCAAACCAATTACTATTTAAAACTTATGTGCCAAATTGTCTGGCACTAGAAACTGTATTTCAATTTGTCATTGATTCACATGATTGGTGAATAGATGCCAGGTTAAGGATCCGATTACATCGCCACAGCACTGTACTCAGCACTGCACCACTGTGGGATGTCTGATTGTTCTAATTTGTGGAATGAGAAATTGCTGCAGTGTGAAATGATGAGTAAGTGAGAGCAGGCTTTTGTTTTGTTGGGAGGGGATAGGTGCACGAAGAGTTAATGTATTGTAGCCACAAGGACCTGGTTTGAATCAAGTGTGGAAGAAGCTGACTGAGAAGACCTGGAATATTATATCATTTGGCTTTAATTTTGCTCTCCATGACAAGTGAGGATTTTCTCAAAACAGATTGCAATGATGCTAGTAAATTAATTTTATTAAATGTAACTTTTACATGCTATTTGTAGTATGACTGCAGGGCTTTAATTCCTTCTTTCTTTAAATCCAACTCTTCCTGTCACTAATTCAGCAACAAGGACATGGAAGGAAATGAGTAATTCAGAATCTCGGAATAGAGATACTTTGTTAAAACATTGATCGGAAATATTGTACTCAACATGAGTTGCACTCCAATTGATGGGAAAGGTAGCCAATGATATGAAAAGACGCAGATTATAAAACAGGAATTCTGGTCTTCCCAACATTTTTCCTTAGAGATCTCTACTAAAAGCACCCTAAATTCCTGACAGAAAACCCAGTACTAATATCAATTTCAGCCATCTATCCAGTCTTACCAATATGAGATCAAACACATTTGCAGGCCTGAATCTCAATCTTGTTTGTTGGTAATAAGTCTGGTCCAGCCTCAGAACATTGTCAGATAAGGTGATAGAGTTTTGGCTAGAGAATAGTGTTTGAGACTGGAACTGAAAACAGTGGCTTCAGTCTTCCAAATACTTGGTTGTGGGAAATTTTGCACATCTAATACTGGATTGTGGACAAGAACTCCAACACTTTAAAGGTAGTGGATGAATCAAACAGGTAGAGCTGGGTGTCATCTTGAAGCTGTGGTTTTGGCTCATTTAGTTGACAGGCACCATGTAAATGAGCAATAGGGAGATGTCAAGAGTAAACCAAGAGGTTCCTGCAGACACAGGAAGAGGAGTAACTGCTAGTGATTTTCTGGCTTCTACTGAACAAATCAAGTTAGTGTGAGCCCACTCAGCGAGCTGATGGTGGACGACCATTGGAGAAAAATGCTGTAGTCAATTATGTCAAAAGGCCACAGATTTTAAAAGAGAGACATGAAGGGAAGGTATATTTTTGTCAGAATCACACAGAATTGATTACCTTGGAGAGGACATAAGGAAAACAGAGGAAAAATTAGGTACGACAAAACCACACCATATCTAGTCAGTACATAAAAGGAGGTGATTATCCAAACTGAAGCATAGTCATAACTTTTTTTTAGAAAAAGCTACTAATAGACTACAAAATTCTTTTGCCACTTACTGTGAAGAATCTCAATTCTCGAATTTTCCCATTTTCAGATTTTGTTGAGTGAGATTCACAGGGTCCAGTCTATCATGGCCTGCAGCAATTTTTCTCACATAATCTTCTATTCTTCACCTTACTAATTATATAACCAAGCTCTTTGGCTCCCTTCTCATTTAGTTGCAAAGCAAGAGAGAAAGAGATGCTCACCACTACCAGGACCTCTGCATACATGCCACAGGCACCATACTTAAAGCTCAGCTACATTTCACTCATTTCAAACACAGAGCCAGGAACTGCACCTCTGACTGTGATGCTCTACCATTGTCACTCAAGAAATGCCCAGAAAGCAGGTTATTTTCCCACTTTGTGGACAGGGGCCACTAGGTTCTGGTGGATGGGGTGGTGAAAAGGAGGGAATTCCTTTATCTTGCTGACTGTTGTAGGAGGTCATGCCATAAGACACAGGCACCTGGACTAAGATAGCGCCATGCATCAGTGCCCGAACTCATAAGTATCACAGGAGAAAAGTCAATAAGTTTCTGTACTGTGCAAAGGAGAGGACCACCATTTTACCTTGGCCACCTCACAGTCACAGGACTCCCATTCACTCTGTTCCAGTACAGATGCATCTCACCAAAATTCATTGGACTACAACTCTCACTGTTGCATGCATCACATCCACTAAACAGCTCTAACCCACCACATATTCCAGGCTACTAATCCTTCCTGTCCTCTGCACTTCCCATTCACTCTATGAAGCTACCTCACCATAGTTCCTGTCCTGCATCGCCAGTAAATTCTCTTGCATTTACTTTCATCATACTAAATCCCTTCTTTTGTCTCAATGCTGCAAAAATTGGTCCACATACCAGAACGATGCCTCCGCAGCATCCTAACTAATACATCTCTAATCCTCAGGCTGGTTGCATTTTATCTTCAGGACTCGTCATGGCCTAGTTTCCAGACTCCAAGAACATGGACATTCAGACTCTGTTAGGACCAAATACCTGACAGACCTTTGCCAACCTCTTAGACTGGATTTGGATGAAGCATTTGACTGACTGGCGACATTTCCTGATTTACTGTAATCCCACATGACTCCATTATGCCTTTCAGACAGGACCGTTTGGTTTAAGACAATGCAGTGCATTTCTTCTATCTTCTGCCGGAAATGCAACATTGTTGTAGCACGGTGCCAAACAGCGACAAGACCCCCTTTTACTATTCAGTGCACTGCACTTTGACAAGCTGCCTGCCTTTCCCTCTGCACTAAAAGCCATGCAAGCCACAGAGGCTGGCAGCATCCAAGTAAGCAATAATGTAAGTGACCAATAAGAAATCAAGCAGAGAGCTAAAAGATACTTCCAAGTCGATGCAGGAGATGAGTGTTCATCCCTGTACAGAAAGCCACCTGGCAGAAACACGCATGTCCTGGGTGTCCCTGAGCTCCAAAGCGAAGTCCTGAAGGGCTAAAGTAGTGTCAGAATTGGACCAAAAGCAGGCATGACACTGCTGAGGCTGGTGGCTTTGCCTATGCTGCATTGCTAGGATAAAGGAAAGAGCAGGAGAATGGAGCAGGCAGAGATGTTGTGGTGAATAGACAGTTCGATGCAAGCTTGGACAATCAAGCAGTGCGCTGCAGCCACCAGGTACATTCCCTGATTTACAAGTCTCTAATTTGCACATTCCAGTTTCTTGAAAAAAGAAAAAAGTGTAAATGTTATAGAAGTGAGGAAGGTTGGGTTAATAATGTGCTGTAAATACATAGAAATAAGGTAGTCACCATTCATTAGAGAAATTCTGAAGCTGCTATTTAAATATTAAAGAGGAAGATTTGGAAATGCTCCCTCAGTATCAAGCTCCTGATCTTTATCTTCCGAACTTTCTTGTCACCGCCCACACTCTCCTCTATCCATTGTTCCTGATGATTTAAGAATCTGATTACTGTGGAAAACCATTCACTAACAAGGGGCACATTTCAATCTTTTAATCAAATCCCAAGCACACATCAGTATTTGTATGGGAAACAAGAAAAATATCCCACTAAAGAATTCCACACCAAATCGAATCTCAGCCCATCCCTAGTTAAGTCAAGGTAGCCAGCTAAGCTGAAATCTGAACAGAACAAATTCAGATGTTTAGAAACTGCTGAGGTATGTCACAAATCTTAGACTACTGGTCTTGTCCAAGGCAAAAACAAATCTTTGCAATGGACTTTGTGGACACATATCCAAAATTAAAACTACCAAACTGAAACTACTTAAACACAAAATATTCCAGGTAAATACATATTTAATCCAAGCATTGAAATTTAATCTGACAAATGTCAATCCTTTCAAGTTCACTGTACAGTATTCCTAATTTCAACATAACATGTAGAACTGTGCTGTGCACGCAATGAGCTTTAATTTATAATGTATAAATTGGCATCAACTATATTCTGTATGCTATCATTTAACCATTACATCTCTCCCTGGCAACTATAACTCCTCAATTCTTATACTCTTTCTGTTTTTTTTATTCCTTATCCTAACTACAAGAAGAGATCATCGATAAACCTCCTACCAGAGCTGATTCCCTATGGGAAAGAAGCAAAGCCATAAGAGTATCAATGAGAAAGTATAAGGTTCAACATTCAATATTAACTTCAATTGCTCGTCTTTTAGAAAAAATCAAATGCTACAGTACAAAAGCAGAAAGTTCCTTGCATCATGTCTGTGCTGGTTCTCTGAAAGATGTACGAATTAGTTAGAAAATATTTGTCTTTTTCAAGTACCTTCCCTTTCTCTTTCACTAAAAGCTAGCAAACATACTCTGAAGGTCTACACTGCGTCATTCCTATTGAAAGCTGTGTGTGTTAGTTGTTCATCGGGCCATTATTGTAATTTGTCTTTCTTCTCTCTTTCTCTAGATGTGTTAGATAATGTTGGATAGTGCCCACTGCATCTAACCAGATCAGAACTTAACAACACATGTTCTCTCGCCCATGTAGACACCAGTGCAGATGCATGCAGCCTCAAAGTTACAGGGGCATCTATAGGGTAATGCACCAGGTAAGGTAGACAACATGAACAATGCAGCTTTTGGTGGCATGGGAAGGGGAAAAATTTCCTGTACTCAATGTTATGCAAGGTGCCACCAATACATCCTAACCTCTCTCCTATTTGCCAAGAGGTCTTTCCTGCATTTGACTACCGTATTCTGCAACTCAGAGGGTCAATTGAAACTGGATTACCAAAATGACGACATACTTCCAGAGGTACAACAGGGCTGGCAATTCACTGCTATCATTAAAACAACATTAAGGCTTATGTTCTCATTTTATACTGCTGACAGTCTGTGAGGTTGTCAATATGAATGTCTTGGTCATCTTCTAAAGATTGCCTTTCAAATTGTTGGCTGTTCAATTTGTTGATGTATTTTTGTATGTTTGGATGGGTTTCTATGCTGCCAGCATTGCAATGTTCTTCTAACTTGTTGATGACCTGGGACTTGTCCCAGTAAGTAACTTGGATTTGAAACCAGATTTTCTACTTATACTTGCCCAATGTCCTTTGGTTCCACATGCATTGTAATACAAGAAACTGCTATGCAACTTCTGTGTGCCAACCTAGTTCTATGAAAGGACTTGCTGATGATAGAAATAGCATTTCATTACTCCACAGTGTGTAATCGATGTTGATCCACCACTATGGTTTCAGTTGACTATAACCTTCCAAAAAGGGATCAACTGTATGGCCCTTTTTCTTGTCCAGAAGATCTTTATGGAAAGCATTGATCAAAGTAGTGGTGATTAGTGATATTTATTAACATTTCTGCAAGTTCTTTTTCAGATAAATCATATTCATGTCCTTTTCTGATGACTAAGTTTCTATCTGTAAGACATGTATCGGAGTCTATGAATTTGGAAGTTGGTTTGTACATTTAGCCGTTCATCAAGTATTCTTCAGATCTTCATTCGATGTTTTAAAAATTGCCCTCAGAAAAACTGGATACATTTATTTGGCAAAGCTACTCCTGACTAATGGCAAATAATATTTGAAGAGATCACTAATCAGAATCAATTATGGCTAGACCTATGAAGTAAATCTGCATATGTTGCTTAAATAGCTGTATCTCAGTGAAAATATCACTTGCTGCCCAATCCATAATCAAGTATTTGCCTTCAATTTCTTGTTGCAGGCCTCTGTGACATTTTGTTATGTTGAAGTATAGTGAGGGATTTTTTTCCCTTTCTTTCACTTGATTCCACCCTTTTATTGTTCCTTATTTTGTTTCTACTTTATTTTTCATGATTGTGACCTCTTTAAGACATTTTGCTGAGTCTGAGTCTGTCTCTGTAAAAGGCCTGCAATTGCAAGTTTCAGCCACTAGAAACAGTTAGGGTGCAATGACATCATTCCAGCTCTCGCACCAAATTGAAGACAAAATGGGAGAAACAACTTACTACTGCACACAGGTAAGCTGCTCTTGGTTAGAAAATCACCTATTCATGTTTAAAAGTTTTTTTTTGTTTTGAACAGCAAAGTTGTATATTTAACCTGACAGTATCCTTTCAATGTCAGTTTTATTACTGCAGGAAGCTTTTCAGCTACAGGTTTTAATTTTAGCTCTGTAAGAAGCCTTTTGACAACTGAATCTTAACTTCTTGGAAGTGTTTAAATTTCACTTTATACTTTTTTAAAGGAAATGGTGGGCTTCTGGATTGATAGGTTTGAAGTTTAAGAAGAAAGAAGGTAAGTATGCCTCCTGACCATTCAAGTAGAAGATTAGACTCATGTGGTCTTATTGTGGTTGGTCATCCAAATGCTTTAAGATACAAGATTGCTAACCTTCAGTGAAGCTTCTTTCACAAGCAGTATTGGTGATTACAACAGTTTTTTTTTAAGATTAGATTGCTTACAGTGTGGAAACAGGCCCTTCAGCCCAACAAGCCCACACCGACCCTCCGAAGAGCAACCCACCCAGACCCATTCCCCTACATTTAACCCTTCACCTAACACTACAGGCAATTTAGCATGGCCAATTCACCTAACCTGCACATCTTTAGACTGTGGGAGGAAACCGGAGCATCCGGAGGAAACCCACACAGACACGGGGAGAATGTGCAAACTCCACACAGACAGTTGCCCGAGGCGGGAATTGAACCCGGATCTCTGGCGCTGTGAGGCAGCAGTGCTAACCACTGTGCCACCATGCCAAGGTGGTAGCTGATATACTAAGGATCTGCCACTTTCACCCTGTGATATATATGTTGGCTCCTTTAGCATATGGACAAGAAATGGATCATGTCGTACTGAAGAATTCAATGATCCTTTGTTGCAGTCTCTAGTAACCATGTACACAACAATCGCAGGCACTTGTGTGTCAGAGCTTGCGCAGAACAATTCAAATGTATTGCAACAGGCTTCAGCATGTCATGCTGCAAGAGTACAGAACTCAGCAAGATGGAAACTACAATTTTTATGGCTTTTTTTGTTAATCAACCTATTAAGAGATGTTATAACACACCTCAGGGCAGCTGTTAACTTGGACCCAGACTTTCTGGGCCTGAAGTAGGACACCATCATAACAGCCCTTTTAAATATCGCCAACTGTTTTGGTATGATTTGAACGCTCATCTGAACATTTGAATTACTAGTCCAGTGACAGTACTACGACACCAACATTTCCCTCTTTTCTAAGCAATATATCATTAGATGGCAGGCCATAATACACTGATGACATCATAACCATGTCTCTTAAAAGGTACACCATACAGCTGCTAAAAGTCGCAACACAAGACACGGAGTGAATATTGGAGTGAATGGTTTTCTCACTACAGATCCACTGAGTATTAATCACATTTTCTGCTTTTGTGCAAATCTTTAGGAACCTGTTAAAGTCCCCGGCTTTTAAATTTGCTTGTTCAATTGATCTTCGTTATTTTCAGTGGACAACTTCTACAGGGTAAGTTCTTGTCAAGCAACTATGTGTTGCTTCACGTAAATGTACATTGCCTTGGGTGCAAATGTGGCACTACTGATGGGAATTCTGATATATGATGTCCATCCTTTGAGAGGAAAGAAGCACCTGCCAAAGATGTATCAGAACTTTGAAATCAATAAAATGCTAAAGGGTGTTTAGGTTAGTGGAGATCCAGCATAAGGTCAAGGACCAGAGGACATAAAATTAAGGTGATTGACCAAAGATTTAAAGGCACTATTAGCTTGAACAATTTTACACAGTGAGTGATTAGATCTTGAAAGTATTGCCCGCAAGTGTAGAGGAGACAGATTCAATTGTGGCTTTCAAATAGAAATTGAACAATTATCTGGAAGAAAATATTGTAGGACGATGGAAAAAGCTGGAAGTAGGAGTTGCTGAGCTGCTATTGCAGAGAGCTGGTATGGACATGATGAGCTGAATGGTCACCTGTATGCTGTAACCATGTCATAATTCTACAATTTGGATACTGAGTGAGGAGAAGCAATACAAAATAAAGAAAAGCATTCTAAAATAGGTGCAGGAATGAAAGGGTGCGAGTATACGTGGGATAAATCATTGGAAGTTTATTAATGGTTAATAACACACTCAGGATCATGGGTGTGTAAATAGGGCCAAAAGAAACAATGTCACAAGAAATGCTTATAGAATACAGGTTCATCTTCAACAGCAGCATTTTGTATTATGTAGGCACCACATTTTGGAAAGAATGCTAATGCTTTTGGGAGAGTGCCAAAAATATTTATGAGCATAATTTCAAAGATGAGGGACTTCAGTTAGGAGAGAAAGTGAGGACTGCAGATGCTGGAGATCAGAGTTGAAAAGTGTGGCACTGGAAAAACACAGCAGGTCAGGCAGCATCTGAGGACATTCCTGATGAAGGGCTTATGCCCGAAACATCGACTCTCCTGCTCCTCGGATGCTGCCTGACCTGCTGTGTTTTTCCAGCACCACACTTTTCAACTTCAGGTATGTGGATAGATTGGGAAGCTGGAGCTGTTCTACTTTCAGAACAAAAGATTTTGGGGAGACTTGATAAAGATATTCAACTCCTAGTGGGACAGCGTAGTTATATAGAAACATTTCACATAGGTGGAAATTTGAATGGGAGAAGAACTAATCAAAAAATCTTTTCATTCAGTAAGTTGTCAGGAACTGGACCATGCTGTCTGGTAGTGTGATAGAGGAAGATTCACCCATGGCTTTCAAAAGGGAATTGGATATTTATCTGAAGAGAAAAAAAAGTAAGGCTGCAGAGAAAGGATGAAGACAGGAACCAGCTTAACTGCTCTTGCAGAACGCTCGCATCAATACGAAAGGCCAAATGGCCACACTGTCTGATTAAATTTTGTGCACCCAATGGTTCAAGACCTGCAGAAGCTTTTTAGTTCATTGCTATTTTAATAAACGAAGTAAAATATGTTTAAAATAGTTTATTGATACCCTTTATTAATATCTAATTCTATTCCAATTACATCGGCTTAACACAGTCACTGAGTTATAAGGAAGAAAGCCTTGATGCAAGAGGAAAGGAGGGAATGCTTGAAGAAAAGAAAATGGTCTTGTAAATTTTCCCTTTAAAAGTCCTTGACATTAATATTCTCACAGCATCAACAAATTCAGGAGAAAGATCTCTGCAATAAAGGCTACAGTAGCTGCCGAAAGTTAGTCATCTGATGGTGCTGCCTTTTAACAGCTTATTCTTACAGAGGATTGACGGGAGCCCACAATATTTTCTGCTCCTTAATCCCACTCTAAGGCAGCAGAAAGTCCTTGAAGAGTGCTTGTTTAACAAGGACTTAATTCTAACTTAACTTAAAATGAGGTGCTCCAGGGACTAGACTGTTCTCATGCCAGTTAAAAGGATCTGTCCCCTAGTATCTCTTTTGAATTCTCTCAATTTCATTCAGGTTTTGTACCTTATAGCTCTGTCTTTCTTTCAGTTACTCATTTGAAATGCTACATCATTTTTTTAGTTCCTTGATCTTATTTCCTTTGTACCATGCTTATTTCTCTCATGCATGTTTTTTTTCTCTCTCTTTCTTTTTATCTTGCCTATCTTTTCTTCGCCTTCTGGTTTATTTCCAATCTATTTTCCTCATCTCCTTCATGACTCCTGTTATTTTTAACATTAACTCAGGCTCACTTACCTTCACAGTCCCTTGGATTGTGCTGTCCTTCAACATGGAATGCTTACTGTTGAAGAAACAGGAAATAATTATTTTACTTTATTGCAGTTCATGTCTTGCCCACAGTTCCAGATAATTTTCTGCTTGAGCACAACTACAACATGCTAATGTTTTTTATTATTTATAACCTTTTTTCTCCAAAATTTCCCTGCACAAACTGTTGCAAAGGATATTATAATTATTTACATGTACTGTGAAATAATCAAATGTGCATTTTGGCAGTTTCTGTATAACATATCACACAATAAATTGCATCTCATCGAAAGCACATCAGCTGTCCAAGTGCACACATGTCAAAGTGACATTATTTCTGCTTAGCACAAGAAAAATAAAAAAAAATAGATTTCAAGATTACCCACGGATCAAGCTGCACAACATTTTTACCCACATACCAAAACTCCAAGTTGTTTTAAATAGATTTAGGAGACAAAGTTGAGAGTTGCATTATAAAGGTCAGTTATCACATTGATTTAGAGGTCTGGGCAATATTACTTTGAGTCATTTGATAGCGCATTAAAAGAGATAGTATCCTTTCTATTGCCACCTCTGGGATCTAACTAAAAGCGATTCAAGGAAAAATATATAATCTGCTTAACATAAATGGTTTGTGCCTGTGATTCCCACAAAGAGAATTCCTAAGCCGGAGGAGATGCAGGGAAGAAGTCAGTTGATTCTCCACATGAGGAGGACAGTTACTCTGAAAACCTCGTGGCAGGCAGTTACCGATCAGTGGCAGATTGCAATTCTTTTCACAATCAAACAAAAAAAGTTCATGTAATTCCTGAATGTTTGGATGTGCTGCTCTTCAATCAGCTAACAACTCTGCTTCTTACAATCTCTTGGTTTTGATCCTTACGTGATCACTGATAGGGCCGGTTAACTTTTCTAAATTGTTTGAATAATCAGTCAAAAACTAAATGAATAAAGTTGGATGAAGATTTTTTTTACTGCAGAATGAATATGTTACTGCATCAATAATCCATGTGCCTGCACTGATAACCTACCAACATGAATTTAAAAACTGCTGCAGAGGCAGGTTTTAAATTCAGTTAATTAAATAAATCCAGAATATTAAAAAAACTGGTATTAGTAATAGTGATCATCAAACCTCTAAGTTGTTATAAAAATCCATCTGGTTCACTAATTTCCTATCTGGGAAATAAAACTACCATCCTTACCTAGTCTCACTTATATGTGATTCCTGATACACAGCTACATAATGACTATATACATACTTGCCTATGAAATGAACAGCCACCAAATGGACCAAGTTGCTATTCTTGCAATGATTGAACTGGCACCAACTCAAGGATACTTAGAGGTGAGCAATAAGTATTGGCTTACCAGCATTGCCACATGCAAGAATGAATGAAAACGTCAGTATTGTCGATCTGAAACCACCATTGCATTTCTTTACAATCTTTCACTCACCGTTTCCCCATCCATCCCCAAGCCCCCATATACACTGCACATTATTCCCACTTTATCCTTAAATGCACATCGCCTGTCATTATTGCTTATCTGCCACTCAAGTCCTATTTTCCTAGCAAATGTATGGTGGGGAAACAGCAGCTTCTCAGAGAGATCATGAAGATATCAGAAATGGTTGTTAAATATATTTTTTAAATGTACCCTAATTTCCAGAAAGTTATGAATCAAGTTGCTCCTTTCTAAAACATTTAGTTTGACACAAGTATTCCCAATGTTAAAATATTTCACTTCTGCCTCACCTTCTGGAATGCAAGGCTGAGCTGATGACTATCATGCCTCCAACATCTTCACCAAAGCCATCTGCTGGGAGGTGCATGAGGTCAACTGAATTTCCTTCCTTGTCTCTGTTGGAGACCTTGACCTATACCCAGTGATTGCACCAAATAGCATGGCCAAGTTTGAAGGATTGTCCTGTCAGGAATTAAAAGTGTAAAACAGTTTCCTCTCAATCCATGGTGCAGCCTGTTAGATAGACCTGTGGCCACACTCTACAATCATCCTTTATTATTATAGCTAATCTACTGCCAATAGAGACATTGTACAAATAACAGAAGTGATGACTGCTTTGCTCAAAGAGATTGTCATTTGGGCTAAAAGCCTGTTCAAAATACGTAATCTGGCAAAAAAAAATGAATTCAATTAATAGGCGTAAACAGTTAAAAGAATTCAGCTAATAGGCTGTGAAACAAAAGTTGTTTGGGATTTTCAATTTCCACTCATTTAAGAGAATAATGATACTCATTTATCAGGTAGTCACATATACCATTACAGTAATAATAATCACAGAATTTGTTCTGTTCTAAACTACTGTCCATTTTTGATGACTATATTCTGTGCATTACAAAGATATAACCTGCAACTTCCATATATTTTCCTTTCTCTCAATATCAACGCACTTGTAAAATACAATTCTTCCATTTTTTAAAAAAAGATATGGTGATGAGATGATTATTTTCCTCTCTTTTTCTTGGTTTCAAAGCACTACAAACCCAGGGTTTTGAGCAGGTAATCATGTGACTAGGTCCCAGACCTCCCAGGGTGTAAGAGAATGACTTCCATTTTCCACTGTATGGCAAGGACTGTCTGTCATTTAGAACTGCTATACCGCAGCATAGCTGGGTGTGTGGATGTAAAAAAGGATGTGGATTGAGGTTGATATCACATGATTTTGTGCCCCATGGTGCAGTATATTGTTGATTTAGACATGGTGCTAATTTTCCTGCAGAAAATTTATGCTTTTCCACTTTTCCATCTCTCAATATTCCCATGCCACACATATACCCCCAGATAGAAAATGAAGGAGATCTCTGTGATACGCCGCCATAGTATTTGCAAGGGAACACTCAGCAGGTCATTTCTATTTCAATCTATCCCTCTTTCGCTTTGGTAAGAGTGCATGGTCTCTCTTCAGTGCCCCTTTGTGGAATAAATGAGATTAAGAATTTATAGTTTTTGGAATTATTGATGCAATCCTATGGTTTGTTATGCATATGTGCATGGTGGTACTCCATCACTGTGACTCTTACAAGGTGATCACAAAATAATGTAAGACTACAGTTGTAATACAAGCAGGAGAAAATCAACTTTACAACTTTATAGATATTCCACTAGTTTGTTTTATCTCTGTGGAAAAGTATGGATGTGATTTTGCAGGAGGCTATACAGGGAGGAAAGCAGTATCAGGACTTACTGAATTATATCTTCTCAAATAAGAACTCTGTCCTTTTTACCAGCCTTTGGAGCAGGTTTCATATTTGCACCCCACTAAAAACATTCATACTATATAGAACCACGTAATCAACATTACACCAAAGAAATGCAAACAAACTACTATCAGAGTAATAATGACAAATGGACAGATGTGTGTGATAGATTGTGACAAAACATATTTGGTGCCGTTCTGGGAACATTCTTTTTTATTAGTTTTCTATAAAACAGATTACTAACCTTTAGAACATATTAATCTGTATTCTAGCCAGGAAGAATTTTCTTATTAATTACCCTGAAGTAAAACTCTTCAATTATACATTTAAATTATTGAAGTTTCAATCTAGTCCCTTATGAAATTTCCCCTTTTAGACAAGTTCAATTTGAAACAATTATACAGCTTTAGAAAATGAGTTGGAAATAAATTTTTTATTAAAGTAATTATGCAGTGGCAGATGTACATTATTCTTTTGCAAACGAAAACAGCACCGAGAAATAATGATTTCCTTTTGTCACATCAAATTTGTAACTGTTTTCTTCCCCTTCCCTCATCACACACTTAACTGTTGAATGATGTAAATGCTATAAAGTACATCTATCTACTTGAGAATGTATTGTACAAAAATTACATACTTAGAGCACCAATGCCATCAGCCTCAGGGGGGAACCAGCTTACTATAAAGGCCAGATCTTAACTGCATCCGCCTTGCAACTTTGGGAATGACTGATTATAAGACAGCAAGTATTAAAAAACATTACTAAGCGCTGGTCGCCAATAAGGGAAGACAGATCAAATCATATCTGTGCTGCAGACACTAATATCCTAGGCTGCAAACAGGGACATCAATAAATTTTTATGAGACTTTGAAAAGATCAACACAGTAGATGTGACAAAAAACAATGCTCCTGTCATGTTCAGTTTGTCCGCAGCGCTCAGCCGCAGATGCCTACGAGTATGTCAGCAGAGCGAAATTTAATTTTACAAGATTAAATCCACCTTCATTTGGCAGATGGCCGGATGCCTTGAAATAAGCATTGAAGGTGCTTCTTGAAGACATGGGTGCTAAGCTCCTCCAGGATATTTTGTTTTAAAGCAGCATGCAAACCAGGGAAACAGAAAAAAGCTTCTGATATAAGGCAAGACTAATGTAATAAATGCATTATGGAAATGGAAAGTATTATTGAGACAGAGAGACAGAAAGAAAGAAGGAGAGGGTTGCACAGATGTAAAGTGGATTTGAAATTCCTTGCCTTCCCACTGTCCAGTCATGCATCTCGCTTTTCATCATGTACATAATGCAGCCCAAATGAGTTTTTTTTTGTCTTCCTTATAATCCAGTTTACTGGATTTAAAAGAAATAAAATCTCAAATTCACATATTTCTCAGGCAGCATAGGAGCTACAACCTGCCAGTGACAATTTGAAGAAGTCAAAAAGAGACTAACAGATTCACAAAAAAAAAGAGAAAGGAAAGGAAAAGTAAAAAGTGGAAAAACCAAAAAAGGCAGATTATCTCTTTTTTCTATAGAGTTGTTGTGAAACCTAGCAGACTGTTTGGTTGAATAAGAGAATAAAAAGAGAGCACTATGCTGTCTGGGAGGTGGTGTCAATTCTTCCGATAATTCATTCACAGAAAACAAAGGGACAGATTATGTTAGTTGTCAAAATGCAACTTATCACAAATATCTCTAGAAGCTTGTTATGCATTTTGTCAAATAGGGTCATTAATACTTTGTGTAAAATAGATCAAATTAAACCAATTAAAAATGATAACTGGCTTCTTCCAGCTTTGGGGTGATAATCAATGCTCACAAATTAGCATTCAACAAAGTTAATAGTTCCTTTGAAAAAGGAAGAAAAATCCGGTTTTGAGTTTTACATATTTGTTTTCTTGGGGAAATTATTGACTTGCTTTTAGTACTGTCTTGTGAAGAAGAAATAATTAATTGAAAACCACAAATGTTCAAAGCGTAACCAATTGAATAATTGGATTTTAGACTGAAGGTTTTGCATTCAGGCATTATCCAATGTGATTCTACTTATAACACAGGAGAAGGGTGAAGAGCAGCACTTTCAATGTCTGTCTTTAAATTATTTTCGTTATTGTCCTTTTCTCAAAGGGTGAAGTGAGGCCACAGCCCAGAAACACTTGAAATCGAGCAGTATTCAAGTCCCTGGTGTATTCAACAAGCTTCAGGCTCACTTTTGTTGTATAACAATACTGCAGTGTCCCATTTCTGATGATCAATATAATTAACTTTCCAGTCAATTTTACACATTCAGAGTAAGCTGCCAGGGGATCTCTGTGACTAAAAGATCATATAAAACTAGAAGGTATACATATTTCACAATATTCACTCAGTGATATCACAGGACCACTACCTTCTAGTTGACCATCAGAACCCCAGAAGGACACCAGTTGGCCCATTGTCTCTGTGTTGGCATTGTCCAGAGTAACTCAAACCCATTTCTCTGCCTTGATCTCTACTCATCCGCCATCTGTCTTTCTAATCCTCCAAAATGTATATGTCTTCCTGAAGGTATGTTTACTGCCTTCTCATTATGTTTTCTGATGCTTTAATGTCAACAGCCAATGTTGTATGTACATATATTTTCTCTTGCCTATGCAAGAACAAATTCCTTGTTTTCTGGCTATCAGGCACTTTATATCTGTATTGTTCTATGTTGTTCTTATTTTGCGTGCCTGAAATTTTCAATAAAGCTGTCACAATCATTATTGAAAGCGTCCAAAAAAGAACGCTGTGCACCTACTGTATTCCCAATTATCTCAAAACAATTATCTCGGATTGGAAAATGACTAATCCATTTTTACCCATATTATCCTTGTTTCCTTCCTTCAAACAAAGTTTTCCAACAGCACCCTCCTGACCCTTGGCACCAATTATCTATTTGAGGAAAATTGAAAAATTGTGGCTGGTGCTTTTACTGTTGTTTTTCTGACTTCTAGCAACAGTTTAGTAAGCAAGCAATCATAGCCCATTGATTTAAACATCTTGATCTTTCCATACTTTCAGAATCAGATTATCTCCTTCATTTATCTGTAACAAATATGTTAGGCTCATTATATAGTAATTGTTCTCACATCAATTGTCCACATCGATTATTTGGCTCAGCTCACTTTCCAGGACATCATCAACCCATATTTTTCCACATCCTCATCTAATGAGTAATCCCGCATATATTGGTAAAACAAAGTTCCCCACTTTGACTAAGTTATCGTTATACTATAATTGTTTCGCTTCTAACTCTAATTTTGAATCCAATGATCTTTTGAACTCACAGATTTATGGCTTTTTTTTGTAACTTTAATCTTTTTACCTTCATTTTCGTACTTAGATTTACATGTAACGATCCTTCTGCATCAGTCTTTATGCCCCTCACTATCTCAGTGTATTTATTTTATTTTTTCATATTGATTGTATTTTCTCTTTGTATATTTTAATTTATATTTCTGTTCCTATTTCAATAGCTTTCTCCAAACTTTAAATTCCAACCCCATCTCCATCCAGCCACTGGTCTTCTCTTGTTCTAGAAATCTTTGCTGTGTTTAGGAATATGAACATTTTCTACCTCCGTCTGCACATTTACCTTGGTCCACTTATTGGATCCAGTGTGTGGCACTGACACAATCTGGAAGAGGTTTTTTCAACCAAGTGCCTAGATCTATAAACTCCATCTGCAAATCCTCAAATGTACCACAGTCTGTGTTAGTAGTTCTAACATTGATCATGGCATTTGACTGATTTCCCACCCTTCCTGTGTTTTTTGCTCTATCCATGCAATTTGTACCAGAGAGTCAAAAACCATTCAGAACTTCTGATCGTACCTGCAATTCAAGTTATCCATATCAAAGTGGCCTGCAAAGTGCTCACTAATGTAACAGAAGTCCTGTGGCATGCACTTGTAAAGATTATAAACACTTTACAAAACCAACTAAGTTCTTGAAAGTGTTAGTCTTAGGAGATGGTTTGGGGTTCAAAATTATAACAGGGTATCATTCAAAATATATATTAAGGAATTAACTTATAAAAAGCCACAGGAAATGAGTTATATCAAAGAATTCTTGCAAAAATATGTTCAGAACAATGCAACTGAAATGTTGTTCTGTGAGCACAACCATATAAAAGCTTTACATGTTTGAATTAATTCTTCGATTCACTATTTGAACTGAGACATGTATCTACTTGAGATACTTAAAGGCCAGAGTAACCTCGCTTCTCTGTTGCTGTCCTTTCCTCCTCAATTTTTTTTATTATTCACAACTATAATGTTGCTCTTTCATCATCAGTATTAATAATAGGTGTAATAAAAGACGTCTTGGTCTGTCCAAAAATGGTTCAGAGAGAAGAAATTTTATACTTTTTTTTGCAGTGAGGACTCATAATCAATGTGTTTTATACTTTGTGTCATGATATATAAGGTAGTGTAAGAGGGATTGGCTGTTTGATAGAGTTCTTGTTGGTGAGGGGCCCATAAACAAAGCTGAACGTAAACAAAGGTTATAATATATCAGTGTTACAGAGATGGGAATGCTCAGAGCTAAATGTTCAATAATGAAACACTCATCTAAAACCTATCAGAAGTGTTAGCTTACATCAAATTTACCAGCTAAGTGCTGCAATAATACTTTTCCTCTGATGCTCACACACACAACTGCTATTAGCTTTGTAGATTTCATCCTCTTCATCACAAGATAAGAAAAATCATATGGAAGCTTATTTGCCATTATTTGCTGCTGCGCAGGACACAAATGCTTTAATCTAATAATGCTGTCTTGTACAAAAGGATTTTTAATATATGTTTGTGTATTATGCTCTGATCGAGTTTGTATAATACAGTTTTGTTAATCCTTTATCGGAAGATAAGAGCAAATACAGGCTGTGCGAGTTATCTACATTGCTAGCTTTGAGCCCAAAGCTAGGACTTACTCAGACCACCTTTACCTGTGCTGCTTAAAATGTTGGGCTCCTACCTATTACTCAGGGAAATAGGTCTATATCTTTGCATGCTTGAACAAAAATTCATTAGAATTTCTGTCCTTTGTGCTGGTCATATTATGCTTCCTAATGGAACACCGTATCCTTTGAATTTCTTGGATTGATATTATTTCATCTCATTTAAAGTGATTATTATTACACTGTACTATAGCTTAAGCAGACCAAGTTGGAAATTTTAATTTGGACTTCCATCAATTGTCACTCAAATGGGAGAGCTGATGCAATGTTGGAATTCAAGCGTCTCTCATCTCTGGATTGTAAAATCACCATAATCTCAGTGCACCATAGGGCTATTC
This sequence comes from Chiloscyllium plagiosum, assembly GCF_004010195.1. Taxonomy (NCBI): domain Eukaryota; kingdom Metazoa; phylum Chordata; class Chondrichthyes; order Orectolobiformes; family Hemiscylliidae; genus Chiloscyllium; species Chiloscyllium plagiosum. Next base: position 35,845,792 of record NC_057720.1, on the reverse strand, counting down.
TCTCATTAATAAGAAAGAGAGAGACAACTGGTGGTGAGTTTAACCTGAGGGCCACCATGCCCATCACTGGAGGCATAGTTGAGAAGGTGGGACCTTCACAGTAACTTCAACTGGTGTGAGAATTGAACCTGTGCTATTGCCATCATTCTTACTATCCAGCCAACTGAGCTAGTTAAACCCCTATCTGGAATACACAACCAATAAATCACAAAGTTGTGAATCATAGGCACAAGCCGAAAGAATGCTTGTGCCAGTGTTTTCTTCATTAATGAGATGCATATCTTGACAACTAATTACAGGTCTGTCCAGTAAGTATCTACATTTATTTTAGTAACTGAAGGTTGCAAACTTGGGATCAGTTACACTTATCATTTGATCCATTTAGATTCTGTTTGGAATCAATGTTGTCTCCAATCCCCACATATATATGCACGCTTCTGCCACAAATCGCACCTCGGCCCTTGGCCAACAACTGAAGCAGGCATTAATCCATATTATATGTAAATAAGGTTTAACACTTGCTTCTGGTGCCTTCAAGTGCTCAACTCTGTGTGAGTAAATAAAAGCAATAATAAAGAAAACAGAAAAACTGTAAAAACTCAGCAGATCAGGCAGCATCTATGGAGAGAGAAATGAAGTTAATATTTCAGGTCAACGACCTTCCATCAAATGATTTGACAAAAGCCACTGATTTGTCAGTGCAGACTCGATGGGGCAAAGGGCCTTTACTGTATGATTCCAGGTTTGTGAAACTTCTTTTGTCTCTCCACAGATACTGAGTATTTCCAGGATTTTCTTTTATTTCAGATTTGCAGCACCCACAGTATATTTTGCTCAAGATTTTAACCATAATCACAGCATCTTCAGTGTCACCAGCATGGTAATGTCATCAAGGAGAAAGTGAGTACTGCAGATGCTGGAGATCAGAGTCAAGATTAGAGTGGTGCTGGAAAAGCACAGCAGTTCAGGCAGCATCCAAGGAGCAGGAAAATCGATGTTTTGGGCAAAAGCCCTTCATCAGGAATTCCAGCACCACTCTAATCTTGACACTGGTAATGTCATCCAGAGGCCAAGCCTAATGCTCTGTATCTGAGGTTCAATTCCACCACAGCAGCTGGTGGAATTTCAATTCAGTTAATAAAAGTGGGATTGAAATTTAGTCTCAGCAACACTGAGCAGGAAACCATAATCAATTGTGGTTATAACTCATCTGAAAGAGAGGAACTCCTTTAGGGATGATAATCTGCCTTCCTTACAATGTGGGCCCACACCCACAGAAATGTGGTTGACACTGAACTGCCTTCTGAAATGGCCTAGCAAGCCATTCAGTTCGAGGGCAATTAGGGATGGGCAAAATATGCTGAAAGAAATACTGTTTCAACTTTCATATTTAAATTTCACATACAATATTCATATTTATATAGGGTAGCCAGGAAAGTGGGTTGATGCCACTGCCAGATTAACCATGATATGATCAAAAGGCAGACCCAGTTCAGAGGGTCAAATAGTCTACCTCCTGCTCCCATCTCATACATCCACATTTAACATATCACGAGGCATTTCCCTACATAAGCAAATACCTAAAATAAATCAGAATTACCATTGTTGCCTCTTTAAAAAGAGACTCAAGTAATCTGAAATTCAGCCTAAAGAAAACAGGACACATTGTGTTAATTAAAACACATTTGTAGAAGCCTGGGTGATGGCAGATGGAACTGATGAATATCTTCAATCTGGCCTTAAAACCTAAATGACATCTCAGTCAATAATCAATGATTATTTTACAGATCATTCTAGACTTGCATAATTTCTATTAAACCTAAAACATGGTAACGTGACTAACTCACAATAGATTGTAGATAGCAGTGTTGATCAAATAAAATTAATTATCAGGCACTGGTACCACATTTCTTAAATATCAACAGTTTTCTCTGGAAAGTTATAGAACAAAAATCAATCTGGAGTAAAAATTGTCCAGCCACCAAGTTCCATTTTTCTTGCCCTCTCAGTCATTACTTGTTTGTCAATGGAATAATATGGGAGGTAGGAATGTATTAGAAACTCTAACCTTTCTTAGTGCATGCGCATATGCATCGGGGGGCACTACACCTCACGTTGGAAGATAATTGAAGCACAGGATTTTTAAAAAATGATGTCAAATTGCAATTAGATTTCCATAGTTTGTTTAGATTCTTCATAAAAATGTGTAGGGAACATAATTCAATGAGTAATAACTAAATTGAAGCTAACACATGTTTAGGCTGGAATACAAGTCAGAAGCTATAAAGATGATATGATTTACAGCACCAGTCCCAGAAAATAACTATTAATATATTTTATGTTCCTATTTATGTATTCAAATGTTATTTCTGATTACTATAAAAATAGTAACTTGTTACATAAATCATACCCTATTTCTCAACCTCTTTTGTTATTTTACCGTTTTGCTGTGAAGTTGTATGCAGTGATTTCTTCAATTTAGAAATATTCAAAGAAATACAAATAGAATAATCTAAATGCATAATTTGATGTTTCTCCTTTACTAACTGTGCAGCCAATGTAATTCACCACAAGCCTTAAGATAATGTCATCAGAGATATTTCCAACACTGCCAAAAACATTCCTACCAATATCATTTGAGATCTTACATAATCTGCAAAGAATTGGGTTAAAAAATAGTTAACTTTAGGAAATATGAAGTAATGTAATTATTAAAACAGAAATAGGAAGTTACATTAAAAATACTTGGAATTTACTTGTATTTGTTCTACAACTGGAAATATTCACTCTAAAACAATCCAGAAAATACAAGTGATACCTTTTGCAAATGTAAACAAGACATGTGAAAGGATTATGATTTTTCAATATGCTCAGAGTCTGAACATAACTGTGCAAAATTGTGCATCAGTTTGTTGATTCACAGTATTTCATGATTTAATATTCCATGTACATTTAACTCTTAATTCAAAGAAATCAGCCTTTTTGAAAATCTGTTTTTTTAAATTCTACTTTATAGAGAATAGGGCTAATCTGTTAATACTATGAATGAAAAAAAGTCTTTTAAAAAGTCTAAACCAGGCAAGGAAAACATTTTTCTTAAACTTAGGAATTCACTTCTTGTAAAATAGCTAACCTGGCTCTGACAATTTCCTAATAAGTTGCCAAAATATGTTAGATAAGGACATTACAGCCTTGTACCTGACACCCACAGTGCAGTCCTGTTATGCCCTGTCACTTGTTTACAGCTGCCCCAAGTCTTTGCAAGTCAGTTCCTGCACCAGGAAGCTGATCTCTTCTCCCTCTTGGCTTGGCTTTCCTGAGGCTGTCAATGGACAGAGCTATAGATCAATCAGGTCAGCCCATGAGGAGACCTGTCAGAACTTTCTGTCAAAGCACTTAATAGTGTCAGTTCCTGTAACCTCACAGCTGTGAATTTATGCCTCCAAGCTCACCCAGGGATATGTTAAAATAACATGCTTTATTAGTGTTTTTAGATCATAGGGTGTGTCATGCAGCCTTCCCATGTCCCCCTCAATCTTTATGTCAACCCTCATTTGTAGGGTGCCGTAGAATTTATTACGCAGCCAATTACAATGTTAATTGGAAAGTAAGAAAAATCAATTAATTCACAAATTTTCCAATTAAAATAGAGATAAATCATAAAGCTGTTATTAGCAAAAGGCCAAATCTGTTAACTTTTAGCAGGGGGAGAAAAAAAGTAGCTGAGCCTTGCCTGGTGCCCTTGAGTGACTTTCCTCACAAAAGCTGCCATCAGCAGAATGGGGCAGAAGACAGATAAAAAAAATATCGACTGGGCAGAAGGAACACTTCTTCGTTATTGATCAGAGGAGAATTTAACTTTCTGTGCATACACACAGTGTCAGCAGGGCCTTGGGGCAAATTGAAATGAGCTAGCTGCAAAGCTGACAAGTGCAGGAACAGAGACACAACAAACTGAACAATCTGTTCTCATCCTACTGCAACTATTGCATCAGTTAATTTATTAATCTTTTCTGTGCTTTATTCTATCGAGGATAATCTGTGATGCTAACAGGGTGAATTGCTTTTGTGTTGCGTAGTTTAAATTTTCCAATCTATTGGTTTAGATTTTAATAAAACTAATTGATGTACCTAATGAAGTATCTTTTTTATAGGATCGACTTACCCAATGCTTTCTAAGCGATCACCAAAATCGCAAGGATCATGCAAGAGATCCACAAATCTTCCAGTGTAGCAAAATATATGCGATACCATAAAATACATCCTTTTATTTTGAGTTAAAATAAATTTATGACAGATATGAAAGTTGTGGTCGATGATGTCTTTATAATGCAATGATCAAAGGTATAATATGTAGGCTTAATAGATAGACATTCCGAAATGAAAAAGCCCAACCTAACATTTAGTCCAACAAAGAAAAGGATGACCAAAGCATCACAAACTAAATCTCTGTCCATGTCTATCTAACATTCAGTTGTTCCTCTTCTTCTTGCATTTCTTCAGTTGGAGAATGTACCTCTAGATGACAGTAACACAGCTGGTTCATTGCAAGTATGGCATTGTATTCCCAGGATTATAGGATATGCATCTAATTAATAACAAAACTGTTCACTTGAAGGCACCGTCATGGTTTCTTGAGCCTTGCCTCTGCCTGATTGCCTGATTTGTGCTTCCATCTATCATTAAGTACAATTATATTTTTCAATTCTCAGTGCAAGATGGGACTTCACTAGCGAAGAAACAAAAAATTTTTTTCTGCCTTTCATCTACCATCCACCTAAAGTATATGTGCCTCTGCTTCAGCTGGAAACACTGATCCTGGAGCATTAGACAGATTATTTTGATACGAATGACATTGTTCTTCCCCAGTACCTTCACATGACGATATAGAGTTCATGAACCTCAATACTCAGAAATTAAAACACAGAAACCGACTGTTTCACCTAACCAGGCTGCAACCCTTTGTTCCAGTCCTGTACGCATATTCCTTTAGCCTTTCGCTTTTCTGTCCATCTAACCTATCTTTCAAAGTTGAAATGATCTTTAATTTAATTACCAACCTCAGCAGTCTAACAACAGTCTCATATTCCTTTATATAAAATGTTTCTCCTGTTTTCATTCTTTAATCTTCTATCTTCTTTCCCTCAGCTCTAGACTCCTTAGCACTGCCGAATGCTTTATCAACTCCGTCCCACCCCTTCACCATTTTCAATACCAATCAGCAAATTGTCCCATAATCTCCACACTTGTGTGTACAATCTATTTTCAAATTTAAAGAAATATTAATTTACAAAAGTGGGGGACCAGTGGTTGAAGTTTTCTTCTTAATTAGAAACATTGTTGAAACCACCTCAGGATCTATAGGACTGAATAAGATATGCTCGCAAGTGCAATTCACAGCTGAGCAATGGCCTCATGAAGCTCCTATAAATTATAGCATGTATCACATATTTAATTGACTAGACATTTTCAAGAGAAAAATATTTTAAAGAAATCTTTTTGAAAATAGTTCACTCAATTTGGTACACTTGCTTTTGTTGGTCAGTGCATTGAGTATAGGAGTTGGGAGGTCATGTTGTGGCTGTGCAGGACTTTGGTTAGGCCACTTTTGGAATACTGCATTCAATTCTGGGTCTTCCTGGTATAGGAAAGATGTTGTGAAACTCAAAAAGGTTCAGAAAAGATTTAGAAGGTTGTTGCCAGAGTTGGAGGATTTGAGGTATAGGGAGAGACTAAATAGGCTGGGGCTATTTTCTCTGGAGCATTGGAGGCTGAGGGGTCACCTTATAGAAGTTTATAAAATCATGAGGGATATGGATAGGGTGAATAGCTAAGGTCTTTCATCCAGGGTAGTGGAGTCCAAAACTAGAGGTCATAGGTTTAATGTGAGAGGGGAAAGATTTAGAGTGGTATGTGTATGGAAGGAGCTGCCAGAGGAGATGATGGAGACTGGTACAATTACAACATAGAGAAGACACCTGGTTGGCTATATGAATAGGAAGGATTTAGAGAGATACGGGCCAAATGCTGGCAAATGGGACTAGATTAATTTAGAATATCTGGTCGGCATGGACAAGTTGGAATGAAAGGACTGTTTCTGTGTTGTACATCTCTATGACTGACTCTATAATTAAAGTTGTGTACCAGTGAAATACCACAAGATTGTAAGAAAAATGTTGAAGTCAGTAGTTGGAGCATCCAAAACTGTTACATGGACTGGGGTTGAAAACAACAGATCTTACAGCACTTCAGATCCTTGTTTTAGCACATGTACTAATGAGAAACGATCAGTTGCCATTCTTGGCTGAAATCGTCTCAGTTTTGTACTGATGGTATTTACATTGGAAGTTTTAAACAGAACTAGGCTAACAAACTCAAACAAGACCCCTCCCTTAACACATGTGAAACACTTAGGATCTTAAATGTTATTTCTATGGAAGTCTTAATTTGCACACATGCATTGTTACATCAGATAACCGTGGGCGGCACGGTGGCACAGTGGTTAGCACTGCTGCCTCACAGTGCCAGAGACCCGGGTTCAATTCGCGCCTCAGGCGACTGACTGTGTGGAGTTTGCACATTCTCCCCGTGTCTGGGTGGGTTTCCTCCGGGTGCTCCGGTTTCCTTCCACAGTCCAAAAACGTGCAGGTTAGGTGAATTGGCCATGCTAAATTGCCCGTAGTGTTAGGCGAAGGGCTAAATGTAGGGGAATGGGTCTGGGTGGGTTGCGCTTCGGCGGGTCGGTGTGGACTTGTTGGGCCGAAGGGTCTGTTTCCACACTGTAAGTAAGTTACAAAAGTGTTAGGCATATTTGCAAAATGTGCTGCAGCTAGTCATAACAGCAACCCACCTCCTTTTCATCAAAAAGTTGTGTCGGTTTGATTGCTTAATATAATCAACAAGTCAAGTTGTGACATATGTACTTCTCCACTGGAATTATTTGTTCTGCAAGCAGTGTGGCATTTCTTGTCTCTTGTGTTCCAATTCCTGTTGCATTGTGAAATAGCTGGCAATAGTGATGCGCATATTGAAGACAGATAGGCTGTTCAATATTTACTTATCCCAGTACGTTAGTTTTTCTTTTGCAACCTTTCATTTCACTAGGAAAGCCGAGGCACGAGTAGACAAGTTAGGTCCCTGTATTTATCTTTCTATGATCAAAACTGCTCAAATTTGTCTTGACTGCCCCCTAAACAGAAGCTTAAAACTATTCAAAAAATAAGTTACGTTCTTTTCATGGACAGCTTTGCAAACATTTTAGCATCGTGCCCGAATTTTAGGAGGGAAATAGCAGAAGTAAACCATATTATGAGTCACACTAACCAACTTATTCACACATACTTTCTCATTAAACTTCATCACAGGGAAAAATGTGCTACATCTCAAGTAGACTGCTTCATTTTTTTTCCCATTTCACATTCATTCTGGTCTTATTTTGCCAATATGACACACTATCATTAAAGTAAGATTTTATTGAAATTGGTCAAATTTAAAATGTCATCTTCAATGAAACTCTTTAAAAATTTACATTCGCAGCATGCTGCTGAGGTGAGTTTATATGGAATTACAAAGGATGATTTATGAATGAAAATCATATGAATATAATGTTGAAAAACGTGCTTTATGTATAACCACGGGCCAGGGATAAAAATTTGGATTCTGAAATCCCAGATTTGTTTCTTTAAAATTTTGAAGTTCAAACAAATAAAGTGATTAGTATTCTTGCCTCTCCCATCATTCATCATGATTGCAAAATGACTAAAGTAATTATTGCCACTAGAAGAGTAAAATTTACAAACTATTGTATTATATTTTTCTTATAAGGCAGAATCCTGTAGAAGTAACGAGCTTGGCTACTAGTTGGAGAGACTGTGAAACCCTTGCAGTACCTCTTATTGGAAAGGCTTCCACCCATGCACGTAACAGTCCTCTAGGGATTTTTCTCTGGGTTTAAGGAAGATGCAAGTCCTGCTCAGGAATCAGACGCTATCAGCCTTCCTGTATCCAGCAGTGTCACTGAAGAGGTGGTGACTGCTGAAGGTATGACACCCACTCAAGGCCTAGGATCAAGGAAAAACTCAAGCACTGGTGATGGACAGCAAGAAGGGGGTCAAAGGCAGAGATCATAGGGGAAGGGTGTCAGCAGCAAGGACAGAGAGTGGTTACCAGTGGTCCTTCACTTCCTGATGTCACCCTTGATCAGACAATGAGTGACTTTGAACAAAGTATGCAGGAGCCCTCATGCAGGGTTTACTTATTATGCTACCCAATTGGCATAGCCCCCCAATTGCCTCCGCATTAATGCCAGTGGCAGCCGGAGAAGGTTCTTGAAAGGGGAATTAATTGGCTGTTTATGGGTCTCAACTGGCAGCGAGGTAGCAAGGCTATCCAGAGGCCATCCCATCCTGGACTTCATTGGGGTGAAGATCGATTTAGCATCCCACTACCAAAAATGCCACAGAGGAGAGCACAGAATTCTACTTGTGAGGCCAGAAAATGGACTCATTACCAAAACTATGTTATCACAAAATGAATGCTTTCTGAGGAAGGATCACTGGACCCGAAACATTAACTCTCATTTCTCTTCACAGATACTGCCAGACCTGCTGAGCTATTCTGTTTTTGTTTCTGATTTACAGCATCTGCAGTTCTTTTGGTTTTTATTAAATACATTTGGTCCCTGAGATGAATATCCATTGTGTGTCAAGTGATGTGAATAAACAAAATTGTATTTTGTCTCTGACAGTATTCTAGCAATAAGACTGAGAACTAGTGTTCCACAACCAGCATCAACCTAATTATGGTGTTCTCAAACAGACACAACAATTGTATCTAAATGGCAATCTCACTTCCCTGCACTCTGCCTGATCACACAGCCGCTCCGAGTTCCTACATGTGCTGATCAGCATGCCGACCTACTGACTTCCAGTTTCAGAAATCACTGCCACACACAGACATTGGAGATCTGTGTACTGAAAAACAATTAGTTAAAGTTTGCCAGTAATGTGGAAAATTGCCCAGGCATATCTTGTCCACTTGTGGCAGTAGAAATCAAGCCAGGCCAATTTCCATCCCATCAGTCTATTCTCAATCATCAGCAAAACGATGGAAGTTGTCATTGACAGTGCAATCAAGTAACACTTATTCAAGATTCGAGTCAAGATTGGAGTGGTGCTGGAAAATTACAGCAGGTCAGGCAGTATTCCAGGAGCAGGAAAATCAGCGTTTCAGGCAAAAGCCCTTCCCAAGGAGCAGGAAAATCAATGTTTCAGGCCCGAAACGTCGATTTTCCTGCTCCTTGGATGCTGCCTGACCTGCTGTGCTTTTCCAGCACCACTCTAATCCTAACATTTATTCAACACTAACCTGCGGGAATCTACAATTTAGGTTCCTGCAAGGCCAGACAGCTCCCGACTTCATTTCAGCTTTGGTCTAAAACCAAACAAAAGAACTGAACTCAAGAAGGGCCGTCAGGGTGATTGTTCTTGACATCAAAACAGCATTTGACCAAGTGCACCTTCAAGGATCCCTAGCAAAATTGGGGTAAATGGAATCAATGGGGAAATTTGACACTGTTTTGAGTCATCCCTAGTACAAAGGAAGATGGTTATGATTGTTGGAGGTCAATCATCTTAGCCGCAAGATATCACTGCAGGAGTTCCTCATGGATAGTCTCCAAAGCTAAACCGTTCTTCAGCTACTGAATGACCTCTCCTCCACCCTCAAGTTGAAGGTGGGAATGCTTGCTGATCGTGACACAATAGTCAGCATTTGCGACTCATTAGGTGCTAAAACTGTCCATATTCAAATGAAGCCAAGAATCTGGACTATGTTTGTGAGAAGATTTGTAGCTCAGGTGCTCGTTGTGGTTCTGTTCACCGAGCTGGGAATTTGTGTTGCAGACATTTCGCCCCCTGTCTAGGTGACATCCTCAATGCTTGGGAGCCTCCTCGGAAGCGCTTCTGTGATCTTTCCTCTGGCATTTATAGTGATTTGTATCTGCCGCTTCCGGTTGTCAGTTCCAGCTGTCCGCTGCAGTGGCCAATATATTGGGTCCAGGTCGATGTGCTTATTGATTGAATCTGTGGATGAATGCCATGCCTCTAGGAATTCCCTGGCTGTTCTCTGTTTGGCTTGTCCTATAATAGTAACACTCAGATGACAAGCAACAGGAGTTCGACTGGGACAACACTACTATTAGATGCTAGATGGCAGAAAAGTGCTGATTGGTTGACAAGTAGAGAGTGATTGGTCAAGACATTGCCATAGAAAATGCAACAATTAAAGATGATTGGCAGCTAACAAACAGATGTTGCTTGAAATTTAAACTAGGTGGCTTGACTCTGAATAGTCAGAGTACAATTCCAAGAAATGAACCAGTTCTGTCACCTGTTTGGTCAGGTTGAAACAGGCACAGTGTGTGTGCATGTCCTTCTGCCTTCTAAGAACAAGGCCCTATGTATTAAAAAAGGTAACTTCCAATACTTGCAAGTGCAACACACTGCCCAACTGAGAATTCTAAATTCACTGTCAAGGTAATTCTTTGCACACTCAGGATTTCCAACAAACATATTACATTCAGAATCTAATGATGGACATTGGGTGGAATTTCTCCAGGCCCTGGATAGAATGGAAAAATGAAATCCTCGATGGTGAGAAAAGAGATCTGATTTTCTGCATAAAGTTTCAGAATGTTGCTTGTGAGTGGCGAGGAATCTATTTACATACATTAATATTTCATTGTTACATAAGCTCACCTCAATATGCAGATTAGATTCCCTACAGTGTGGAAACAGGCCCTTCAGCCCAACAAGTCCAAACAACAACCCACCCAGACCCATTCCTCTACATTCTCTCCTGATTAATGCACCGAACACTACGGGCAATTTATCGTGGCCAATTCACCTAACCTGCACATCTTTGGGCTATGGGAGGAAACCAGAGCACCAGGAAGAATCCTATACAGAAATGGGGAGAATGTGCAAACTCTACACAGACAGTTGCCCGAGGCAGCAATTGAACCCGGGTCCCTGGCACTATGAGGCAGCAATGCTAATCACTGAGCCACCGTGCCGCCCATGCAAGTTGCTAATTTCCCAGACAGCAGAGAGAATGGCATGGCAGGTGAATTGGCCATGCTAAATTGCCTGTAGTGTTAGGTGAGGGGGTAAATGTGGGGGAATGGGTCTGGGTGGGTTGCTCTTCGGAGGGTCGGTGTGGACTTGTTGGGCCGAAGGGTCTGTTTCCACACTGTAAGTAATCTAATCTAATCTAATTCCCAACAAGAAAATCAGTGGTTGCTTGGCAAAAGCAATTCACAGACATTTTCTCTGGTTATCCATCTTGGCCAGCAAGCTCCATGGGTAGCAACCACCAGCACCTTCCATCAATAGAAGCATCAGAAAAACACCAGTCTCACCACGTCTTCACGGAATATCCTTGACTCATTTATAATGGTTTATCACTTCAATAGATTACAATACTGCTGCCAGGATGTATTGCTCACAGGGACTCACAAGCATCTCATGCATTGGAACATGATGCATTTCTGGGCTCTTAACTTGCTTTCTTAGAGCTCACTCACTTTGCAGCGAATTGGACAGTCACAACATCTCTTGCCTTACCTAGCAGTTTTGCACTTTGAAGCTTTATTCATAACTTAAAGGCTGACACTACTTCTGTCTTACCTTGCTTTTCAGCACAAATAGAAAGCCAGCAGCCTATCATGTTCGACATTCAAGAGGGTGGACATATTGCTGAATGACACCATGTGATGTAAATGTCATACCAACAATTCCAACAATGTCTCATTCACATGTGGTTGGGTGGTGGGAATGTGGAAACAGTCTTTTACACATGGCAATTACACATGGTGAGAGTAAACTATAGCCTTGAGAAGTAGCATGTAGATTTAACATAACATTCTGAATCTCTCAGCAAGTTATTTTACTTTTAATTATCATGGATTTTATTGGGCGAGGGTACTGCGAAGAAGCGATAATATGCCAATTTCCTGAACATTTTGGCAGTGTGCACGAATGTACAGCAGGCCATCATCAGGCACCATTTGTTGAGAAACAGCAAACATATTGAATACGGTGGTCAATGTGTCAACAAGTATTGCCATAGTGGAACCTTTGATTTTTCACACAAGAGGAAATAGAGTCACAGAGACGGAGATGCACAGCACGGAAACAACTCGCCCATGCCGACAAGATATCCTAACCTAATCTAGTCCCATTTGCCAGCACTTGGCCCATATCCCTCTCAATCCTTCCTATTAATGTTTGCATCCAGATACCTTTTAAATGTTGTAATTGTCCCTGCCTCCACCACTTCCTCTGGCAGCTCATTCCATACACGCATGCCGACAAGATATCCTAAACTAATCTAGTCCCATTTGCCAGCACTTGGCCCATATCCCTCTCAATCCTTTCTATTAATGTTTGCATCCAGATACCTTTTAAATGTTGTAATTGTCCCTGCCTCCACCACTTCCTCTGGCAGCTCATTCCATACACGCACTGCCCTCTGCATGAAAATAGTTGCCCCTTAGGTCCCTTTTAAATCGTTCTCCTCTCGCCCTAAACTTCCTCCTGTTAGTTTTGGACTCCCCCAACCCAGGGAAAAAACCTTGTCTATTTACCCTATCTATGCCCCTCCTGATTTTATAAACCTTTATAAGGTCACCCCTCAGCCGCCGATGCTCCAGGGAAAACAGCCCCAGCCTATTCAGCCTCTCCCTATAGTTCAAACCCTCCAACACTGGCAGCATCCTTTTAAACCTTTTCTGAAACTTTTCAAGTAACTTAGTGAAGTATCAGTAACTGGACAGGAACATGGAAACGTGGAAAATATCAGCTAAAACTTGCACCACGAGGAACCTGATATGAATTGAGAGGTTCTCTCATTGCTGAAGATTTAGATTCCCTACAGTGTAGAAACAGGCCCTACAGCCCAACAAGTCCACACCGCCCCTCCAAAGAGCAACCTACCCAGACCCATTTCCCTTTGTCTAATGTACCTGACACTATGGGCAATTCAGATTGGCCAATTCACCCGACCTGCACATCTTTGGACTGTAGGAGGAAACCCACACAGTCACCCAAGACTGGGGTTGAACCTGGGACCCTGCTGCTGTGCGGCAGCAGTGCTAACCACTGAGCCACTGTGCTCAGTTGATGGAATTGACATATTTCATACAACCACATTATTTGATCGTAGTCCTTATTGATACTAAGCCAATAAATGGATTCAGACTCCAATCTCTTGGGTTATTTTTTCCTGCGTCTCTGTGACCTATGTATATCATCTACTTTGTCTTGATGTATAACTTACAGAATTATCATCAATTTGCCTATAAAACTATCATTCTTTGGGAGTTCTAGTTCATATCTGAATGGCCAGAATGAACATGATAGTTTGGGAGCCTTTGGTCACCTGCTGACAATGATCTTTTTAAGCTGTTGCAGCTAGTCATCACTTGATGTAACTCTCTGAATCAGCGCTGCTTGGCTATGACCAAAATGTATGAGATCAATGTTGCAGGTTGGAATCTTTTAAATTATAACTGACAGGTTTGTTACCTTATAGATCATAATAAGATGTAGCTCCATGCAAAATGTCATATACTCATACAAGGTTCTGCTGTATTAGGAATCTAACGCGTTTGTTTCTATCCCAAGGAATCATAATGACACCGAAGACAGAAATACAAGTGATATCAGACCCATTGTAAGCAGTTGGATTATTACAGGTGGACTGAAATACGCTGTGGCTGTTTTCTGAGTGCATTTCCAGTATCATCTGTAAAAGGTTGATGTTTGCACCTCCAGTTGTGTTAATTTTGTTCATGAAATGCATATTGTCGATTCATCCTTGGATTTATCACTTGGATGGTAGTAAATGTTTCAGCTTCTCTGACGATGTCTATACCATGTATCAAATTGATCACCTGTACCATCTGACTGGAATCTGTGAGCTGTGACACTGTAGAACCTTTTAAACTTTGTTAACATGCTTGAATGCAATAGGTGGAACATCCTTAAGCTTGTCCCTCAGTTGATTCTCCTCCTGTCCTGGAACTTGCATCCTTCTTCTGACAATGCATTGCTGTTATATTCTTTAGGTTTTGAGCAGAAGTGCTTTTCTGAAGGATTTAATGAGCAGCAAGGTAATAACCACGTACATCAGTCTTTTGGTGAAATTACATGTTGGACCTTTGCATCAACACCTGCCTATGAACAAGTTGCTCATTTCCCCTAGCCTCTGTAAATATGATATGAACTTAAGCCGTTATTTCCTGGCACTTACTTGAACTTTAAGTTCATCTTCTTAAATTCTGAAAAAATTATCAAGATATTTGCAGTCATCATCACAAATCCTATAAGATTTGATGTTCTTTACTTACCAAAGTAATAACGAGTTGGATTGTTTTTCTTCATCTGTTAACTTGTTCATCCACTAAGTAAAGATTAATTCTTTCCTTAAATAACTACAATTTGACAAAATGTTAATGGGCTGTCAACCCATGCTTAAATGTTTGCTTTCCATCTTTTTCAGTAGTTCTTTGCTTTTTAAAATGCCTGTATAAAAATTTGTATTTTACTGTAGTGTTTTCCCAGGAGCTTTTATTTTTATTGGCTTCTCTCTTGTGATTTGTCTTCTTGTTGGTATTTTAGAGGCACTGCTTTGTCTGTTATATTCTTTCTCTTCTTTTTGAAAGAAATAGTTGAGCAGTGCCCAGATATGGTGATTGTGCCCAAAAGACATCAGGGAGATGACATCATTTTCTTCCTGCTTCTACACCATTTCCAAGGAAAACAGAATTGACCAATGACTATGCACATGTAAGACATTAATGACATGTAGAAGGTTTTTATTTAGCATTTTTGTCTGTACTTCATTCTTTGCCAAATTGGAGCTTTAATGATCATTTGCACCTTGTAAGCACCCATAGGCACAAAAACAGAGTTCACAATAGGTTTCAAATTCATTGTTGTAAAATAATGCAGCCATCCTGGTAAATCTCTATTTTTAAAAAGCTCTTTCTCCTTGAAGTCCACAGTTTTTGAAGACACAAAAATACAATGACATACTTCTCACAAAGCAGTCTGCAGAATCTACATCCTGATGTCCAGGATGCTGGGGGATTCGCAAGGCAGAAAGAGGAAGTGAGGCCCAAGAGGATGAAATATTCAATGGAAAGCTTAAGGGCAAGGATCCACGAGTGAAGGCTTTTGGGAAGATTAGAATGCTTAATGTGAAAACAGTGTCCTGAAGGAACATGCCCATCCTTACCATTCAAGTTTGAATGACTTGCCAATGCTGCGCCTCCCCCAAACTCCTCCTACCAATCTCAAAGTTGGACAAGAAGCAGCCCTTCAGTGGCCAATTAGGGCCTCAAATAGGGTGATGATGTGTGGACCTTGCCCATGTAAAATTGCACACTGGCTGTGGGGAAGGGAGAGGCTATGCAAGTAGGGGGGCTGGAGACATATTCAGGGTAAAGGTGGAATTCACACCACAGAGTGGGGCAGCTTTTGTAGTCAACTATTGTCTCTTCACTGCTGATCGATAAACTGGGCCATTAGGACAGATGGAAAAAGGTTTAATCAAAGACTTTTGAAATAATATTTGAGAAGGCGAAAGAGGCAGCAAGGTGGAGAAATTCAGGTGGGAACTTGAGAGCTGCAGCTACAGCTGCCAATGGTGGAACAATAAAATGAGGGATGCTGAAGACACCGTGAATGTAGATCTCTCACATTGATGGACTCAAAGCTAACCAAAATCCTGCAAATCCGAGTCAGGAACACTCCTCAAATAAAGTTACTGATGTAGAAGCCTGCTGATTAGTTGGATGGTGTGCAGCTCCCACAATGTGACTAGAAATCAGTCTAAGGCAGATGTTGTTTTCACTTAAAAGTAGCTATCTTCTCTCATTTCCATTTGATGGCCTCAATTTCTCTCGGTTTGGCAGAGAAAACAGCCAAAAGCACATGATTCAGAGCTGTTCCAATTTCAAAATTGTCACAGCTCTTAATACTGGTGTTGTCACTCATGAGAAATGAATATATGTATTGCTTCACTGTCCATTACCCTGTCAGCACCTACAGAAGCATGTCTGAGCTCTGCCATATTTACTCAATAATTGCCAGAGCAGGAATTACATTACATTTTTTTTCAAGCAGAATATAGTGCTAATAATAATACAAGTAAGAACTGATTTCCATCAGAAATCAGGGTCATAGAAGTGAACCAGACCACTTTTCTGAGGTAAGACATGTCTATGAGAAGTCAGCTTCCATGCTGACTGCACAAATATTGAAAGAGAGAGAACTCCTTGTCTGATGACCTGTTACCTCTTTCGATATGATGCCATTTCTACCTATGGCATTTGGTTTGAGTTACATCTTTAATGTTAACTATTTCCCTTATCCTACAAGTCCCATTTTGTTGCAGATATTCTTAGTCTTCTGCTGCATTCACATAACAAAAGATTTGGGTCATGGGAATGAGTAGCTGCATCCTCGCTGATGAGACATATTGTGAAGTGGTTGCAATGAGTCACATTGGGGTGGATTTCCATCCTGCTGCCCTGCATTACAGATCAGTACCCAATAGAAAATGACGATGGAAGTCGGGCAGTTTCTATGCTCTGCAGACAATCGCACCCTCATATTTAAGCGTGAGCTGCATGATGAAAACCTACCTGACAGTAAAGCAGCACTGTTTCTATGATTTTATGTCAGTGCGAAGTTGTGGCGCATAATAACTATCAGAAAGATTTATATTTAAATACAGCTAATCACAACCCTCAAAAATATGTCAAAGTATTTCGAGTTAAGAACTTTAATATGCTTTAACTTTCTTTCAAAAGGAATGTAAAATTACTACCATTTAAATCAATGAAACAGCACTTTGAAAATCAAGTAAAATTTGACACATTAAAAGATATTAGGTCAGATGACCAAAAACAAGCTCAAAGAGCTAAGTTTTAAGTGGCACTTCAAGGATGTAAAGGAGAGGGAGAAATTTAAAGTGGAAATTCCAGAAATTTGATCTCAGATTCCTGAAAGCATGACAATCGATGGTGGGATGATTAAAATCAGAAATGAGCACAGAGACCTTGGGAAGATCATAAGACTGGAGAAAATTACAGAGATAGGGAGAGGCTGAAGCCGCTGAGGGATTTGAAACAGGACAAAAATTTTAAGATCAAGGCACTGCTTGACCTGGAGCCAATGAAATGAATTGAGCAGGAAGATGGATGAATGGGTTTGCTGGAATGTTAGGATATAGGCTGTGGCATCCTTCTGTTGTTGCAAATGTGCCAATCATAAAACAAAGGTTGCAAAACAATAATGTGGGTTCTTTATTTGAAAATAAGACTGAAATCAGGCAATGCTATCCGTGAGGCTATATAGACATGTCTGAACTATAGGGACTGCTGCTATATCCTGTCCACAGACATAGGCTTTGGGTGGTGCTACAGAGGTAGAAATCGATGATCTTTGTAATGATGCAGATATGTGTTAGTACACTCATCCTGAGGCTTGATATTACACCAAATTTGAAAGCAAGCTGGTTCAGACTTAGACCATGGACTGGGAACAACAGAATGAAGTTTGTGATGGGAACCAAAGAAAATAGCATCCATTTTTCCAGAGTTCAACTGCAAGAAATTTCTACCAGAAGTAATGGTATAGAAGTAGGAAGAGTAAGATTAGAAACACACAAGTGTAGTCAAACCCAGGTGAATCAGTGAGAAGTTAGTGATTATCTATGTAAAAGGTCACAGACAAATCGAGAAAAATGAGGAAGGATTGTTTACTTTTATGACAGTCAACAAGGATGTCATTTGTGATTTTGTTATGGCAGGAGCAGAAAACTGATTTGGAGGGATTTACACCTTAAGTTCTGAGAAGATTTAGTAAGGATTTAGGAAGTGACAACACATTCAAGTGCTTTGGAAAGGACAGGGGGACTACAGATGAGGCAGTGGTTTGTAAGGAAAAAGAGGCGAAGGATTCTTTTGAAGAGAAGTTTGATGATGCCACATTTGAAGGAGGTGAGAACTGTACCTGATGAGAGATAACAGTTGTCCCTATTTAAAAATTAATGAAGAGCCAGAATTCTTTGGAAACTTTGGGAAAAAAATACAGAGAAATGTTTTGGATCTCACTGTGAAGTTCTCTAATGATATGGGTGGAATTTGACACTGTGATAAAATCCTATGTCCCCCAACATAAATGCCAAATATAAATCAGCCCCCTAATCCAGCAGTTTGCGCGACAGCATTTTAACAGTTTGTAGACTTGAACTGGGACTTTCACACCCAGCTGGGGAGGTAGTCTTGCCTATGGAAGATGCCAGTCCCAGTGGCACCACTGGGAGCAGTTGATAATCTGGACTACAGCCAATCCCTGAAAGATATTATCACTGCAGCAGGACACAGAGACCAGTGGTCAGGTACTAGGGTGGGCTGTTGATGATGGTGATGGTGATGTGTTGATAGTGGGTGAAAAAGACAGAATATCGGCAGGACCATGTGGCAAGCCTTAAAAGGATTGGTTGGGCAGGCCAGGGATTAAGGATAAATGTTGGCTTGGGTGGGCTAGACATTGTAGGTACTTCTAATGGGTTCAGGGGCTTATAAAAGGAGGCAGCTACACCCACATTGACTGCCCATATACAGAAAGCTATCTGACACCCTGTTGGCACTGGGCAATTGCAAGATGGCAGCAAAGTAGATCGGTCCAGCCAGAGCTCCACTGCTCCACCCATAGTTTTTCTTTCTCTCTCATTTTTCTCTTTGTGAGAGTTTTAAAAAGAACTTATAACTTTTTAAACTTATTTGGAGGAGAATGGAGGAGGCAACTCCCAGATTGGAGATCGTCTTTGGGGGCGGGGGGTGCGAGAGGTGCCTCCCAGCTGACAGACTGACACAGGGAGTTGAGTCCCAGAGGTGATATGGACTGGAGGTCACCGTGGGCGACAGGTCCAAGGGTGGAGACAGGCATGGGGAGTTGAGTCACAGACGAGAGGGTGCTGCAGGGAGGTGAGTCACAGAGTCGAGTCCAGGTCTGGAGGCCACAGCTGGGAGGTGAGTCCCAGACTGAAGGCCATTGTGTGGAGGGTGGGGGGCACAAATCATGGAGGCAAGTCCCAGCTGGAGGCCATCACGGGAGGCAAGTCCCAGACCAGAGGGCAGAGCTGGGAGGTGAGTCCCAGATTGGAGGCCATCATGGGGGTGGCAAATGCTGGAGGCGAATCCCAGCTGGAGGCCATCACTGGATATAAGTTCCAGGCCAGAGGGAAATGCTGGGAGGTGAGTTCTGAACCGGAGACCATCATTGGGAGAGGTGAGTCCTGAAGCTGAGTCCCAGACTGGAGGCAATCACAGTAAGGCAGTGCTCTTGCAGACTGGAGGTGAGGCCTTGAGTTTTGAAGCCCAGTGTGGTCTGGAAACTTGACCCAGTGCGGTCTGGCGGCTAGGGGTTGGCACGGACTCGGGAAGGGGGTGAAAGGACTGTAAATCGATTCCTTTATTTTTCTTTTTATTCTTCTGCTAGACTTTTATTTATTATTCTTTCAATTTTGGACCAAATACTTAAGTATCAGTTCCTAGATATCTTGTACCTAAGATGGTGCCATAAGTGGTGACATTACCAACTTTTCACTGCCCTCATTTGAGTGCACGTGACAATAAAACTAATTCAATTTAACCAGCATGCAATTTCCAGGATCCTCAGTATCTCGCTTTCCCTGTTGCACCATCAGATGTTTTGCTTGCTGAAAGGTATGTCTCCCAAATTATTTGAATAAACACTCTGGCACAAAAACATTTTTGTTTTGTTGAGGAGATAGAAATAAACAATACAGAATCAGGTGATAAAAGTTTGATCTTATTTTGCTTTTAAAACCAGCGTTCTATTATTTTTTCCTTCTTTTGCCAGACCTGTCTCCTAAACGCAGGCAGAATGAAGGCTAGATTTTATTGAGGAATGACTACATTTCTGCTTAATATTAAGCTGCAAAACATTCAAGTTAAAGCAATGGCAAGAAAGCATTCCAAAATCTCTGATGCAAGTTTGCTTGATCATGTACCATCTAGCACCATGGGTTGAATGAGTAATAGAGATCTTTCCAATGAGTGAAACAAAAGAAATGGCAACCCTACAGCAGTGTGAGACTCTATTCCATGGATGATTTGTTCTTAAGTTTTAATACATTGGGGAATCAGTTTGCTGAGTTACCGATCACTGCACTAAGTTATCATGTTTGATTTCATTGCATTGAATTCTCTGTTGCTGAGCAGTAATATTCTCATTAACACCCACTAAGGAAAGATTTGTCAGTCATTCTGAATTATGAAATGTTCTTAAAAGTATTAATTTATTAAATGAACCATTTTGAGAAACAAGGACTGATTATCACTATATCACGTGGTAAAATTTTAACATTATAATCCTTGTATGAATTGCATCACCCATCCACTAAATGTAAAACACTGTTGTAACAGCAGCTGTTAAAAATTCTCAATCAGCAAACAAAGTGAGACAAAAGACTATTTTGAGTTTTGCAGAACCAATTTTTTTTTAAAAAGCTACATGTTATCTCAAAAAGAGGGTCAAATGATAGCCACAAACCTATGAATGATAACATCATTTGATAACCCCACAACGGAATAATTCTATTCATCATCACTTTCTGCACACCAATATGTATTGTAAAACAGTGTATAATTTCTCAGTTATGCTTTTGCCTACCATATGAATCTCCAATATAGAATTTCAATATGATAAAACAATTCACCCTTTCTCATGAAACACAGAAAAATAAACTTCTTAACTATGCAGTATTTAACTTAGGACAATTTACACAGCCCTGCTCAACCCAGCATTTAACCTCAGCTCTTCTTACTTCTGTGGCCATAAGGGTTCAGAACTGTGTCTTTTGGTGACATTTCTGCATGAAAAGTATGCTGCTTTAAATGGACATGATATTATGGTATGTAAAATGCAATGTGTGGGAATTTTTTTCTCTCCCAATGTATGTGCTTTACATTGAAATTTTCTCCAATCTCAGTCATGCTATCAAAGAAGTGTATGAAAGTCAGACATTTCAGCAAAGATATGGTGGAGGAGGAAGTGGGAAAGGGGGAAAAAAGAGTGGAGTGAGTTCAGGAATAAAACCACTGGACACTTCATCTGCTAACTGCAAATCTTCCTCCCAGTGCACAATCATTTCTTATTTTTACTTAATTTAGATCACATCAAAAGCCATGGATTATAAAGAGTTAACTCTACAGTGGATCATTGGGAGGAATAAAAAAGCTAAATTATAAAAAAGCTAAATCATAAACTCTGCTGACACCGTTGTCTGCTGATGACAAATGAAAAGGAATGATGCTTTTGCCTAAATAATAGTTGTTATCGAATAAAAGACAAGTCTCGTCTCCTGATACACTCATCCTTATATACAAGTAGCAGAAGAATAACGCTTCAGTATTAATTATTAAATAATGGCTCCCTTTGTACCATGATAGATAACATTCAATCCATTCAGTTATTCAGGCAATACTGGCTAATCTTTAGCACAATGGCTCCCTGAACATTTTCCCTCCTCCCTGCCCTCTTTAACCCTTTTTGGTTCTTATAATGTTGAATCCATATTCTATTGATCAAAATAATGTGAACCGATTTCATTTTAAGATATAAACTGATTTTAAGATACGAACTGATTTCCCAAACTTTTCAAAAGAATATTACAGTTTAAATGTTATAAATGGTTTAGTAGATTAAAGGAGCTTTTGGATATCTATTGACATAATCCATCTTGTACAAATATTGATGGCAGTTGAAAGCTATAACAGTAATCCATGACATTTGGATTTCAGACATAACAGGAATGTAATACAATGCACAAAACTGAACACTAAGGATAATACCAGACACTGGGGTTCATATCTAAATACTCTTATCCTGTATTTCTAGTGAGCAGCCAAAGAGAGAATGAGTCAAAAATCAAGTTACTACACAGTTGTGCAGTTCCTTCAACTGCAAAAAAGCTTACTGCTCCATTCAAAGGCACATAATTAGTGAATTTATCTACACTGTCATCTGCATCTACACTGATTGTTTCATATCCTTCATTTTAAACATTGCTGGTAAAGAGTTTGTTTTTCAGCTATTCATCAGTATAATGCTCAGATCTGCATTATACTGCAAGTACATGTAAGAGGTAGCAATGGAAACAAGGGAGAAAATTGGGATTTTCATTCATTGAAGAAAACTTTTACAACTTTCTGGAACATACCCAACTCCTTGTTAAGTTAGAACAGGGACGAGGCTGCCAAAGGTGATATGAGAGGTTGTGTGCAATTACGTAAACTGGAGAGGCTGTAGGATAAGAAGGGTCTAGAAACCTGAGAGATTTATAGGTGAGTTAGGGACAGAGCATGAAAACTGATTGACAGAGTCAATGAAAGCATGGTGGAGAACAGATTATATGAACTACTGTGATCTGGATTTTTTACTTCATATATCTGTTGATAATCTGAACGTCAAAGCAAAACAGGATGGTTGCATTAGTGGTGAGGATAACTTTTGGAGTAAATAAGTTGTTTTGTTGTTCATTGTGCTTCATCTTCTCTAACATGGTATAATAGCAGCTTTACTTAAGACATCATCGGAAAACGGAAAGGTGTTTTGGTTAACCATAACTATGATTTTCAATGTAACAAATATTGACCTGTAACTGTCCTTTGAATTTGTTATTCAGAACAGATTCTTTGCCTTTCATTTAATTACTAGAGTACCACATACAGGGATGATAAAAAATGAAGGAACAAATGCATATGTGTTTGTATCAAGTTATACTGCTATGGATAACTGATTGTATTACACCAAGGTGATTGAAGTAGAGGCCAAGCTGTGCATTTGACAGTTACACTGTCTGCTTGAAAGTAGCTTGAACTGTGTTTTCTTGTGCATAAAAATATTAGATTATTCATGCTTGTGCTTTTGAAGCCATGCTTTTATCTTTAAGATGCCACCATGATAAATACCTTCTACCAACTTCAGCGACTTTTCAGCAGTAAGTACAAAATTAGATTTGGCACTTTGTCAGTCTGGCTGCAGACATGCCATAATATTGAGGAAAATCTCTGTATGCCTATCTGAGCTTCCCTTAGAGGTGTCCTTGGCTTTAGCCAGACCTAAAATAGTGACCTATTGGCAATTGGCACCAGTGAGAGCTATTTCTCCTTGTCAGCACTCGGATTTTTTCGATCAGAGACAATGAGCGGTATTTCCCCTGGAGGTTTTTTAACTCTACGTTCAAGTTAAATGGTGGACCAGAAACCCACTCTGTGTGGGAAACGGTCACTGCTTGGAATGTTTCCCTGACATGGCCAAGTAACAGCCAGAGGGCAGGTTCACTGTTGAAGGGAAGCGGACAGGCTCTCAATGCTGCAGGGCCAATTAGCAGCCATCCAACTTGAAAGGAGAAGTAGGACATGATGGCAGTTACATAAGGCAAAGAATGCTCCAAAACAGAGGTGCTCCTTCTTGAGCCTTCTGGAGTATAACAAATAATGGATTTTGAGGCCAGGCCACAATCCATTAGGAAGTTGAACTGTGGAAGGATTTGAGGTTGAGTGAGAGGATAGTAACCTGCTACAGGTTGGCCTGCAGCTGATGCAACATCCAATCAGGCAAGGACTGTCTTTAGGCTTAACTGAAGCATTAGCACATCCCAGTCTGCTGCTGGGTAGCATACTGTGAGCACCTAAATTGGCCTACCACCACCGACAGGAACAAGGAGGCTGACAAAAGCTCTCTGAAGTTCTTAAATGTCCTAAAATGGCCCTTAATAAACCATGTTGGCTACCCATTACGTGTAGCATATACCCCTGCCAAACCCTCCCCAGATACGCAAAGGCCTGGATACACAAAAGAGCTGAGAAACTCACATCCTGGCTAATGAAGTTATTATTACTTCACACATGCCTCCAATTCTCATTTCAATAAATGAAATCTCCATTCATTATGTCCAATAGCATATTTGTCATCGGATCCATATTTTAGGATTATCTTCAATGACAATATTGCTGTTTAAGGGTATCTGACGACATAAAACGAACATCAGAAAGATGGCATTTGTCTTATATTCATCTCTACTCAGAGAGGATTCTTTGTTTAGATGCTTTGGATATCCAAATGGCTCTGAGGAAGTCTGGTGTGGAAAAGCTCCTTTCCCTGTATGCTGTAGGGTTTTAATTTCGCTGTGTGTATGTTTGTTAAACAGGATCCCTATGTGGAAGTCAGTCTGATTGCAGGTTTGGCTCCCTGTCAAGTAGGAGATACTGCAAGATAAGCCATAATGCACAAGTAGATGGATTTGTTACTCAGACTAAAGATCCTGGTGTGGCAAGTCAGAGAGTGGAGTGATCAGTGTGGCCCAGAGAGAGAGAGAAATTGGGGCAGAGAAGAGGGGGTCAGATTTTCAAACATTACTGAGCTCATGGGTGGATGTGGGTACTGGCAGATGGGTAGTTTCCCAGTCCCATTCTTAAATTGGCTAATCTGTGAGAGACAGATTCAGAGTTTGATGGGAAGTCATTTTTGTCAGGTCAACCTCCAGTTGATGAGCATGGCAGGGAGACAGGCTAACAGTCTGAAGACAGGCAACCTCCAACAGGCCAGGATGTCAGTCATCCACACAGGCCGAAAGCCATCCCTGTCCTCCTCGGTGTGGATGCTGCCAAAAACTGCTTTATTAAGTGATTTCCCCATCCATCCCCTAACCTATCCCTAATCCTGATACCTTTTCTATTTTTTCATTTTAATTTTTGAAGAAGTTGGTGAAAGGGCACTTTCACATTGTTGGACCCTCTCAGTTTCTTACCCTTACTGTATTTGGCTGCTTGAAGGCTAAGGACCTCTGATTGGTATCCAGTTTTGAAATCCCACTTCTTCACCTTTACAGGACTGGAAACCTCTTTGTATGTCAATCAAATGGATGTCTCAGTCAAATTTCCAACATATGACTGTTTGCCACCAGGAATGGGCTCTGGACCCAGGAACAGTTCTCTGTTCCGTGCTCCAAAGGAATGGTGCTTGAAGGTGGCGTTTGCAAGTGTATCAGTGAATGAGAAGCATGAAGAATCAATGATTATGGGGCACAGGGGCTCAAATGCTGCATATAGAGGGTAGGCGGGAACTACATATTCTTAACTCACAAGCAGTTCTGTAAAGGCATTTTTGTTTTATGCACATCAGTCCATTCAGCTACTGGGTTTTTCAGTCTGGTTAAACAGTAAAAGATAAAATTTGAAATGTAATTAAAATATTTAAACATGTAAACTCCTGGCAGCAGGTTGGTCATTCATTGCCTCCCCATATCCCCAACCTTGGAAGCTGGAGGGGTGGAAGCAGATTGAGTTCAAAGTTGAAGTTTTATTTTAACCCTTTACCTTCTCATCCAACCCAAACCTATCACTTTTCATGGCTTAAAATTTCTTCCATATTTTAGAGTTAGTGTAAACAGCTCCACAACTTTAACTGAATGGTGAGCACCAGCATAAGCACAATGGGCTAAATGGTCTCCTTCTAAATTCTAATTTCTTTGAGTGTATGGAATATTTCCATTCACTGATTTTGGGAACAGAATATCAAATAGACTGAATATGAAAGAGGATATAACATCTATAATCTGTTACCTGCTTGAAATTTGGACAAACAGTAAATACAAAAATCCACTAGGATACAGTCCTGGCAGAATGCCATTTGTAGCTTTTTGTTGTATTCCTGTCCAACTTATGGCAGGTGTCTGCCTGCTGAGCTGCACGTATTTGGGACATACATTCATGAGGCTTTTCACTTCACTGTGTAATGTATAGTAACATATTGGATAAGTACAGTAATAAAAAGTAATGAACATGTACTGTAAGATAATGTACTGTGCTCGAGTTGAAATATAATGTAATGTACATGTTCTGTAATATAATGTAACCTAATGTACTGTGGAATTGTGGTATCAATCAGCATCAAATCCTCCAATGTCAGGTTAGATGCTGAAAAAAGTTCTCCTTATTCCGCACTACCAATGTGCTTTCTCAGCACTTTGACCATTGCACTGGTGTGAATATTTCCATTCCCCTAAGTAGCCATTCTCATGGCCTTTCTGAGTAAGATGATGATTAAGTGCAAATTAGTGCTGAGTTATGAACCAATTGTGTGCTACAGGTTAAGACATCCCAACCCCTTTTCATTTACAACTGGCAAAGAAAGGAGACTTTACTGTCGTTAGTCTGATCTACATTCATTCTCCCTAACTGTCAAAAAGAAAGTCTACTGTGCTTAGTAAATTCAGGTAAATTTGTATAATACAGGAATCATTTCAAATGGACATTCCCTATCAGTCTTCATTCCATTAGGTGATGCTTCATATAATTAACTCTAAAGTTGCATAGGTCAAAGTACATATGGATATGATTTGAATTGTCTATATTTTAATATCATTTATTTCAGGGTTTGGAATTCAGCCTCATGGCATTTGGGTTTGGTCCATATGTCTGAAAGGGTTTCCATGTTTAACATATAACTATTTCTGTAGCCACAGTATATTCTTTTAAAAACAATACAATACAAGAGAGAATGTTCCTGGTTTTGTTTTCACTGGAACAGTTACTTTTATGAATGAACAAAGTCAGCAGTGATGCAATTTGGGTTTCAATTTAGGTCACGGTTTTTTTTTGGGGAAGCAGCCAGAACATGGAAATAACTTTTGGTTTTCAGTTTGTCAATTTTGTAAAATGTTGTCTTAATTAAAGCTGAATGTGTTAAACTGTTACTTCAGATGAAAGGAGATGGTTTAGAAATGTCAGGAAATAGGTTGTCTCAGTGGAAGGAGATTAGTTTTAAAGTTCCAAACCAAAAGTGTTTGGTTACAATACTGAAGGGATTGCTTGAAGCTGTAAAAGCATATGCTAAGATATATGAAAGCTCAAAGAAGAGAATATCAGATTCTTACAAGTCGGGATTAAAGTACTTATTAAGTAAAACTAAACGTGTGATAGAGAAGGGTAACTCTCTCTGTTTTTGAGTATTGAAAAGAGCTGTTGTTGAGATTAACATGATTTCAAGATCTTTAAATGTGTTAATATTAAATAGTTTGATTTATTCCATTTCATCTTCATTTCTTTAACACAAGTTCCATTTTATTGGAAAAAAACAGATCTGCAACATTGTGTGCCTTATGTTTCAATGACAGAATGCATTATTAAAAACAAACTATGAACTATCAAGCCAGATTTCAGTCTAGGTTCTATTTGTCCAGTAATAACATCAGCTAGTATCATTAAATAAGTGATCACAAAACATATTGGAGATGTAGACATTAATGGCATTCAACTGAAGATGCTTAAATAAATGGGTGAGGAGTATAATAAGCTGTTTGTTCCCTAATATTTAATCTCTGACCTGGTTCTGTACCCTGAATATTTACATGGAATTTCAGTTAAGATTATAATCAATGGTGACACCTCAGATGTGGATGGTGAGGAGTTTGATGACAGTTAAACCATACCAAGAGGATGAGTTTATATTTTTATTAGAAGGTCAGATGCTTATTGCAGGTGGTCATCACGGTTTGGTATTTGTGTGGTACAAATGTTACTTGCCAGTTCTCAGCCCACGTCTAACATTGTCCAGGCCTTGCTGCATGAAACCATTTTCTGTCTCGTGACCTAAGTAGTAGTGAATGGCACTGAACACTCTGCAATCATCAGAAAACATTTACATTTCTGATCTTATGATTGGTGACAAATGAAGTGACTCAAGATGGTTAGGCCTAGAACATTAAACTGAGCAGCCCTTGCATTGAAGTGGTTAAGATGGTTTGCCTCCAACAACTACAGTTATCTTCCTTTGTACCAGGTATGATTCCAACCAGTGCAGAGTTGGCCCCTTGGTTTCCACTGACTTCAATTTGTAAGGATTCTTTGAAGCCACGTTAAGTCATCTCTCCTGATGTCAAGGACATCATTTATGGCGAAACTTATAAGTTCAACATTTTTGTTTAAATTTTGGCTTGGGCTATTCAATAACATCTAAAGTTGAGTGATTCTGGCAGAACCCAACCTGAGCATCATTGAACACATTATTAGTGAGTATGTCACTTGACGGCACTGCTGATCACACATCATATCACTTCACTGATGCTTGACAATAGACTTATGGGGCACTAATTTACTTGTATTTAACATTTCCTGCATTGTTTAATGGATATGCCATGGCAATTTCCTACTTTGTCAGTCTGATGCCAACATTGTGGCTATACTGGAAGAGCTTGGCTGAAGTTCTTGAGCAGAAGTCTTCAGCCCTGCAGCCAAGAAGCTATTAGGGGCTAAAACCTGGGTCTATCCACTGTACTCACCCATTTCTTGATATCTCATGGAGTGAAATATATCCTTTGTAGACTGACTTCTGTGATGGTGGTGGTCTCAGGATAAGGTGAGATGAATCATTCACTTGATACTTCTGACTGAAAATGGTTGCTAATGCTTCATCCTTGTATTTTGTGTTGGAATCATCATCATTGAGGATAATGGTGTTCACAGATACTCCTTTTCCAGTTGCTTAATTATCTATCATCATTCAGGACTGGTTATGGCATAAACTTAAAAGTTTTGATCTGATCTGCCAGTTTTTTTCATAAGTACAGGTTTGTACAAGGGATTATTGGAATTACACAACGTGTCTGGAGAGGGAGTGACTACCAGAGAGTCGACATAGCTTTGATAAACAAAGAGGTCACGTCTTACCAAACTGATTGAATATCCTGAGGTAATTACTATGACATTGATTGTCGGCAGCTCAGGCTTGATATCATTTACATGGATTTTCTAGTTTTTGAAAAGTGTGACACCACTGAGTGCAATACAAGTGGCAGGCAATCTTGAGTTGGAATTGGTTAAAACTTTACAGGCAGGAAGTTATTGCCAATGATAGTGGTTATGTCTGCAGATTGATGACTATTGTAATCATGCAGGAATTAGAATTAGAACCACTGTTTTTCACAATCTTTATTGAAACAGCAGCATGGACGAGGCATTGACAGAACATGGTTGAGCATAAGTTGGCTGCCAGATTAGTTTACACAACATTATAAAGAGCTTTGGGATCTCCTGAGCATTTGACAGGTGTACTAAAAAATTTAATTACTTTTTTCCATCATTTAATAAATAGGAAATTAGGACTAACTCATGACATGAATTTAGCATATAAAATTTTCAATAATCTCTGGTTAAAAGTTTCAAACACAACCCCCAAAATGCACTACCGCGTTTGTTTACTTAACATAAGTTGACATAGTTGTCAATTAGTTGTGGAACTGGCAGTGCAGTAAAACTGTCATTGGACAAGGTCCAGACTAAGTTCTACAAATGTACCTTAATATCCACCATTGGAATTTGAATGCAATCAATAAAAATCTGGAATTAAAAGGCTGACTAAAAGGAACCATGAAATCTTTGTCAATTGTTGAAAAAAACCTGTCGATGAAATCTGAAGAAAGGAATGAAACTGGACAGAGTATCTGGCACTGACCTAGTTACAGGAAATGGCAATGGCAATGGCAAATTCAGGCTTGTTGATCCTAAACATCCTCCTCACTAACAGCTTGGGGCTTGTGACAGACTTTTCATGCAATAGCCTGACACAGTCACACTCACAAAACCATGCCATGGAAGCTATCTCCTAGACACTATTATCACCATCCCTTGGTATGTCCTGTCCTATTGACAGGATAAACCACTGGAGAAAAACTCTAATCTTCACATTAAGGATACCTTCCATTATATTTTATAGTTAAATGAGGTAGATTTTCAAAACATCGAGGAACTTGAAATGAACAACAATGAGTCATCAGGACCAGCAGAATTGTATTAAACTCCATTGTATAACCATATGGTCCACCATATCCACCATTCCACCATTGTCAGGAAACAGGGAGATCAACCCTGGTACAATGAGGAGTGCAGTGAGGTATGCAAGGAGCAGCACTAAGCATATCTAAAAATTAGGTGACAATCTGGTAAAGCAACAGTTTTGCATGTCAAGCAGCACAAAGAGCATAGGATAGACAGAGCTAAGTGGTCCCTCAACCAACAGATCAGATATAACTTGTGGTATCCCGCCACATCCAGTCATGAATGGTGGTAGACCATTAAACAACTAACAAGAGGATAAGGTTTCACAAATATCCCCTTCCTTAATGATGTGGAATCTCAATACATCAGTGTGAAAGACAAAGCTCAAGCATTCACAACTATCTCCAGCCAAAAGTGTCAAGTGGATGATCTATTTCCTTAGGTCCCCATCATCACAGATGCCAAACTTCAGCAAACGTGATTTACTCCCCATAAAATAAAGGCACAGCTGAAGGCATTAGATATTGTAAAGACTATCGGTCCTGACAACATTCCAGCAATAGTACACTGAACATATGCTCAAGAATGAGTTGCGCCCACAGCAATTTGTTGTGCTACACCTATTACACGTGCAACGAACCAGCAGTGTAGAAAATCGTCCAGCCATGTCCCATCCACAAAACTCTAGACAAACTCAACCCAGCCAATTACTGCTCATTCAGTTATTCTCAGTCATCAGCAAGTCTGCATTTAAAAAGGATCAGTGTCACAAACCTCTGGCTAAACTGAAGACAATGGTAATGAAGAACCTAACTTCATTAGTTGCAGTCACAGCTAGCACAAAGGAAGGCAGTTGTGATCATTTGATGTAAATCATTTCAGTCATGGGGACATCACTGCATGTGGTCTTCAAAGTGGTACCCTGGGCCCAAACATGTTCAGGTGTTTCACCAATGACCTTCTCTCCATCAAAAGATCAGGAGCAGGAATGTTTTGATTAGATTAGATTAGATTAGATTATTTACAGTGTGGAAACAGGCCCTTTGGCCCAACAAGTCCACACCGATCCTCCGAAGAGCAACCCACCCAGACCCATTCCCCTACATTTACCCCTTCACCTAACACAATGGGCAATTTAGCATGGTCAATTCACCTAACCTGCACATCTTTGGGAGGAAACCGGAGCACCTGGAGGAAATCCACAACCCACGCAGACACAGGGAGAATGTGCAAACTCCACACAGACAGTTGCCTGAGGCAGGAATTGAACCTGGGTCTCTGGCGCTGTGAGGCAGCAGTTCCGCCCCCGTGCCACCGTGCCACCCCCTGTGCCACCATGCTGCCGGGGAGTGAGCGAGAGGGGGGAGACAGAAATGATTGTACGATGTTCAGCACCATATACAACTCCTCAGGTACTTACAAAAATATATATATAAAGGGAAACCTAGGAATTATAGACCAGTCAGCCTGACATCAGTAGTGGGGAAAATGCTTGAGTCCATTTTAAGATAGCCCTTAGAAAACAGTGGCAATGTCAGACAGAGTCAGCATGTATTTATGAAAGGGAAATCACTCTTGACAATTCTACTGGAATTCTTTGAGGATATAATTCATACAATGGTGAGAGGAACCAGTTGATACGATTTATACGGACTTTCAGATGATTTTCAATAAAATCCCATACAAGAGATTAGCATGTAATATTAAAGCAAATGGAACTGGGTGTACTGTACCAAGGTGGATGGAATACTGAATGGCACACAGGATACAAAGGGTCGGAATAAGTAGGTCCCTTTCAAAATGGTAAACAGTGATTAAGAGATGACTGCTAGCATCCCAGCTTTTCAAAACACATATTAATGATTTAGATGAGGGAACTAAATGTATTATCTCAAAATTTGCAAATCAAACGAAGCTGCGTGGGAGGGGGAGCTGTGAGGAGGGCAAAGATATTTCAGTATGATTTGGATAAGCTGAGTGAGTGTGCAAATGCAAGGCAGCTGCAGGCTAATATGGATAAAGGTGAAGTTATCCATTTGGGGAGCAAGAACAAGGAAGACAGATTAGAATCTGAGTGACTATAAATTAAGAGAAGGAAATTTGCACTGAGATCTGGGTGTCCTCGTTACTGAAAGTAAGCATGCAGGTGCAGCAGGCAGTCAAGGAGGCAAATGGTATGTCGGCCCTAATGAGAGGATTCGTGTACAGGATTAGGGACGTCTTATTGCAATTGTACAGGGCCTTGGTGAGACCACATCTGGAATATTAGGTGCAGTTTTAAACTCCTTATCTGAGGAAGAATGTTTTTGTTCCAGAGGGATTTCAGTGAAGGTTTACCAGACTGGTTCCTGGGATAACAGGACTGGCATATAAAGACAGTCACAGAGCCATGGAGATGTTTGGCATGGAAACAGACCCCTTAGGTCCAACTCGTCCATGCCAACCAGATATCCCAAACTAATCTAGTCCTATTTGCCAGCACTTGGCCAATATTCCTCTAAACCCTTCCTAATCATATACCCATCCAGGGAATCGTTCAGGATTGTATTTGCTGGAGTTCAGAAAAATGAGGCGAGATCTCATAGAAATCTATAAAATTCCAATAGGACTAGATAGGGTAGATGAAGGAATGATGTTCCCAGTGACGGGGCAGTCCAGAATCAGGGGTGTCGGTTTAACGATTGGAGTAAGTCAATTAGGACTGAGATATCGAGAAATTTCTTCACTCAGAAAATGGTGAAACTGTGGAATTTGTTACCTCAAAAAGCAGTCAAGGCCAAAACGTTGCATGATTTAAAGAAAGAGTTGGATATAGGACTTGAAGCTAAAGAGGTCAAAAGATATGGGGTAAAATTTGGAACAAGCTCCCAAGTTAAATGATCAGCCATGAACATGATGAATTGCAAAGCAGGCTGGAAGGGTTGAATGGCCTACTCCTTCTCCTATTTTTCTGTTTTTCTGAAGTCATGCTTGTCCAAAAACAGCAAGACTTGGACAACATTTAGGCTTAGGCTGATAAGTGGCAGGTGACATTTGCATGACAGAAGTTCAAGATGACAAACATCTCAGTAGCATTACCATCAGTGACTCATGTCATCTTCCCACAACCTGATCCTCACCTCCACTATTAATGTGCTGGACATTACCAGTAACTGAACTGGACTAGCCATATAATACTGTAGCTCCAGGAGCAGGTCAGAATCTAGGAATTCTGCATTAATAATTCACCTACTGATTTTCCAAAGCCTGTCCTCCACTTATAAGAGACGTAATAGAAAACCCTGCACTTGGCAATGACACCCACATCTTAAGAATGAATAAAAATAGCCGTCTTTAATATATTGTTGCATTTTAGTAAATGGTTTACCTAAAATAATGTTAATTAAAATTAAGTGCATATTTTCCTACAGAAGCTAAACTACAGTTTTAGTAAAACATTTATTTTTAAAAAGTCTTTCCTGGTAGGTAGTGAGTCATACAGTCATAAAGATGTACAGCATGGAAACAAACTCTTCAGTCCAACCTGTCCATGCTGACCAGATATCCCAACCCAGTCTAGTCCCACCTGCCAGCACCTGGCCCATATCCCTCCAAGCCCTTCCTATTCATATACCCATCCAAATGCCTCTTAAATGTTGCAACTATACCAGCCTCCACCACATCCTCTGGCAGCCCATTCCATATACATACCACCCTCTGCGTGAAAAAGTTGCCCCTTAGGTCTCTTTTATATCTTTCCCCTCTCACCCTAAACCTATGCCCTCTAGTTCTGGACTCCCCGATCCCAGGGAAAAGACTTTGCCTATTTATCCTATCCATGCCCCTCGTAATTTTGTAAACCTCTATAAGGTCACCCCTCAGCCTCCGACGCTCCGGGAAAACAGCCCCAGCCTGTTCAGCCTCTCCCTGTAGCTCAGATCCTCCAATCTTGGCAACATCCTTGTAAATCTTTTCTGAACCCTTTCAAGTTTCACAACATCCTTACGATAGGAAGGAGACCAGAATTGCACGCAATATTGAGGTTAGAGATCAATCTGAGACTGGTACAAGATGAAAAAAGAAGCGAGTCAAACAGTCAGGGCAGGCAGGGACAAAGCAGAGAACAAGGTAGGACTGATAAATTAAACTGCATTTATTTCAATGCAAGAGGCCTAACAGGGAAGGCAGATGAACTCAGGGCATGGTTAGGAATGTGGGACTGGGATATCATAGCAATTACAGAAACATAGCTGAGGGATGGACAGGACTGGCAGCTTAAATGTTCCAGTATACAAATGCTACAGGAAGGATAGAAAGGGAGGCCAGACAGGAAGGGGAGTGGCATTTTTAATAAGGGATAGCAATACAGCTTTGCTGAGGGAGGATATTCCTGGAAATACATCCGGGAAGTTATTAGGGTGGAACTGAGAAATAAGAAAGGGATGATCACCTTGTTGGGATTGTGTTCTAGACCCCCTAATAGTCAGCGGGAAATTGAGAAGCAAACTTGTAAGGAGATTTCAGTTACCTATAAGACTAATAGGTGGTTATGGTAGGGAATTTTAACTTTGCAAACATAGACTGGACTGCCATAGTTTAGATGGAGAGGAATTTGTTAAGCACGTGCAAGTAAATATTCTGATTCAATATGTGGATGTACCAACAAGAGAAGGTGCAAAACGTGACCTACTGTTGGGAAATAAAGGCAGGGCAGGTGACTGAGGTGTCAGTAGGGGAGCACTTTGGGGCCAGCGACCATAATTCTATCAGTTTTAAAATAGTGATGCAAAAGGACAGACCAGACCTAAAAATTGAAGTTCTAAATTGGAGGAAGGCTAATTTTGATGGTATTAGGCAAGAACTTTCAAAAGCTGATTTGGGGCAGATGTTCGCAAGTAAAGGCTGGAAAATGGGAAGCCTTTAAAAATGACATAACGAGAGTCCAGAGACAGTATATTCCTGTTAGGGTGAAAGGAAAGGCTGGTAGGTATAGGGAATGCTGGATGAATGAAGAAATTGAGGGTTTGATGAAAGGAGCAAATGTCAAATATAGACAGGATAGATCGAGTGAATCCTGAGTGTAAAGGCAATAGGAACATACTTAAGAGAGAAATCAGGAAGACAAAAAGGGGACATGAGATAGCTTTGGCAAATAGAGTTGAGGAGAAGCAAAAGGGTTTTTACAAATACATTAAGGACAAAAGGGTAACTAGGGAGAGAATAAAGTCCCTCAAAGATCAGCAGGCAGCCTTTGTGTGGAGCGACAGGGGATGGGGGTGATACTAAACGAGTATTTTGCATTGGTGTTCAGTGTGGAAGAGGCCATGGAAGATACAGAATGGAGGGAAATAGATGGTGACATCTTGAAAATGTCTGTATTCCAAAGAAGAAGTACTGGAAGTCTTGAAATGCATAAAAACGCATAAAAGTGGTCAAATTCCCAGGATCTGATCATGTGTATCCAAGAACTCTGTGGGAAGTTAGGAAAGTGATTGCTGGGCCTCTTGCTGAGATATTTGTATCATCGATAGTCACAATTGAAGTGCTCGAAAACTGGGGGTTGGCAAACGTGGTGCCACTGTTTAAGAAGGGTGGTAATGACAAGCCAGGGAACTATAGAGCCTGATGTTGCATCAGTGAGCCTGATGTCGGTGGTGGGCAAGTTGTTGGAGGGACAGGATGCACATGTATTTGGAAAGGCAAGGATTAATTAGGGATAGTCAGCATGGCTTTGTGCATGGGAAATCATTTCTCACAAACTTGATTATGAGTTTTTTGAAGAAGTAACAAACAGGATTGATGAGGGCAGAGCAGTAGACATGACTACATGGACTTCAGTAAGGCTTTCAACAACGTTCCCCATGGGAGACTGGTTAGCAAGGTTAGATCTCATATAATACAGGGAGGACTAGCCATTTGGATACAGAACTAACTCAAAGGTCAAAGACAGAGATTGTTGTGGAGGATTGTTTTTCAGACTAGAGGCCTGTGACCATTGGAATGCCACAAGGATCGGTGCTGGGTCCTCTACTTTTTGTCATTTACATAAATGATTTGGATGTGAGCATAAGAGGTGCAATTAGTAAGTTTGTAGATGACACCAAAATTGAAGGTATAGTGGACAGCGAAGAAGGTTACCTCGGATTACAACGGTATCTTGGTCAGATGGGCCAATGGGCTGAGAAGTGGCAGATGTTATGAAACTTGAAAGGGTACAGAAAAGATTTACAAGGATGTTGTCAGGGTTGGAGGATTTGAGCTGTAGGGAGAGGTTGAATGGGCTAGGGCTGTTTTTCCTGGAGCATCGGAGGCTGAGGGGTGACCTTTAGAGGTTTATAAAATCATGAGGGGCATGGATAGGGTAAATACCCAAGGTCTGTTCCCTGGGGTGGGGAAGTCCAGAACTAGAGGGCACAGGTTTAAGGTGAGAGGGGAAAGATATAAAATAGAGGTAAGGGGCAACTTTTTCATGCAGTGATGCATGTGTGGAATGGGCAGCTAGAAGAAGTGGTGGAGGCTAGTACAATTGCAACATTTAAAACACATTTGGATGGGTTTATGAATAGGAAGGGTTTGGAGGGATATGGGCCGGTGCTGGCAGGTGGCAGATTGAATTGGGATATCAAGTTGGATGAGTTGAACCGAAGGGTCTGTTTCCGTCCTGTACATCTCTATGACTCTATAACATTTTGTTTCGAATAGCACAATCATTTTTAATTTTGGAAATACCTTCCACACTAAAATTACACTGTAGATCTGGGTCAAGGCCTGAGAGAGGTGCTGTGAGACTTTCTGGCAGAGATAATCTCAAACTGTTTCAGTTTGATACCTAAGGGAGTGTATATACAGCAAGATGTCAAACCAGGTTTAAAAATGCCCAGGGGGTTCCTTTGGACCTTCTGAGCACTGTTTAAACCTACTCGACATTAATTTAAATGCTTCGTCAATTCAAGCATGGTCTCCAAACATTTAAACTTTAACCGCTGGGTGACGGACTTTGTGCAAGCATACATAAAGCTTTCTCCAGGGCATAACAACTGGAGTTTTGGCTAAACAAGACACTGGTTAGAGCCTGTACTAGATAGCTGTGGGATAACTGCAGTGTTAATTTCTATATAGAACAATAAAAGATATTGAGCTGCCTGATTCAATACATTCGTCTTTTTAACAGTTATGTAATAAATAAAATTTATACCTTGTACCAGATTGGCCTGGCAATAGAGGAATGTTTGGTTGGACAGTTTCATTGCCTATGTGAATTTAAGCTGGCCAGTTGGATGTCTGGAATTTATGGCTCCAGCAAACAAAATTTGTTGATCAATTTTAAAACTATTTCCCAAATCTGTCAATGGAAGGTAAACACAACTAACCTCTGAAAACAAATCTGCGCAACTAAAGTATTGGCTCATACTCAGAATTGGCTGCCAGTTCTCTAGCTAAGCAGTAAATATATCACTTTTTGTCATTCTGTTCTCTCCACCACAATATTAGCCATTAACAAATTTGTCACCAGACAGCCATTTCATGCAAATAACTAGATTGTGTTCTGCACATAATAACGTGCAAAATAATAACAGTGGAACTCTCCCAATCCATCGTGTTAATTACACCTTCTTGTTTAACATAAAGAAAACAGTGAGAAAAACAAAAAAAAAGTGACCTCAAAAAATAATGCAGGCAATAAATGGTGCTAAAAGGAGAATATTGAAGCTGGGTCTTTAACTCATCAGTAATAGATGTTCATTTTAATCCGAACCCAGCCTGAGTGACTGGGTGCTTGTGCACTCCATCACTACTGACAACACAGATAATCTGTGTGTAAATCTTATCAGCTTGCCTGCTTCCATGATAGTTTGCAATAAGTTTTTTTTAACTCCCTGTGTGTATGTGTGGTTTCCTTAATGTTGTGCTATTGACACTAGTTAAAAAAAAGTTAAAGGTGCCATACCATGTGTTTTGAGTGAGCTTTTCCAGTTCCTGTTCCATATGATCTTGAAGCTCATTTGGTCGGAGCAGAACCTGACAGATGGGACAAATTGGGGCTTGCGTATCATACAGGGTCGCTTTCTTCTTACCTAGTTAGAAAAATAGCACAAACATTAGTCCAAAATACCACAGTAAAATCAAGTACCTGAAATTTAATGATTGTCATTTTAATAGATGGTTTACTTAAAGTAATTTTAATTAAAATTAAGTGCATTTTTTTTGCAGAAATTAAACTGAATCAGGTAATTTCTACACACCAGTTTACTTGTCAAGCTTATTCTTGCCCATAACCACCATTATCCAAATATCCTATTATTCTAACAGTACAAAAGGGAATATCAATATATCACCAGCATTCCTCTATTGTTCCTTGTTACGTTTTACTGTTTAAACGACGCAACAGAGACAAATTGGAAGCAAACTGAGTCATTATTAGATTAGATTCCCTACAGAGTGGAAACAGGCCCTTCAGCCGAACAAATCCACACCGACCCTCCGAAAAGCAACTCACCCAGACCCGTTCCCCCCTGACTAATGCACCTAACACTATGGGCAATTTAGCATGGCCAATTCACCTAACATGCACATCTTTGGACTGTGGGAGGAAACCGGAGGAAACCCATGCAGACACAGGGAGAATGTGCAAACTCCACACAGAGAGTCATCCAAGGCTGGAATCGAACCCAGGTCCCTGGTGCTGTGAGGCAGCAGTGCTAACCACTGAGACACCGTGCCACTCTATTATGTATGTTCAAAACTGACATGGACATTTTTAATCAGTAAAGAAATCTTTTTAAGGGGAAAAGGTAGGAATCTGAAGTTGAGGATTATCATTTCAGCCATGATCTCATTGAATGGCAGAGCAGACTCAATGGGCTGAATGGCCGACTAGAACTGGAAGCAAACAGTTTGAATTGTACTTTCCTCTGTTATAACACCCTTATCAGACAAGGCTTTGGATGTTGTATAGGGTGAAGGTCTGAAAGAATTTATGTTGAAGTTGCATTCACTTCACCCAATCTGATGGTGTCACTTATTCTCTCGATAAAGAAACAGTTTAGTCTTTCATGAGGTCCCCAAGGACAGGGAAGTGACATAGCTGGATCTTGATAATTATTATTATGTTAAATTTATTTACTGCTATCATGCAATAAACTACACCTTGTTATTTAAGACAAGTATCTCTTCTTGTTTAGACTATCTGGTGGTCTATCATTCACCGCTGATAGTTACGTGCCCTTAGGCATAGCAATAGAAATGAGGATGGTGGCAGCAAACTATGCAAACACAGCAGTTGATCACCAGAAGATGCAATAGTATTAAAAAGTGAGTTGGCAGTTATTCCTGATGTACTCTCTAACACTTTATTGGTGAAGGTACCATTGTGAGTATTATTTCTTCTCAATCCTACTACAGTACAGATGTGAAACTTGAAAGAGTTCAGAAAAGATTTACAAGGATGTTGCCAGAGTTGGAGGGTTTGAGCCAAGGAAGAGACTGAACAGGCTGGGGCTGTTTTCCCTGGAGGGTTGGAGGCTGAGGGGTGACCTTATAGACATTTATAAAATTTTGAAGGACATGAATAGGGTAAATAGACAAGGTCCTTTCCCCAGGATAGGAGATTCCAAAACTAGAGAGCAGAAGTTTAAGGTGAAAAGGGAAAGACTTAAAAGGGACATAAGGGACAACTTTTTCATGCAGAGGGTGCTGCGTGTATAGAATGAGTTGCCAGAGGAAGTGTTAAAGGCTGGTGCAATTACATTTAACAGGCATCTGGATAGTATTTGAAAAAGAAGAGTGTAGAGGGTAATGGGCCAAATGCTGGAAAATGGGTGGGACTAAATTAATTTAGAATATTTGATCAACATAGATGAGTTGGCCCAAAGGGTTGGTTTCCATGCTGTGCATCTCAATGACTCTACTGTTGTTCCTAAACCAAAGCTGGCAGAAAATATAAAGTAGATATCCAATGACATTTTGCCCTTTTAAGTTTTCTCCTGCTTCTTTTGCTTCTGTCATGACAATTTTATTCCAGCACCACCAGAGATTTTCTTTAAGAGCAAGTTCTGGTTTTCTGGTGAAATATTACTCAAAGCTTGCTATGGTTACAAATTTAGTCCAAGCTAAGAGTGGGCAAGGTTATGGTACTGGGTGATAATGTTGTCCTCGGTCTGCTTTGCTGCAAAGAGATGAGGAGAAAGTGAGGTCTGCAGATGCTGGAGATCAAAGTTGAAACTTTATTGCTGGAACAGCACAGCAGGTCAGGCAGCATCCAGGGAACAGGAGATTCGACGTTTCGGGCACAGGCCCTTCTTCAGGAATGAGCACATTCCTGAAGAAGGGCCTGTGCCCGAAACGTCGAATCTCCTGTTCCCTGGATGCTGCCTGACCTGCTGTGCTGTTCCAGCAATAAAGTTTCAACTGCAAAGAGATGACACTGGGTCTTGGTAATGAATCAGCATGAAATTCTGGCGGCAGACTGTGAATGAAGAAGGGAGATTGGAGCTCACATTACCTATTTTTGCAAATAATATGCACTGTAAGGGCATTTGCTAATTAGCAATTTCAAAAGTAAAAAAAGCAACAAGGAGAGACAAAACATAACGAGTTTTGAGAAGATTTGTAGCTCAGGTTGAGGTTCTGGTTGTAGGCTTGCTCACTGAGCTGGAAGGTTCGTTTCAGACATTCTGTCACCATACTAGATAACATCATCAGTGAGCCTTTGAATAAAGCTTCATCCGGAGGCTCATTGATGGTGTTACTTTGTATGGTGACGAAACGTCTGAAAACGAACCTTCCAGCTCAGTGAGCAAACCTACAACCAAGACAAAACATAAACAGATATTTCCTTCATAACATTTAGAACATTACAACATTTCTGAAAAGTATACATTGATAAGACATAGGAGCAGAAGTAGGCCACTCAGCTCATACAGTCTGCTTTGCCATACAATGGAATCATGGCTGAAATGATAATCAAAGAACAAAGAACAAGGAAAAATCAAGGAACATTACAGCACTAGAACAGGCCCTTCAGCCTCCAAGCCTGCACCGATCCACATCCTCTATCTAAACCTGCCGCCTGTTTTCTAAGGATCTGCAGCCCTTTGCTCCCTGCCCATTCATGTATCTGTCTATTACATGTTAAGTGATGCTATCATTCCCGCCCCTACCACCTCCACTGGCAACGCGTTCTCAGGCACTCATTACCCTCTGCGTAAAGAATTTTGCACACATATCTCCCTTAAACCTTTCCCCTCTCATTTTGAACTTGTGACCCCTAGTAATTGAGTCCCCCATGCTAGGAAAAAGCTTCTTGTTATTCACCCAGTCTACACCTCTCATGACTTTTAAGCCTCAATCAGGTCCCCTCTCAACCTCCGTCTTTCAAATGAAAATAATCCAAATCTACTCAACCTCTCCTCATAGCTAGCACCCTCCAAACCAGGCAACATGCTGGTGAACCTCCTCTGCACTCTCTCCAAAGCATCCACATCCTTTTGGTAACGTGGCGACCAGAACTGTACGCAGTATTCCAAATGTGGCTGAACCAAAGTGTTATACAACTGTAACATGACCTGCCAACTCTTGTTATCAATACCCCGTCTGATGAAGGAAAGCATGTCTTATGTCTTCTTGACCACTCTACTGACTTGCGTTGCCACCTTCAGAGAACAATGGACCTGAACACCCAGATCTCTCTGTAGATTAATTTTCCCCAAGACTTTTCCATATACTGTACAGTTCGCTCTTGAATTTGATCTTCCAAAATGCATCACCTCGCATTTGCACGGATTGAACTTCATCTGCCATTTCTCCACCCAACTGTCCAATCTACCTATATTCTGCTGTATTTTCCCCTTCACTATCTGCTACTCCACCAATCTTAGTGTCATCTGTAAACTTGCTAATCAGGCCACCTATACCTTCCTCCAGATCGTTTATGTATATCATAAACAGTGGTCCCAGCACGGATCCCTGTGGAACATCACTGGTCACAATCTTCCATTTTGAGAAACTCCCTTCCACCACTATTTGCTGTCTCCTGTTTCCCAACCAGTTCTTTATCTATCTTGCTAGTATGCCCTCAAGCCCATGTGACTTTACTTTCTCCATCAGCCTACCATGGGGAACTGAAGTCCATGTATATGACATCTGCAGGCCTTCCCTCATCAATCAACTTTGTCACTTCGTCAAAGAATTCTATTAAGTTAGTAAGACAATGACTTTGTCTGCACACAACCATGTTTTCTGTCACTGATAAGCCCATTTTCTTCCAAATGAGAATAGATCTTATCCCTTAGTATCTTCTCCAGCAGCTTCCGTACCACTGATGTCAGGCTCACCGCTCTATAATTACCTAGATTATTCCTACTACCCTTCTTAAACAAGGGGACAACATGAGCAATTCTCCAGTCCTCTGGGACCTCACTCATGTTCAAGGATGCTGCAAAGATATCTGATAAGGCCCAGCTTTTTCCTCTCTCGCTTCCCTCAGTAACCTGGAATAGATCCCATCTAGACCTGGGGACTTGTCCACTCCAATGCCTTTTAGAATACCCAACACTTCTTCCATCCTTGTGCCTGATTTAATCCTCATTGCCACATTCCTACCTTTTCCCCATTAACAGATTCCTTTACTGATTAAAAATATCTATCTCAGACTTGAATGTATTTAATGACCAACCCACAGCTCTCTGTGGTGAAGAGTTCCACAGATTCAGAACCCTTTGAGAGAAGAAATTCCTCCTCATCTCTGTCTTAAATTTGTGACTTCATATTCTGACGTTATGCCCCCTGATCCTAGACTGTCTCCCAAAGGAAAGCAACCTTTCCAAACTTACCCTGTCAAGTTGTCTAAAAATCTTGTGTGTTTCAATAAAGGCTCCTCACACTCTTCTATATTTTAATGGCTACATATGCAATCGGTTCAACTTCTCTTCATAAGACAGCCCCTCCATAAGTCCTGAAGAAGGGTTATATCCAAAACGACAACTTCTCTACCTCCTGATGCTGCCTGGCTTCCTGTGTTCTTCCAGCCTGTGCCTATCTACTTCCTCCACAACTAGTATCAGTCTGGTGAACATTCCCTGTTTGCCTCCAATGCCAGCATGTCTTTTTTTAGATAAGCTACACAAAACTGTTCACAATTTTTGTAACTTGAAACAGAGAACTGTGGGAGCAGATTCATGGAGTCATAGAGTCATACAGCATGGAAACAGACAGTTTGGTCTGACCAGTCCGTGCCAACCATGTTCCCTGTCCCCAAACTAAACTCGTCCTACTTGCCTGCGTTTGGCCCATAT
Source organism: Chiloscyllium plagiosum (assembly GCF_004010195.1). Taxonomy (NCBI): domain Eukaryota; kingdom Metazoa; phylum Chordata; class Chondrichthyes; order Orectolobiformes; family Hemiscylliidae; genus Chiloscyllium; species Chiloscyllium plagiosum. The sequence continues at coordinate 35,802,583 of NC_057720.1, read as the reverse complement.
CCCTCCAAATCTTTCCTATTCATGTTCTTATCCATAGGCACACCTCAAGAAAAGCCTGCAACTCATAGGGAAATCAAGGGTTACAGAGAAAATGCAGGAATGTGGATGTGAGGAATGTCAGATCAGTCGTGATACTATTGAAGGAAGGAGCAGACTCAAGGGGCTGAACAGCCTATTCCTGTTTCAGTTTCATACGGTCTTTTAGTATTCCAGCTGTGGCCTGACAAGTACCTTGTATAGTTTTAGCAAAACCTACCTTTTTTCCCTTTTGAAATAAAGGACAACATTCCATTCACCTTCCCAATTAGCTGCTGAACTTGGACACTAGCTTTTGTGATTCAATTTCCTCTAATAGGTACCTGTCTACATTTCATTTTGTCATCAATAGTTGATAAATGATTATCTTATGCTGGTCAATTAAAATGACACTATTACATCTTAGTTATTGTTACTAAATGTATATTTATGATTTTAAGAAAACTGGTTATTACAAACCGCACTAAGGACATTTCAAAGAATAAATTAAACTGAAATTTCCAAAGCATAGGCTGTTCACGGTCATCAGTGTAAGACAATGTAATAATTCCAAAATATATTGGAAGCACTTGGGGTCAGCCAAGCACTTGAATTGAGAGAAGGGATGATCAATTTGCAAAGAAAAATCATCAAAGTGTCCTTATGCCCAATGACAAGACCATATTTCAATTCCAATTGATGCTATTTCATGGCAACTCATAATAGTTCAATGGAACAACTGATTTAAACCATGGATTTTAACTGGAACTTCCCTGACACAACATGGATATCCTATAGTGCTGACATGTATAGTTGACAGTCTTCTGTATTTTTGTGGTGAAGAAAGCATAGAAAGTCAAAATCAAAAAAGGAGGAAAACAGTGGCATTGGTATCAAGAGGCTTGAGTCCAATCAGCACAGCACAGTATTGCATGACATAGAGAAAACTAGAAGCATCTGTGTCTTATCAGCTGAAGGATGGTGTCTAATAGATGAGCTGACATTTTGGCAAAAGAAAATGAAGTGCCTGACTACAAAGAGGGTTGTATCTAAGTTTCATCTGCATCTGTGCTGCTAAGCCAGTGAGCTCTCAGAAGTTTGGTGCTGATAGTTAAACACTGCATTCAGCTTTCTTTGCATTATGAGTCACCAAGTATCTGGCATTACAGAAAGACATTAACAGCTGTAAGCTATCTCAATTAGACACAATTACACAACTAAAGGGGCAGCAGGACAGGACTGTTGCAGTAATCAGTCCTTTCATCATTGTATTGGAAGAGGGGACAAGAAAATAAAGTGTGAATATGATTCTACTACTTTTTTCGCACATCCCTGATAAGGTACAGGGAAGAATTAGCAGACAGTAGCAATAAATTTGCTCATTTAAAAGCAACTGACAATATTTACAATCAGAAATGACTTGCTCGAATTTTAAATAAAGATTGGAGGGAGCTGTAAACAGATTCCAGCCAGAAATTACTTCTGCTTCTATTTTTGTCCCCAGACCTTCCACAAACAATACAAATTACTGTGACTGTTTCCCAAAAAAAGCATACATGTTTCCAGCAGGGAAATCCTGTTACAGCCATGCACCAGCACAAACAGATGTCACGTAAACAGCTGTCTCCACCCTTGGCCTCATCCCCTGCCTCTAGCTATACTGTATTAAAGACTCATTTATTAATAGGTCAGCAATTAACACGCTAAGCATCCTGACACCTACTGAACACATGGCAGGCGCTTATATTCACTGCAGCTTGGCTGAACACTGGTGTTTTTTGACAAAGGATTTCTTCTAATCACTAGGATACGCAAATAAAATTAAACAAAAGTCTGTGTACTTCCATAGATAAATTTTGAGCTAAATTCCCTTCAAGATCAGTCAGATATGGTTTTGTTATACAATTTCAGTCAGTTGAGTGATTAATAAGAACTTAATCAGAAATATATGAGAGGAAGGCAGCTGGGGAAATGTTCAATATGATAAGCCAGGGTACAGATTCATTTCTGATACTTTCCACTTTGAGAGTTTCTGATCCTGGCTATTGTCTCCAAGTAAAGGCATTGAGCAAAAGCCAGATGCTTCCCTTAAGGAAAGAGAGAAGGAGAAACAATCAGCCAGTGAGTCAACAAAAAGCATTGTACCAAGAATAGCATTGTAAGATTTAGGAAGAGGATGCTTGCTTCTCATCTTAGCCAACAGAGAACAAAGTGAGGTTGGGGATTGAAGGGTAGTGGAACAGCAAGCCACTAAAGAGAGAGAAAAATCAAGTTCCTTAAAAACAATTTAAAATATTTTGTTACAGATTGGAGTAAAGCTCAGTGATTATTTTTCATCAGTTGGGGTAACTGTTCTGTTTAATTAACCTTTATTAAAATTGAAACTGAATTGAATTCAGCTTACTCGCACTGAGGTTGTTTTTCCAGGTTTCATTAGAATGAGGATGCCTTTTTAGAGCTGCATAGGAACTTGAGTTAATTGAAAACTAGGCTTTATTCTGAACTGTCCACATTTTTAGTAAATGATCCAACAGGAATAATTCTTAATTTTGAAAGGCTTTCTTCTCTATTTTTAGCCATAAACTGTGGCAAGTAATACCTGGAAATAAATCCATCAGAAACAAATGACCGTAGTGTTAAATTTTACAAATTTTAACTTTAGATTTTTAGATGTCAGCACAGCTTTCAACTGCAATGGAAATGTTTAAACTTCTGCTTCAAAATGTACGAATGCCATCAATCGTTCACTCTTTTTCCTTGAAAGGCTGCATTTGCTCATCTGTCAGTTTTATTTTTAAGAATCCCTACTGTGTGGAAACAGGCCATTTGGCCCAACATGTCCATACCAACTCTCTGAAGAACATCCCACCCAGACACACCTATCCCTGTAACCTTATATTCCCCATCTCTAACCCACCTAGCCTGCACAGCTCGGGACACTATGGGGCAATTTAGCATGGCCAATCCACCTGATCTGCACACCTTTGGAGTGTGGGTGGAAACTGGAGCATCCAGAGGAAACCCACACAGACACAAGGAGAATGTGCAAACTCCACACAGACACCCAAGGGTGGAATTGAACTGGAGTTTCTGATGCTGTGAGGCCACAGTGCGAACCACTTAGCCGCCATGTCGGTGACATTGCTGCAGATAAGATAAGTATTTATCTTTAAATTTCTGGTAGGTCTCTTACCATCCAGAGAAACAGCAACATTCCTCCTGGCCCAGGAAAGAATCTTTGAGGTGACCTTCCCTGATTCTTGTCCTAAGCCTTTCTGCCTGACTCCCATTCCTGCTTAATTTACTTTGGAGTCAACTCTGTCCTTTGGTTCCTAACTCTTGTCCTGTTTCCCACCACTGGCCAAAATCCCATCTAGACTACATTTGACAAAGAGATAGAACAGAACTATTTACATGAGGCCAATAGTTAAGAAAAGTCTTGCGTTCCTTCCTGCAATGCACCCACCCAACCCAAACACATCTCAAGTTAAAATCTGTGACCAAAGTGTTTCCAGGTATTGCACAATTTTTTTTTTCAAAACAGCTTTAATAACTGGTCAAAAAATAGGAAAAAGCACCAGAAATGACTGAATCATTGTTTGAATGAACATATTTGTTTCTTTACTCATCTACCAGGCAGAAATGTAGTTAATTTGCCAAATACCATGTGGCACTTTATGAACGGAGAAAGTGAGGACTGCAGATGCTGGAGATCAGAGCTGAAATGTGTTGCTGGAAAAGCACAGCAGGTCAGGCAGCATCCAAGGAGCAGGAGAATCGACGTTTCGGGCATGAGCCCTTCTTCCATCGCCAGACCATAGCAACACGACAGCTGGAGGAAGAGCACCTCATCTTCTGCCTAGGAACCCTCCAACCACAAGGGATGAACTCAGATTTCTCCAGTTTCCTCATTTCTCCTCCCCCCACCTTGTCTCAGTTCCAACCCTCGAACTCAGCACCACCTTCCTAACCTGCAATCTTCTTCCTCACCTCTCTGCCCCCACCTTAACCTCCTTCCACCTATCGCATTTCAAACGCCCCTCCCCCAAGTCCCTCCTCCCTACCTTTTATCTTAGCCTGCTTGGCACACTTTCCTCATTCCTGAAGAAGGGCTGATGCCCGAAAAGTCGATTCTCCTGCTCCTTGGATGCTGCCTGTCCTGCTGCGTTTTTCCAGCAACACATTTTCAGCACTTTATTAACTGCAAAGAAAGATAACTGTACAAAATTCAATGTGATTTAGAAGCCACCAATGCCTTCGCTGAAGAATTATATGTGAAAGGAATTGCAAGGGAATAACTGGGGATATGGAGCATGGGTTTGAAGACAATTCATCATCATTTTTCATTAATAAAACTAAATCAAATCCCAAGTTTGAATTCTGGTAGGTAGTGAGTTAGCTGCTCAACTAAAGTGATAGATGGAGGACAGCAATTGGCCTTAGAGAGTCATAGAATCCCTATTGTGTGAAAACAGGCCATTTGGCCCATTCAGTCCACATCAACCCTCTGAAGGCATCCCACCCAGACCCATCCCAGTACCCTTTCCCTGTTACCCTGCATTTCTCACAACTAATCCACCTAGCCGGCAAAACCTGGACACTATGGGTAATTTAGCATGGCCAATCCACCTAACATAGAAGGAAAACAGAGCACCTGCACAGACAGGAAGTATGTGCAAACTCCACACAAACAGTCACCTGAGGGTGGATTTGAATCTGGGACCCTTGTGCTGTGAGGCAGCAGTGCTAGCCATTGAACCACCGTACTACTCCAAGAGGGAAGGATCATTAAGGATTCTGGATTCTTATCCTTAACCAATGACACTTTCAATACTTTTGACTGAAGACAGTCACACTCACAGCTTTAGCTGGAACAATAAGGATGGTGGGGTCTAGATTAGAGTGGTGCTGGAAAAGCACAGCATGTCAGGCAGCATCTGAGGAGCAGGAAAGTCGACATTTTGGACAAAAACCCTTCATCTGCTTCTGGGCAACCAGAGATTTTGAACCACGGTTCTGAGAAATTCAGTTCCTTCAGAAAAGAAATGGCAACAACATGGAAAACACTAGCAACCCGGTATTTTTTATTATCATATTCTGACACAATCTTGAAGATATAATACTATCTCTGAAGCTCATGAAAAATGCATTTATGAAAATTACAATGGTCTCCAACATTAACTTGCTAATTAGCTAATTCCCTCCTCATCACCTACCAAATCTCTGCCTTCCATAATTCACAGGATAAAACATCAGCCCCAAGGCCTTTTTTGGACGAGAATTAATTATGGTATTGTTGAGAGAGGAGGGGTATATTTAAAGCTTTTGTACCTGGCTGCTGAAACTTTAGTTCATTTTCTTTTGTACAGACAACTACAAACCAATTACGCTTGCTTATGACAAATGGATATTGATCAGCTGGCTGTGATGTCTGCTAAATATTGAGTGTAAGTAAACTAACATTCAGAAAATCACATTCTCCTTTGTCAGCTGTCACCAGGTAAACAGAAAAAATTAAATAAAATAGAGGGGAGGAGAATCATAGACATCATCTTGGATGCATTCTGTTTGTCCTTTCCAAGTAGAAAAGGGTTAATTCTTTTTCTCAACATTTAATCAATTCATCACATTTACTTGCAGTGTATCTACAGCTAAAAAATAACAACATGAAAGATCACTTAATCCTGAAAGTCCAACCTTTATCCACATTTCTGATTTAAATTTTAATTTGCTAAGATTGGAGAGACAACATTCTTTTCCAAAGGACTGTGGATGTTCTGAGATCTGGCAAATTGGAGGCAAGGCACTATTCCTCATTAATACTTAGTTAAGTGATTGATCATGATTCCACAGAGTCACACAATTCCCTCAGTAGACAGGAGTATAGTTAACTATTCTTTCACTTTTTCTCTCTTCCCCCCCTTCCCTCCCCCACCCTGCACACAACAGAATAGTTCTGGTACATTGAGGACAATACTGTACAATGAATTGCACTGCTCTGGCTAATGGAATTGGTCAGTGCAATTGTTACTGAGCAAATCAAATGGAGAAAGGAGAAGACAAGCTGGCACCTCAAAGTAATGGCTTAAATCGAGTTTCTTTAAAATTCAACGGCAATCACAATGTTCAGACATGGATTTTTTTTCAGTACTGTGAGGTTACTGGTAAATTTGAAATCTGATCTTTAGAATACTAAAATAGGTACAGAGTTTTGATACTCTGATATTTTCTGAAGAAAAATATTATCTGATTGCAAAGAGACAGTTTAGTCATCAATGGTCTACAAACTGAAAGCTCACTTTAGCCGAAAAATAAAATCATAAAGATCTTACACAATTTTTTTACGAATATGGAAAGTCAACATTAATATTGATAAATTAAAGATATTGGATCACAAAGCCAAAATATCATGAGAAACATTTACCTTGCTTACGTGGGTCAAATAGCACAGTGGGCATTACTGGACGACTACTCCAGAAGCTTGCACTAGTGATCCACGGTTACGCAATTTCAAATATCAATAAAGTTTAAATTCATTTAACAAAATAAATCTGCAATGAAAAGTTGGTATCTGCAATGGTGCCATTGTTGTAAAAAAAGCCCATCCAATTCTCATATGTTCTTTTGGGAAGGAAGTTTACTGTCCTTATTCAATCTGAAATATATGACTCCAGAGCCGTAACAATATGCTCAACATCTAACTGTCTTCTGAAATGCTCAATCAAGCCCTTTAATATAACATAGGACATTACAGCGCAGTACAGGCTCTTCGGCCCTTGATGTTGCACTGACCTATGAAACCAATCTGAAGCCCATCTAACCTATACTATTCCATTCTCGACCATGTGTCTATCCAATGACTATTTAAATGCCCTTAAAATTGGCACCTCTACTACTGTTGCAGGCAGGCTGTTCCACGCCCCTACTACTCTCTGAGTAAATAAACTACCTCTGACATCTGTACTATATCTATCACCCCTCAATTTAAAGCTACATCCCCTTGTGCTCACCATCACATCTGAGGAAAAAAGGCTGTCACTGTCCACCTATCTAACCCTCTGATTATCTTATATGTCTCAATTAAGTCACCTCTCAACCTTCTTCTCTCCAACGAGAACAGCCTCTTGTCCCTCAGTCTTTCCACATAAGACCTTCCTTCCATACCAGGCAACATCCTAGTAAATTTCCTCTGAACCCTTTCCAAAGCTTTTACATTCTTCCTACAATACAGTGACCAGAACTGTACACAATACTCCAAGTATGGCCGCACCAGAGTTTTGTACATCTGCAGCATAACCTCATGGCTCCGAAACCAATAAAAGCTAACGCACTGTATGCCTTCTTAACAACCCTGAGTGGCAACTTTCAGGGATCTATGTGCATGGACACCGAGATCATATCAGATCTTGTCAGACTGATATGAAAAACAATATGAATAATACAGTTTATACAACCTGGCATCAATTTAGATACTAGATACAAGCCCAGTCAGTTCTGCAAAGTCCTTCACACTAGCATTAAAACTAAAACAGGAAGAGGAGCAGGTATTGGCCATTCAGCCCTTCAAGTTCACTCAGCCTATCAATACAACCATAGCTAAATTAATTCTATATCTGGAACTTACATAAAAAATTGGAGAACTGCCCCACAAACCAGTCAAGCAACAGCATGACAAAGTTATAATGATAGTATCTAACATCGTCACTGAAAAAGCTTTCAGTACCATTCCAGACTTTCTATCATGGAGGAACTGGATAATGAGGCTACTGTAATAGAGGTCAACAAGGTCAGTAACCACCTTTAGAGTGGTCAAGTTCCAGAAAACAATGGCATTCCCCTGAAAGTATGAAAAGTGGAAAATTAGCAATACTATAGCATTTCCATGTACTGTTGAACCTCTCCTGGAAGGAAAGCTATTTGCTTGATACGTGTGTGATGCAAATGTAGTCTCCTTTTGAAAAAACCAAGGAAATTTTAGTGAATGCTACAGTTACGAAGGCATCTCCTTGTCAAGTATTTCAGGAACATTGCTGCTTGTGTTGTTCTCAGCTGATTGTAAACTCTGGCATCTATCCATACGTTTACCTTGAGTCTTAATACAACTTCAAAGTTGGCAGAGATCAACTAATTGTATGGTTTTCTCACTTCAGCAGTCACAGTCATGGTGCCATGAACAGTGTAGACCTCTCTACATTGTGTCATAGACCATGCCAAGTCTTTCCACCTCATCAGCAAAGATGGACTCTGTAAACTTCTGTTGAAGTCAGGTTGTGCATCCAAACTCCTGGGCATCGTTTGTTCTTTTAGCAATAACACGAACAGTTCAATCAGTTGCAGTGTAATATTACCAGGCTCTTTCGAGATTAGGAATAGGGTAAAGAAGGCTTGCATCCCAGCACCATCTCCCTTTGGCACAGTTTTCTTCATGCTGAGATTGTACAGATTTTGCCATTGTCAGAGTTAATAGCAAGCTGTTCAACTTGGAAAGACTGTTCAAAGACCAAAATGTGTAATGTCCCAGTCCATGAATTGCTGTTTGCTGCTAATACAATAACATCCTATACAGAAGTTCACCTGGAATAGCTTGTAAATCAGTTCTCCAAGGCCTCCGCAAGGTGTTTGGACTGATAACCACCAAGCTGTGGAGATCATTGACAGCTTCATTTACCTTGGATCAACACCTACCAACAACCTATGCTTTGATGCTGAAATCAGCGTCAGGGTTGCCAAAGCTGTCATGTCAAAGTTGAAAAGTCAAGTGTGGACCAAAAGTAAACTTATCAAAAACCAAAGCTTTGTTTGTTACCAGATTTATATTTCCAACTTTACTGATTACACAAAACTAGATGGGATTGTGAGATGTGATCATGTTGCAAATAGATTTCAAGGGTATTTAGACAGGCCAGCTGAGTGGGCATGGAATATTATGTGGAAAATAATTGAAGATTTCCACTTGGGTGAGAAAAACAGAAATGTGTAATTTTTTTAAAAAATGAGTGTGAGAAGTGTTGATATCCAAAGGGGCTGGTCTCTTCTTGTTCGTGAGTCACTGAAAGCTAATATGCAGGTGTAGCAAGCAATTAGGAAGACAAATGGTATTCTGGCCGCTAATGTAAGAGGATTTGAGTACAGGTGTAAAGACATCTTGCTGTAATTGTACACAAGCTTGATGAGACTGCACCTGGAGTATTGTGTAGTGTTTCGGTCTCCTCATCTAAGGAAGGACGTACTTGTCAACATTTATATCATCTTGCCAAAATGGGATTGCATTGAAGAAGTCAGGGCTTAACAGAAATGATGTTTGCCGTGGCTAGGGGAGTTTAGGACTAGTGAATGCAGACTCAGAATGCTAGGGTAAATCATATAGGATTAGGATGAGGCAGATTTTGTTTCCACAGAAGTGGTGAATCTTTGGAATTTTCCAGCCTAGAAGGTTATGGAAGCTCAGACATTAAAAATATTTAAGACTTAAATCAATAGGTTTGTAGGTATTACCGATATCAAAGGCACATAGAGATTATGTGGGTAAATGGCATTGAGCTAGAAGATCAGCCATGATTCAGCTAAACGGTGGAGGAGGCTTAGAGGGCCAAATGGTATACTCCTACGCTGATTCTTTACATCCCTGTGAATGTTGGGCATCACCTGATAAGACAAATTACAGTGTATGAAACTGCACAAACAGGCAGGTATCCCCAGCACATTTACCCCGATGAGTCAGCCGTGATTCCAATTGGCTGGATTATGTGAGTTGACTGGATGACAACTACATCCTCAAGCCCATGCTCTGTGGAAAATTTATGACTGACACAAGACCAACAGATTATTCATGTTAGCAATACAAGGACAAATCAGCCATAATCTTATTGAATGGCCGAGCTGACTCATGAAGCCAAATGGCCAACTTCAGCCGTTATTTTGCATGGTCATATCTGAAGGAGTTAGCAGAAAGTAGAAAAGAGAGCTCACCAGAAGGAAAAATAAACATAAGTTAACCTCAGGCCAACACCATCTACCTGTGCCAGCTGTGGAAAGGACTGCCACTCACAAATTGTTCTCTGGATTTGCCACAGGTCATGTTCAGTCCAGAGATTCATCATCTCCTGAAACAGATGGATGCCAAAGAGGGATCAGACCTTTCGGCCCACATCCCACCATCCCTGGATTGTCCTGTGACTATGATAGGATAATCCCACAAGAAGTGATGGTAAAAAGGGAAACAATCAGGAGGACGTTCTCTACATTGCAGACCTCATGAAGTCTTATGGCATCAGGTTAAGCATAGGTAATGAAATTCCCTGGAGTCCTCCATCATCTGATGGACGTGTACATCACCATGTTGATTGCTGTGTGCAAAGTGGCTCAGTAGTACTACTACTGACAAGCTGGCTGAGTCCTGTAGCAGTTACAATGGGTGGCAAAACAACCGAGACAAAGATGTACTTGACCTTGTCGTTAATAATATACTTCTATAGATACGTTTCCTTGAGGCAAGAGATAGGAATCATCACCAACAGTACGTTGAAGATAGAATCCCAGCTTCACAGGAGAAAATGAACAATCATGTGTGATATGACCATTATGCTAAACAGAATAGATTCAGCATTTACCTAGCACCTCCATAAGGCACTAAGTATTTCCTTCATCATCAGCAGTAGGAGAATTATACTCCAACACAACCAGTAACACATGGCCAACACAGCCTCACTTTATCATTAGCACCAAACTAGGAAACAATCCAAGTTCAATGAGGTGTACAGCAGGCTACATCTTGATGACCACACCAGGCAACCACAGAAATGAAGTGCCAATGTACTGTAGTTACAACACAGGACTGAAACTTTATTGCTGGAACAGCACAGCAGGTCAGGCAGCATCTAGGAAACAGAAGATTCGACGTTTCGGGCACATGCCCTTCTTCCTGAAGAAGGGCATGTGCCCGAAACGTCGAATCTTCTGTTCCCTAGATGCTGCCTGACCTGCTGTGCTGTTCCAGCAATAAAGTTTCAGCTTTGATCTCCAGCGTCTGCAGACCTCACTTTCTCCTTACAACACAGGACGACATGCATGCTAAACAACAAATTAAACAAACAAAACACAGACATAGCCATGAGATCTCACAAACAGCAATCTTCCCTGCCACATCCAATCATGAATCATGGCGGACATCATCTCAGAAAGAGGTTCCACCCATGAACATCCTGATAATCAATGAGTTAAGATTAGAGTAATGTTGGAAGAGCAAAGCATGTCAGGCAGCATCCAAGGAGCAGGAAAATCTATGTTTCGGGCAAAGCTCTTTTGCCCGATGCGTCGATTTTCCTGCTCCTCAGATGCTGCCTGACCTGCTGTGCTTTTCCAGCACTACTCTAATCTTGACTCTCGTCTTCAGCATCTGCAGTACCCACTTTCACCTGATACTCAATGATCCCAGCAGATAGATGTAAAAGAGAAGGCTAAAGTATTTCTAACCATCTTCAGACAGAAGTTCTGAGTGGATGCTGCATCTCAACCTCTTCTTGAGATCCATACCATCATAGATATCTGTCTTCAACAAATCTAATTCACTCCATGTGATTTTAAAGGAACAGCTGAGAGCATTAGATACAGCAAAGGCAATTGGCCCCAACACAAAACCTCAACTGTAGTGCTGAACAAAGAACAAAGAACTAAGAACATTCCAGCACTAGAACAGGCCCTTCAGCCCACCAAGCCTGCGCCAATCCATATCCTCTATCTAATCTGCCACCTATTTTCTAAGGATCTATATTCCTCTGCTCCCTGCCCATTCATGTATCTATCTAGACACATCTTAAATGATGCTATCATTCCCACCCCTACCACCTCCACTGATAACGCATTCCAGGCACCCACCACCCTCTGCATGAAGAACTTCCCATGTATGTCTCCCCTAAACCTTTCCGCTCTCACTTTGAACTCATGACTCCTAGTAATGGAGTCCCCCATAAAGAAAATAATCCTAATCTACTCAACCTCTCCTCATAGCTAGCACCCTCCATACCAGGCAACATCCTGGTGAACCTCCTCTGCACCCTTTCCAAAGCATCCACATCCTTTTGGTAATGTGTCGACCAGAACTGTACGCTGTATTCCTAATGTGGCTGAACCAAAGCCTTATACAACTGGAACATGACCTGCCAACTCTTGCACTCAATATCCAGTCTGATGAAGGAAAGCATGCTATATGCCTTCTTGACCACTCTACTGACCTGCGTTGCCACCTTCAGGGAACAATGGACCTGAATACCCAGATCTCTCTGTACATCAAATTTTCTCCAGGACTTTTCCATATACTGTATAGTTCGCTCTGGAATTGTATCTTCCTAAATGTATCACATCACATTTGTCTGTCCAACTCTCCAATCTATCTATATTTTGTTGTATTCTCTGACAGTCCCCTTCACTATCTGCTACTCCACCAATCTTAGTGTCATCTGCAAACTTGCTAATGAGGCAACCTACACCTTCCTCCAAATCATTTATGTATATCACAAACAACAGTGATCCCAGCACAGATCCCTATGGGACACCACTGGTCACAGGTCTCCATTTTGATAAACTCCCTTCCACTACTACTCTTTGTCTCCTGTTGCCCAGCCAGTTCCTTATCCATCTAGCTCGAACACCCTGGACCCCATGTGACTTCACCTTCTTCTTCAGCCTACCATGGGCAACCTTATCAAGCACCTTACTAAAGTCCATGTATATGACATCTACATCCCTTCTCTCATCAATCAACTTTGTCACCTCTTCAAAGAATTCTATTATGTTTGTAAGACATGACTTTCCCTGCACAAAACCATGCTGCCTATTACTGAGAAGCCCATTTTCTTCCAAACGGGTATATATCCTATCCCTTTGTATCTTCTCCAGTAGTTTCCCTACCACTGACGTCAGGTTCACAGGTCCGTAATTACATGGATTATCCCTGCTACCCTTCTTAAACAAGGGGACAACATTAGCAATTCTCCAGTCCTTTGGGAGCTCCCCCACTTTCAAGGATGCTGCAAAGATATCTGTTAAAGCCCCAGCTATTCCTTCTCTCACTTCCCTCAGTAACCTGTGATAAATCCCATCCGAACCTGGGAACCTGTCCACCTTAATACCTTTTAGAATACACAATACTTCCTCCCTTCTTATGCTGACTTGCTCTAGACTAATCAAAGACCTATCCCTAACCTCAACATCCTCCATGTTCCTCTCCTCAGTGAATACTGATGCAAGGTCTCATTAAGAATCTCACACGTTTTCTCTGACTCTTGTTCCTTATATATGAAGAAAAGGCTTTGGGGTTTTCCTTAACACTGCTCACTAGTGTTATCTAGTAAATTGTCACCTCAACAGTCTACTCTAATTCATTAACAGAATGGTGGAAAGTGGCATCAGCAATGCTTTTAAGCAGCACTTACTCTCAAATACTCTGGTCACTGATGCTCAGTTGGGTTCTGGCAGGATTACATGACTCTAAGTCTCATTACAGTCTGGGTCCAAAAATGGACCAAGGAGCTGAATTTCAGAGGTGATATTAGAAAGCATGGCAGGATTTGACACAGTATAGCACCAAGGAATCAAAGCAATATATAAGTCAATGGGAATGGAGGGGAACCTCTCTACTGGTTGTCATCATACCAAGCACAAAATATTAGTTGTGATTATTGAAGACCAATTGCCTCAGGTCTGGGACTTACTACGGGAGTGCCTATGGGCAGCATTCAAGGCCCAATGATCTTCAACTTCTCCGTCAATGCAAATCCTAAAATATTAAGTCAGAAGTGAAGATGTTCACTGCTGGTTGCACAGCACACAGTACCATCTGCAATGCCTCAGATAACAACACAGTCTGTAACTGTATGCACCTGGAGCTGAAGAACATCAGATAGAACTTTGGAAATAACATCTGTGCCACACAAGTGCTGGGCAAGAACCATTTTATTTATTCATGGTATATGGAGATTACTGGTCAGGCCAGCATTTATTGCAAGCCCCAAATAGCCTTTAAGGAGGTAGTGGTGAAGCACTATAGTACCACAATATGAATGATCAATCCATCTCCCGTTTTCAGTCAATGATAATACCATCACCAGATTACCCATCATCAACAGCTGGGGATCAATATTGACCAGAAATGTAACTGAATTAGCGATATGAATATTTTAGCTACAAAGGCTGGGGCATTCTGCAGTGATTCCGAAGCCTTTCCACTAGCAAGGCACAAGTGAGGGGTATAACGGAACATTCTCCTTTTGCCTGGATGAGCGCAGCTCCATCAGAACTGCAGAAGCCCAACGCTATCCAAGACAACGCAGTTGGCTTGTCTACCACCATCAACATTCACCACTTCACCACCATGTCCAGTAGCAGTAGTGTGTACCACCTACAAGGTGTACTGCAGCAACTCACTTTTAAAATGATTACTTTTGCTGCTTAGAATGATAATGGAAGTAAGCACAGAGGAACAGCAGTGGCTGCACGTTCTCCTCAATATCATATCTTTGCTAATATATATACATACATACACAGTGTCATTGAGTTAAATCCTGAAACCCATTTCTCAACAGAATTGTGCAGTACCTTCACCTTCAGCAGTTTAACAGGCAGCCCACCACCAGCGTGAAGAACAACTAAGAATGAGCAGTAAATGTTGGCTATGCCTCTGATGCTAACATCTTGTGATTGAATAAAACTTTAAAATTTATAAACCAAGGTGAGTTCAATGGCATGATTGATAGTTGGATGACATCTCTACCTAACTGACTTGTAATTCAGGAATATTTTTATAAGTAAGCATTTTTCCAAGATATTCTGCTCCTGTCTCACTGATCTAATTTTCCATGTCCCTGACTTGATTTATTTCACGTCTTATATTGTCTCCATTCACCTACTATGATTCCTGTAATGTCCACTGACACTTTAAGCACCTTAGTTTGCCAGCCCGAAATATATTATTATGAATACAGAAACTCATTGCACAAAAATCCCTTCCAACAACTGTCTCTGGGTTGTCCACTTCCCTAAATAATGGTCCAAGCTGTTTGCATCATCATTATCCTTTTTGAGGTTCTTCTCAAACCTCAAAAACACTGTCTCTTAACTTGTCACTTTCTCTAGCTAAAGTTATTGCAGGAATTAGCATGGATTGCAGCCTTGCCTATATTTTAATAGAACTGGAATTTGTTCCAGCCCTATTCAAGGACCCTCTCTAGCCATTCTTCAATTAGGTTGATGACTATATTAATATTACATTCTGCCTTCACTCAGTTCTTGAGAATTTCATTATTTATGGTCAAATTTTCACCCATTTTCATTTAAATAACCTTTCTTTCTTCTGATTTTTTTATTTCTAGTGATAAGAAAGGTTGGCTATTAAAAGACCATTGTCTGCTATGACTAGCCACAATAAACATTTTTTTCTGATACCTTTTCTTCTATTTTCCATAGCAATATATATGTTCCAATGACTTGACATTCTAACCCTACCCTGTCAGAACATCGTCTCCCACACACCCTGCTTTGCCTTGACTCCTTCAAGAGTCCAGCATTAGTTTGTATCATTTTTTTCACTTGCAATGTATTTTTAATAAAATACTGTAATGAAAACAACATTCTGAGGGCAATATACATCCACAATGAAGATAATCCAAAGGGTTCCAAATATAATCAAGAAACTTCATCAATGAGGAAAGATAATTTAGCCCATTAAAAATTCCTCTTTGCACCATCCTTAACCCTCCTGTAATACAAACTCAAATAACACAGGTTGGCGCAACACTCAGGGCCAAAGGACCTGTACTGCTCTGTAATGTTCTATGTTCTATGTGCTAAAACTCCACAATTAGTGTCTCTCCTTTCCTGCCTGACAATAAGATCAATTTGAGAAAATAAAAACTTATTCTTGACATTTGGTTCAAAAATATTTTAATTAGTTCAAGTTTATGTTCTCTGCTCCTATTTCTTGATTTACTTTTGAAAGTAATAATCAGTTAAAAATATTTATTTATAATATTTTCAAAAATAATTTGTTAAGTTTTCATCCTTAACCATTTCCATTCCAGATGGTAATGTTTAAGTCCTGTAATCTTTCTTCATTTCTTGTCTCCTTTACACTCGGGATCAATAAAATTGTTATTTACTTCCCTTTCCAAAATATCTATATCTTCCTTTATGGCACCGTGGACAAAACTGAACCTAATACTCCACTGTGGCATACTCAGTATACTGTTGGAGGATCCCTCATATTTATATTTTTGTGACGGAGACAAAGAGCTTAATCTTACTTTTCTTGCTAAACACAAGTTGTGTCAAGCTCTTTGCAAGATTCTTCACTGCAAACCCAAGCTAGATTTCTTGCCATACCTTACAAACTCACCTCATTAACTACCTAACCCATTCCATGGTGGTCCCTCATATTTACTTCTAGCCCCATCTTGTCACATTTCAATCACAAAACAACTTGCTATTCACCAGACATCCAGTGAAAGACCAGCATTCCTGGCACTTCACCATCCTTAGAAGCTGCTATGCCCCGAATGACATTCCGAAATTGCCCTGCTCAGTCACGGACAGATTCAGAACAAGCCAGAGAAGGGGAACATGAAGACAAAGTTCCTGGTGGAGGGGATGGTGCAAAGGTGGGTGTCATATTCCTGAAGGAATAGCAAAGAAAGCCATGCCACCCGATCTTGGCAGCCCAGTCCGAGAACGCCACTGAGGTCAGTAAAATCTCAACAATCCAGTGGAATGGCTAACACAGTGCCACAAGAAAACTAATAACATTCATTGCTGCATCAGGGTAAGTGCCACACTCTTTTTTGACCTCACACTCACGCCATCTCTGCTACAGTATGCACCTCTCATGAAGACTCATGCTATGCCACTCTCTATATTGCCTGCAACACCTTTCCTCACTTACTCTCACCCCTCCAGCCCTTTACCAGCACCCCCAACTGCCCAAACCATTGACCTAGCATGGCCAGTGTGCTTCCTGTTGAGGAACACCTCACCACTTCTCCCCCATCTTCACCAGCAGTAAAAGCCATGTCACCTGCTCACTTAACACCTCCTTTTCTTTCTTTACAAGAGAAGACAACTCACAATAGGGCAAAAGTGGCCTGGGCAGGTGGAGGGACACTGGATGTTAGATTACTCAGTCCCTATAAGGTCAGAATCCTGCCCCATGCAAGAGAAGAACAGAACTGCTCCTGCAGGGATGTCTGTTCCATCAACTAAGTAAGTACCACACTTCAGTGCACTGTCACTCTCATTATTTACCCCATTGCCATTCTCATTCAATGCACACCACTGGCTGCAAAGCTTTCTCTTTCTTTGTTTCTTGCAGGTACCAGCAAGATGTCTACCCCTTCTGCAGATTTACAGCCAACTCTACCAAAAGCCACTTCTTCAGCCTCTGATGCGGACATCAGAGGAAGCATCCGCAAGGCTGAGTGCTGCAAACCCCACTAGCTCAGATACTGACCCCACAGTGAGAATATCACATTTACAAAGATTGAAGGCAAACACTGGTGAACACATCACCATGACAGTTCTACAGCTGGCAGACAAAGAAGCACAGTAGGCCGTTAGGTCTCGGAGGACTGCCAAAGATCAGGCACCTGCTCCATGCCATGCAAGAGAGGATCCTGTGAGCATCATTGTCCAGAGATAGCCCTTGATGAAACTGTCTGTCTGCCTCCATGGACAAGGTTGTGGCTTCCACAGAGCATCAAGATCCAGCACATACCTGCATTCTAGGACCCCAGCCATTAGTCCTCAGAAGGAGGCAGGAAGGTGCCAGTATGCACTCTGCAGGAAGAAGAATTACACACAGATCCCTCACTGATTTCTTCTTAGGACACTCCAGAGGTGGCTGGGCCCTCAATCTCCACCCTGACACACACACACACACACAGACACACACACACACACACACTTCACCTTCCAGCCCGACTGCTGAACCTCAGAAGTAGCGAGAGAGAAAGTATTGAGGGCAGTTTGGAGACACAGGTGAAACTGAACTGTAAAGTGAAGGCTCATGTTTTGATAAATTTCATTGTTTTGTCACTACATATGTTTATTTGAGACTCAATGAAGTGCCAAACATAACTGTGCCAGCATGATGTTTAACTTCATGGTCATGCAGGGTGTAGTATGGATTGATGCCTGTACTGAGAGCCAGTTGCGGCATGTGGAATTAAGATGAGCTGGGCATACATAGTGTTTGGGTTCCACTGGCACCATTACCCTTCATCCTAAGACATCTCTGTGTCTAAAAGTGTTGATGTGAATGAAGTGTTCAGTGATATCTTGGGGAGGGAGATTCACAGCAAAGACAGAGCTAATGCTTTAGGGCCACCAGGGATTATGGGCACTACATGTCTGAGCTCTGTTCAGTGCATGGATCTCGGTGAAATGTTGTTACCCTTTAAAGGGGTTCTATGCAGTGCCTCCTGCAACTTCCTCCCACACAGGTCCACCCTGTCCACTTTGAAGCCTTGAACCAGAAGGTGTCCTTCTGGTAGCCTTGCCTGTGAAACCCAATTGCTTCACATCTTCCAGGTCCCCAGCCAATCCATTTACATGAGCCTGTATCCACTCATATTTCATCCTGACCCTATGGGATGTGAGGTGATCATATTCGGTCACATTTTATCCCCTGCGTTGAAGCCAGAGTGCTCCTCACCATAGGCAAACATCTTCCCAAATGATCCCTTCCCATCCATGTCTTACTGTATCTCCATCTTTACAAATACTTTTGCCCCTCTTCACAACTGTCATAACCCCTTCCCTCATCCTGCAGTCCCCAATCCCAAAAAATAGGTTCCTGAATCTCCTTCCTGTGACAGCAGACCCCTTGTCTGCAGCATCACCCCTCATTTCCCTTTCACCTTAAGTTCTCTGGATGGATGCAACAGACTGACCCCTTAAGTGATATTAGCAGACAACCCCGATGAGAATCGAAAGTGTGGTGCTGGAAAAGCACAGCAGGTCAGGCAGCATCCGAGGAGCAGGATAATCAACTTTTCGGGCATAAGCCCTTCATCAGGTATGATCAGAAAATCCCGGATGAGAAATGTGGAGACCTATGACTAACATTTGAGCATCTCCCAAGCACATTCATCATCCCCCACCAAATGTCTGCTACAAAACTACAGGACTTACTCCCAGACTGAAAACACACAAGCCCCTTGACCAAGAACACCTTGACTCACCTTGCCTTGGCTGACCAATCTCCTGCACTGGCATCAGAACTGCCATCAATTTACTGTGCCAAAACCTCCTAACTGATGGTTGTTTTCAAGGATTTGGTAAAAATCTTATTGATTTCCTTAAGACTTTGAGATATTTGCACATGCAATATATTTGCTACGTAAAAGGTCGACACATGTTACAGGTGACATAGGAGATTGACATAGCAACATGTCATAAGATGTACAAGATGTACTCCCCCTTGATCAAGGACTGCTGTCTGGTAAATTGCCTGGTTGTGTGACTGGGCAACTCAGTGGTTAGCACTGCTGCCTAACAGGACCAAGAACCTGGGTTCAATTCCACCCTCAGGTGACTGTCTATGTGGAGTTTGTGTGGGTTTCCTCTGAGTGCTCCAGTTTCCTCCCACAATCTAAAGATGTGCAAGTTAGGGTGGGTTGTCCATAGGAAATTGCTACCTAAGGTGCTGTGTGACATGGAGACTCTTCACAGCTAGCAGCAAGCTTAATTTACCAGGTACCCACCTTGACTTCCATACTCCAAATGCTCTAGCTTGTTCTGCGTGTTTGGCAAAGTAGGGAGCTAGATATTAATTAAATGAATTGTGGTGTTAATGGGACATTTAACAAGCTCTAATCCCCCTTAACTGGCAACTCGTCACTGTGCAGTGAGAAACCCACTTCATCATTCAGCCAATGTTAACAATGCAGCAAGTTGTTTGCAAAATCGAGATAGGCCTCGCCAGACTTCTCATGTCATTCTGCCACAAATCCCCTCCTAGCCCATGTCGCTCAGACACCTATATGATTCTGTCCAGAGAGTTGAGAAGGCTACATTTTCATATTATTTTTAATTTATACATAACAAATCCCATTTGTCTGAATATGTATTTAAATATACGTAAGTGTGTGGACATGGATATACACTTTGAATCAAATCAATTCAGTGAAAGTGCCACATAGAATAGTCAAAGTCTAGAATTGATTCTCCATGCCTCATTTCTTAAACTTTTACATATTAGTTTAAAAGCATAGGTCCATGTTCAATTTAATAAAATAAATGCACCGTAGGAAAATGGAAATTATGACTGCGAGCTTCTTATAGCTTTTAAGTTTGGGCTGTGGACATATAAATCCCTGGCACGATATAAATAAAGCTGCCATAGTCACTGAGGACCATAGGGCTGCACTGGCATTAGAGAGAGAATATAATGTGGCCTAACCAGAGGCTCATTATGTCTCAGGGGAGGGGTGAGTTGAGAAAGTATGACCTTCATTCTGGCCTCAGCCAGTACAGGAAATGAACCCATGCTGTTGGCATCACTCACCAGCCATCCAGCTAACTAAGCTATAACCTACTGCCTAAACAGAGTCATAGTTTCATCCCTGGATGGTCTTGAACCACCAACCTTTTGAATTACAGTTGCAAATGCTGACCACTTGTGCCACAAAGTCTGACATTGGTGCCAGGCCTTAGCTCTCAGCAGTTCCCATATTGTATATCTTAAACAGCAGCCTGTCAAACCTACCTCTACAGAGACTAATGAAATGCTCAGCAGTTTTTCATTTTTATCTATTGACATTTTATTAAAGAGGAAATTTTCAACAACTGAAACTGTTTCAAAACATACCTACAAAAGTATGGGCTTTGAAAGTATGCAAGGAGATACAGCCAAGCAAACATCCAATCGATTTCTCTGAAATGATTCTCTCTTACTTCCAAATAACTGGATGAGTGACATTCCCAAATTTGGAGCATTTTGTATGACATGTCCCACCAGTAAATATTTCAGTACCATTATCAAGAACTTCAGTGGGCTGTTAATGAATTTTCAAGACAACAGGACTAGTTTTTAACTACAGGAAAGTAGTGAACTAACTGCTATCACCGGCCTGATAGCACCAGCAAGAGACCTGCATCTTTTTCATGGACAGATTGCATTGAAAAGTTGTTCCAGACACTGCATGTCTGCACTGAGTACGGACTGGTAACTTAATTGCTGATCAGAAGAATGGCGCAATTGAAGGAATACAACTGCCACTGTACTGAGCTGAATCGGGAGTTAAACTTTAATGGGAGGTGCAAAGGGGGTGAGAACTGTCCCAGGAGATACAGATTTCATTTATTGAGATAATTTCTCATTTTATTCTTAGGACGTTTTTATGTAATCCTCCTATTCCCACAAGAAGGAACATTCCCAAGGTTTCTACTTCATTTTTGAAGCAGCCTACAAGTCTGTCAATTGGTTTTGGCAAACTGAGTCAATGTTCTACATTTCTTTTCCAAAAATATACCTTATTCACAAAATTTATTATACTATATCACATGAATGCTCAACTTTGAAATTACATAAAGAATGAAGCACTCTGTTTACTCCATTACTGTGGGTGGAATCTTCAGGGCCCAGAGTCAGGGGTGCAGAGAATGAAAGAGAACTTAATTAGACTGGATAATGGCAGGCAGAACCCCATCAACCTCTTACCATCGTCCAAGTTCAATTTTGTGTGGGTATGCCCATGCTCAGCTGCTAATTGAGGTCCTTAAATGTAGAGCCTATTCCTGCCTGGACTGCTATTATTTCAGTTTCAGTTGGGAGGAAAAAGACTTAACCTTGGTTAACCAATCCAGACAGGCTGTCAGTTTGTGAAAGTTGTTAGTCGCCTTTGTTCTGTGTTGGACAAGGGACTGAACACAGAGCAAAGTAATGACTGTGCAGAGCCACCCTCCTCTCTTTGTTTCTGAGCTCCTTGGTCCACTCCTTCTGACCCCCATGAACCCTTCTCCCTGTAACACCAGGAGTCCCCATCAAGTAATGCTCACTGTTACATAGGTGATCCTCAATCTGA
This sequence comes from Chiloscyllium plagiosum, assembly GCF_004010195.1. Taxonomy (NCBI): domain Eukaryota; kingdom Metazoa; phylum Chordata; class Chondrichthyes; order Orectolobiformes; family Hemiscylliidae; genus Chiloscyllium; species Chiloscyllium plagiosum. The sequence goes on along the minus strand of NC_057720.1, from coordinate 35,780,498 downwards.
GGAGACCGGGGGTGTTGTAACAGTAGCAGTTGCAGTCTCCGCTACGGCACTGCTGAGTTCCAGAGCTAGCTTCTTGGTTTCCTGGACTTGGGGTTTTCCATAGGTTCCAGCTCCTCAGCAATGGGACATCAGTTAGTGGCCTATCTCCACTGCGCCTTTGCAGCAGGTGCCTAAAGCTTTAGTATTTGCTTCAGCACTTAAGCCCAGACTTTGGAATGTGTCAGTTTGCAATCATTGTTTTGGGCAACTCTTTGCACTGGAATATCAAAAGTTTTGGGAAGGTCAAATTTTGCAATGTGGTCCTTCCTTGGAGGCATTATACTTGATTATCAAAATGGATTCTGGCAGGATTTAAAAACAATCCCTAGAGTTAATCCTAACCTGCCTATCTTTTTTTTCTTGAGTGAACAGGTTAAGAAATTGTGCCTCAGAGTAGAAGTAATGCAGTGAAATGATAGGATGGAAACTGTCTTACTGTTACTGTAAAGAAGCTAAACTAAAGTCGTCATTCACCCAAGAGTAAATCAGCTTTTACCATGCACTTGTTAGTTTACTTTTCTCATAATAGTGTCAAGCTAAGTAACTCCTCCCAATCTTTACTTCTGATGATGTCACTTATAGAATTTACTAATTAAAAAAATTCTACAAGCCAAGTAAAAGCCACGTAAAATAAGCAGAATCTTATGTGACCAATAATGGTTTGTGTTTATGTGATTTCCAAAAAATAATGTTTTGATTGTTAGGATCCCTTTTAAGAATGTAAGTTTACAGAAAGCGTCGTCTAAAATGTTGTATGACAGACAATGAAGCTTGTGTTTTGATGATTTAGTTTTAAAAGCATTAAACATTTACAAATCAGGTGATGATTTTCAACCTTAAATATTTAAATCTCAATGTTTCTGGATTACCCAAAGCCAGCTCATATTATAAACAAAAGCTGAATGCAATTTATTGTGAAGCAGCTTTAATGAATATTTTCACTGATATTCCAAGCAGCCGATGCAGAGAATTTTAAAAAATATCTCAGAAATCAATGCGATTTTATATTAATGTTTTTGTTGTCTTTTGGTTCTTCTTTAAAAGCACACTCTCTTGCCTTTTTTCCCCTCAGACTGGAGGTAGCTGATTAAGATTTTCATAAATACTTCATCAGGGACCTCTTTAATAAAGCCTGACAACTTTATCTGGCGTGTTTGCTCAGAAACATTGAATAAATAAGGAGCAGGAGAAAAGAGACATTGTGTAGTTGTCTGGGAGAATGATGCTCCACATTACCGCGTATGGACCTCTGGGGACAGGGAAGATGAAAGAGCATGGAAGGGGCTCTGATGGATCGAGTTGTGTATTAATTTGAGAAACTGAGCGAATCCATACATCCTACCGCTCCATAGATCTAAAACTCAATGAAAATGTCGGACAGTAGATGCATCACAATTACTGTCTGGGCCTTAATGAGGACCCTGTCAGCGATGTCATTACACGAAAGGGCAGCTGCTCAAAAGATTCAATAAAACTGGATGAAAAGTCAGCGTACTAATATTCTTTTCATTTATCCCAGCGCAAAATAAGATGCCACACTTAACTGCCTCAGTAAACTAGGTACCAGCATGATCAATACCGCTAAAAGCCAGGCAAGACGGTGATGGAGTGCAATTTTTTGTCTTTACTGAAGTATAGCATGGCAGCACTATAATTTATGAAGGGAAGCACAGATTCACATGTGCATCTGGCTAAAGTGTGACACTGACATGAATCTTTCATACTCAGAAACTTTGGCGCTCGATTAGAAATAAGTAGTATCACACTGCCTCCCCAACCTTGTACCCCAGCCCCATAACCCCACCCACTACTCCAACACTCCTCTTTCCCCCACCCCTTCTCTCCTAACATGTACCTTTTCACTGGGTGCCCATTATTTAACTATAGCTACTGCTACCAAATACTGTGTCTTTGGACATTTATAAAAGAAGTCAGATACAAATTTGGGATTTCACTTTGAAGGGTACAACAAGCATATTCACATTAAACAATGACCATATTAGCCTATATCTGGATCAGTAACACAAACTTGCAGCTCCTTTACAGCTCATAGAGCACTGCACTTGCACAGAATAAGAAAATATGTGTAAGCTAATGAAAATGGAAGAGATATCATCAATAATGATAATTTACTTATCAAATTAAAGTGAACTTCAGATTAAATGTCACAACAATCTGTACTTTGCAATAATCACAGTATGGGAATGTATTCCTTTAAAGGATAAAATTCTCATCACTTGCAATGCATTATGTCTCTTTAAAACTGCTCTTCCTATCACATGATCCATCATTAAGCATGCTTTCACATAACAATGTAAAATATTCCACCTTCCTTTCCTGTGATATATCCAGCAACTGTTCTAATAAGTACATTATAATGGTCTTGATGTCCTGAAGCAATAATTTTATTTCATTATGTAGCATTAAAATCATAAGTGATGCCAGAACTAAATGTTATTGATATATAGTTGAAATTCTTGTGCACAGGACACAATCCACTTTAAATGTGACATTGTTGTCATTGACTGAACTATCCTATTTCCGTTAGTCTCGCAGCCAAAATCTATCAGCAACCACAATACTTCCTCACCCACTGTCCCATCTACATGTAACATTCCTACAACATAATAATGAACTCATACAAAATTCAAGAACCTTGTAAGACAATTGTAAAAATCATAATTTCAGTTAACCATCACCTCTTACATTTTCCAATTTTCATCACCTCGTCTTTCTCTTTTCACAGCAGCTTCAGCTCCCATTCAAGAAATTCTTACTCTTCTTGCAGCCCTTCATTACTGCTGCAACTCAATGTTACTTTCATATATTTTCCCTTCCAAGTCTTTTGGATTCCTTTGCACAATAGACCATTGACCAATTTCTAGAGATCCAACCTACCAATTTCATGGGTGTCCCACTTCTCTGGTCTCCAAGAGCAATGCCACAAAACAGAAGCATAGTTATACAGCTACCATTTGAAAGGCAGTTGTACTGTATCATAAGGTTTTTTTTACTACTCATTTCCCTTCCTTCCAAATGTTTTCTAAACAAATCTTTCACTCGATCAGTGCCTCAGCTCACTGCTGCAAGACCACGAGGGAACCTGAGCAAAAATGGGTGGCTCAATGGTTAGCACTGCTGCCTCATAGTGCCAGGGAACCGGGTTTGATTCCAGTCTCAGGACACTGTCTGTTTGGAGTTTGCACATTCTCCCCGTGTCTGCATGGGTTTCTTCCACATGCTCCAGTTTCTTCCCACAGCCCAAAGATATGCAGGTTAGGTGAGTTGGCCATAATGTCTAGGGGTGTGCAAGCTAGGGATAGGTTGGATGGTGAGTCTGGGTGGGATGCTCTTTGGAGGGTTGTTGTGGACCCGATGGGCTGAATGGCTGCTTCTGTGCTGCAGAGATTTTATGATTCTACTAGTCCAACTGCCTGTGAGACCACTAGCAAGAACAACGAGGAGTGACCTTGGCCTTCTTTCCATGATCCTGGGGAAGTGGTTTGCTCCAAGTGGTAGCTGAGGTCAGGTACAAGCAGCAGTTAACATCGGGGGAAAGACCACAAACTGAGCTTGCATTCCTTCTTGTCCATACGGAGCACAATTACAATTAACTAAGACCGCACCCTCCTCTTTTGCACTCCCCACTCCCCACAACAGCACCTCACCCTAAGCTGTCAGGAAGAATGCTTTTCTAAAGCTGAACCCAAACAATGAAATAAATGAGCATTGTTAAAACATATTTGTATATTTAAATCCATCTTTCATGGTCCTAGATACCCCTATTGCTTCCAAGCAGAAATTATTGCTTGGAAGCTGGAAATTTCTAATCACAATTTTATCCATTCAAATCATTACAGTATTTTAAGAAAACATAGATAATGCTTACAAATAATATCCTACAGTACACTATTCAAAATCCTATATAGGATTTTCATCATTCTGTAGGATTAATCCTGTAGGGTTCCATAAGGCAGACTATAAATCGTGCAGACTTTTTCGACTTATGTCTTACAAGAGCTGATTTGAACCTGTAGGGCAATTTCAAAATCCTGTAAGATGTTTTGCTAAGAGAAGGTCTCTTTAAAAATAATAATAAAAAAATTATTCACACCACAGTTAAGCGCCTATGTCCTTGACTTGGAGGGCAGCCTGTTAGGATAGTGATATACTGATATGCCTATAATTTGAAAGGGCGACTGGGGCAGTGTCTTTTCCCTGGGGGGCACATATCGAAACACAGATATTGGATTGTCAAAACTATTTCCTACAAGAAAATGGATTCATCAGCTTGCAGCACGCAGGGTCAGTGCTGTTTCCACCCCTCCAGCACACACACATGACGATGCATATGGACTAGGAATTGTCGCCCCACGCACTTAGCTCGTTGCTTTGGCCCCTTAAGTGACTTTGAGAAATGGATAATCGATTATAATTCTGCGCATTCTCCACAGATTTATTCCAAAAATGTATGAAGAACTGCGGTTGGGCTGGCAGCTCCTTGCTAACTAGTGAATTTTCTCTCCCTCAAATCTCACCCAGATCACGACTCTATTTAATCCATCAGTACACAATCAATATACTCTGTAATCAACTCTTGATCACTTAATTTTACACATGTTGGCTGAATCCTTTTGTTTAATCACAAGATCATGCCAGTGCTCTCCTCTCCAGCCTGCCTTCGTTTCACCTTGGGATGAGTGTGAGAGTAAGAAAATAAAAAGAGAGGAACAGAGAAAGAGTAAGAACAAATAAAGATATTTGCACACTTCCCTATCTCTCCTCATTCTGGCACCAGGAACTCCATGCTCCAGACATCCTATTTCTGGCTCCCAAAGCTAAAAAGGAACTCACTGAAGACTAATTAATATTTAATTCACTACTAAATGTACTTATTATTTCCAAGTAATTGAACGGCTGCACAGCTGTGACCACTAATGAATAGGCAGGGCCCAGGCAATTCCACTTGAGGCAGTGTTGATACAGGTTTTTAACAACACCTTCCAAAACCACAACCTTAAGGTTGCTTGGGAGTACCTTGGTGAAATGTGACCTTCCCTTCAGCTCCTCAGGATATCAGACAATTAAGAAAATATTAGAAGTGGAAATTAAACAGAAATGAAGCAGTTCTGAATTTTTTTAACCTTAACACGTACCAACTCTTTCTCTTAAAATATCTGAAAACCCTTGCAAATTTTAAAAGACAATTATTTTGAAAAGATGCCTAATAAATATTCTTTGTTCTTTTCCAAAAACATTTTATACTTGCCCTGCAGTTTGTAAGATAAGCAATTAACCATACTTTCACTTTCTGTCTAACAGCAAAGTTTGAGTATGAGCTGGAAAGTTGGAAAGCATCAAAATAATTCAATCATGAACACAATATTAGATCTCTCCATTTCAATTACATTGGGAATCTGTTCAGTTTTACATCTTCCTTCATCAACTCACATATACGTTAAGTTAACTTATGTTTTCCTAAAGTTTATATTTAGCTTACCATTGCAGGGACTAATGAGGAGAAAAAATATAAATCTTTGTATTAATGGGCCAGACTATTGTTTTGTCACCTGTTGTAGAATCTTCCAGAATGATCACTCCAGAATCAAACAAGAGAAATACTGAATTAATCACTTGGTCCCAGTTTAATGGAGCTATGTAAAGATTATTTAACAAGAATACATTTTGAAAAATATTACATAAGTATGCTTTGTCATTGAGGAATGAGACCCCAAATTAATTTCAATTTCAACATTTAATTGGAATTTCTATGGGTCAGATATGGTGGCCCGGCCCTTTAAGAAAGTCAACCTCATTCAAGTATACTTCTTATCTAATGATTCAGCTTTTACCAGTTCCCCCCGAGAGCCTGCTTGTCTAAATCCACTCTCAAATATAGAAATCTGATGCAAATGGAAAAATCTGGTCTAATTTGAATTTCATCCAGAACAGAATGTAAATGAATGTGCCTCTTACAGGTGCACGTCTGCTTGAAGTTCTCGGCAAATAAACACCACTCTAAGTTCATGAAAGCCTTTGTGGCAATCTGTTGCTCAACTGTTCTTTCATCCATCAAGCCCACAATATCCTTGGGGGAGAAGTTTTAACAATATATGTGCCAAATGTCCCCGACATTGTTCCACCATCCCAGGAAATCGTCTATTAAAGGGGTGTTTGTCACCTTATCTGGGACCATTTAATGTTGACAGCTCCAGTCAGTTCTAATCGTCTGGAACCCAGAGCTGCCACGCTGTGACGTTATTTCCACTATTCTTTTAAATCTTCATTTTTATTGCAATCAAAAGATCACTAATGACAGAAACAATTAGTCACATGATGCTGGGATCCAAGCTCCTTCCCCATGATCAATAAGTTGAAGTGTCTTGATAGACCTAATAGCCCTGCCTTTTTATTATGTAAAATATTCTTTTTGCAAATATCTCTCTCTTGCCAAATTGTTATCCCCCAGTTGTTTTCCATCAAATTAAATTGACATACCAGATAAATCCTAAAATTACCACGTTAAGAGTGCATTGTTGTACTCTTGAGTCATGCAGAATCATCACTCCATAGAATGTGCATTCTTTATCAATGGAATTTTTTAAGGGGGTGGGTCTAATTATTTGCTTAATTAATTTATGGTGATGTTGCCTGAGGTTGAATGGTGTTCTATCATTTATCCCCTTCGTCACATCATTTATGAATAATCCTACCCTTCCTGGCACCGTCAAAAACAAAATCTGAAAATTAATCACCTGAATCAGGTAAATTATGCAACAATTAATTCATTACCACTGAAGCCAGTTTTTAATACATTCATGTACACAGTCTCTGCCATAATTATTTTGAGATGACATTAAAGCACAAAGTTATACTGTAAAGGGAAGGATGGCAAAAATATCAAACTCAACACGAAAGCAAGATGCTGGTTCTTGAATCATAGCATAAAAATAACAAATCTAATTGATGAAAAGCTTCTTGCCAGTTTATAATCAAAAGTTTTTTTTAAAAGCATGCTGCTTTAAATTCTGTTTTAAAGCATATTATTTTCCTTTCTTCGTTGATATTCCTATTAACGATGACATAAATTGAACCTCAGCTATGGCTTTTATATTGTCCCATCAGTTTATAACATCATCTAGTCAAACAATCCATTTCATTCTCTCACATCCATGAAAGTCTACCTTTCAGCCACCTAGACAAAGACAGCTCTTCTGGTTTTAAGGTAATGACGTTGTAATACATTATGCTAACACAAATATTTAATACGATGGAAGTAAATTGTTCACTGTTACCTTTTGAAAGATTTTCAGAGTGCCTGAAGAAGGTCTTGTGAACATTAGAATAATCCTATAATTATAGTTGTTACTTTTAGTTTTAATGGAAAAGTGCAGCAGGTCAGGTAGCTTCCAAGGAGTAGGAGAATTGACGTTTCGGGCATAAGCCCTTCTTCAGGCTTATGCCCGAAATGTCGATTCTCCTGCTCCTTGGATGCTGCCTGACCTGCTGCGCTTTTCCAGCAACACATTTTTCAGCTCTGATCTCCAGCATCTGCAGTCCTCACTTTCTCCCACTTTTAGTTTTAATGACTAACAAAGCGAATGATTTTACTATCTAAGTGCATTTTCCTTAAAATCATGGCATTTCTTTTTCCCAACAGTTATTTGAAAAGAAATTAAAGTGGCGTCAATTTCTCAAAAGGTCTAACTCCTACATTCCACTGCTATGCTCTATTTACATAACAGGAAAATAGCAGTGTTGTAGAAGATGTCAGTCAACATTTTTAAATAAACCTTTATATTTGCTTAAATGAGGATGAAAAATGAATAGCTGCAGCTGTGATCAGTAACACAATTATGTCAAGATCTGTACTCCATAATATTTCTCCTGTAACAATATGTAGCAGTCAAGTTTCTACTGAGTGCATAATCAGTGACAGAGGTGCACAAAACTGCACTAGTTTCGGGATGATCCATTTTCCCTGAAGTTTCTGCTGAAACATAACTGCATATTGCTGAATGTCAAATACACCACCAACAAATGCAATCGAGCAGTGTTTAGAACATTCCTAAAAGAAAATGTTAATTTGGAGTTGTTTCATGAATACAACTGAATTTGGGTTTATGAGAAATGCAACATTTTTAATCAGAGTCTTCTCCATCACTTGAGACTGACCCAATTCTTAATAATTGAGAATGACTTCAAACAGAAAAAACAGTTGTTAGTTATGTTGGCATACATTGATCCATTTTTAAGTAAATTATTAAGGAATCAAAAGCTTTCGTAAGACACCTGATAGTGTTGTCCAGTACAGGAATTTTTTAAAGAGCCTCAACTGAGGCCCCAAATTGGCACAGTTTGTGGATGCTCTGAATGGTGATTAATTCAGTCTGGAACATGCTTGGGTTTATGAGCAGAGTCAGCTCTAACTCAATATTTGCAAAAGACAGCAGAAATTTGATTTGCATTGGATTTAATTTTACTCAAGACTGTTTAATCCTTTGTACTGGTTTGACCAATTTTAGACGAATTGAGCTTAAAAGGAGAAAACAACTCAGTCAGCATTCATTCTTCATAACCTGAGGAAAACTCAGAATTGCAGCAGAAAAATACATACATTAAAGATCTGGCTGGGAGTTGGTCCATTCTTGGGCTAAATGATTAAATCTTTTCTTCAGCCAAACTTCTCTTTTTACGAGAAATAACTAGCAACATCACAGCAGTCTTGGTGCAGGAAGATGAAGGCATCATTCACTGTTGCACTGCTTTTATTGAGATGTGAAGCTGCTCCTGATACAAGACTGTAATTCTTGTCAATCCCCTATCCCTAACTAACACTGACCATTTGGATTGGCCTGAGTACTCAGGTAAGATCTTTAACTTCAATGTCCTCCTAAAAGCCAGGTATTCAATCACAGAGAATAATTCAATTTCAATGAAGACTGGAATGCTGTGCCAACCTTGAAAAAAAAATAGCTTGGTGAAATCTGGGCAGTAAATCAAACTATTTAAAATTAAAAATGATATAATGAGCTAACAAATATACAAAAGCAAATCATGTACTGAAACACAGATAAATACCAGGCCAGTATGTAAAATCAGAATAACCAGGTAGGCTAGTCAAAAAGAAAAGAAACATCAGGCTAAAGATAATGTAATCCTATTATGTACAAACAGTTGATTATGAATGGCATTTATTCAAGCATTGAAAAACTGTGCATGCTCTAGTCTAATTTCTAAGCTGGTCTCCTCCCTAATAGGTTGGCTGCCAATTTTTTCTGAATTTTTCAGAGTGTGTGTCAGTGTGAATCTGAGTGACTCCTGCAATGTTTTATAATGAAACACAATCCAGAAAGCCATCTGTCACTGCCCTGATGGATGACAGATTTATACTTGGACACATTTCTTTCCTTAAATTTAGGTTTTGACTGAAAAAAAACTTCAGGTACAAGGACATCGAGTGAGGGGGAAGAGGAGCAGTGAGAGACACGCAGACAAAGTGCGAAGGAGAAAGTAAAAAATTACATCTTGATGAAACCTTTGTTCAAATCAAGACTCGGTATTGACCCATCATGGAAACTCTATACATTGTTTGTCGCTTAACCCTATGCTGAAAGCGCCTAGAGCTTGGAGGCTTTTTTTTTTCATTAAAACACTGAGGAAAAATATCACCAGCACGAATCTTTCTGTTAAGAGGCAAAGATAATCAGCAGTACTTTTTGGCCAAAGAAAAAAAAAATCGCTAAACAGTATTTTGTATTTCTAAACACTAATTGAAACATCAAGGTTCAAATTGAGGTGACACGCGTTAAACTGTTTGTATGATTATTTTTAAAAACACCTTCACCTTTTTATTGTCCTTTATAAGATTCAAGCCCGCTACAGCCGTGCCTTTCACTTCTCCATCAATCACAAGACAGGATGATCTGCTAATGTTTTTCCTATAGACAGACACATTATGTTTCGCGCTGCCTCAGTACGCTGTGTTTACACCCTTTTCCCACAAGAGAGTAAATCAAGCAAATTGATGCGGCCAATGATTAATCGGGCATCTCTGCCAAATCTTTTACTGTGGAATCCTGATAAGAAGAGGAAGAGGCTAAGCTGCACCTCCACAGGTTGACGAATAGATCCGCCCTGTCGACACACCGAGATAAATTTTAAAGCACTCTGTTTAGCTGTCAGCGTTAAAGATGATAAATGGTTGAGGTGAAATGGGATGGACCCGCGGATCGTGAAGTAATGGATAAGGTTTATCAGAAATGGATGTGCTCTATGAATTGTTGTTAATCTCCGGTCGCCATTGAGGAGCGGACTGATAACAAGGAAATAGGAATGACAAAAAATTTTAGTGGACATATTCTTCACAAAAATGCCAGGCAATAAGTGTGACAGGCTGATTGAATGCAGCTCAAGAGCTGCTTATGCACTGAGATGGATCATTTCATTTCGACCGGACCATCTACATTTATTATCATTTCAGTAATTTCTGCTCATTTGGACACAAGCTGCCAACATTTCTTTCGTTCCCTCTACCTCCGAGTCTCAGGCACCACGAGTATGAACCTCATGAGTTTCGATCTTTTCTCAGTCTGCTCTTGCTTAGTGCAGTTTGAGTGAACAGCCAGCGGCTGTATGGGCTAACATAAAGTGACACGAGTTTCCCCTTGAGGAGAGAGGCAGCTCAAATCAACTCAAACAAGAGTGCTACTATGTGAGCCCTTATAGATCGCAGGCAATATCTGACACTTGAAACCTGACAGGCTTTTCTTTGTACATACAAAGTATATATATTTACATCTAACAGGTGTAGCTGCAGTATAGTGAGCGGGCACAGCAAACAACATACTAATAGATTGGCTTGACAGTTCCAAGTCAAAAATGATTTCCACAGAAAAAGGGAAAAAAATGGTTCAACTGAGTATTGGAGAACGGGCATTTTATGAATTTTATCGTGTGATTTCCGGGGCACAGGACTGGAACTATATGGTACATAGGAAATGGTAAAGATCTACAGTGTTTTAGTGATCAAACTATGGATGGTTTGTGCATGAGTTAACTTCTACTACCCACTGAGGAGGTCTCCGATGTTCATCAGGTCTTTATATCTCACTTCCAGACCCGGAGGAAATCATGAAAACCTTTGATAGCAGAAGTTAATGTTTCAGCTGCCTTCAGTGCAATGATTTTTATTACAGATCGGTAGAGGTTAGACACCACAAAGAAAACTATTGTAAAGCTAAAAAATGGAAAGATTGGAAGATGCTTTCAATGGAAAGATTGGAAGATGCTTTCAAAGCTGCAATTGTCTCAATCCTTTTCTTTGGAACACCCCATGCTTAAAATATTGTCAATTCCTATTAATTGGGACATTCTTCCACTTTTCAGGTACTACTTTCAGTCAGTATTAGCAGCTTCAGTCTAACAGAGACATAATCTGATCAATACGATGACTATGTTTCTACCAACAGTTAAAACTACATATTCAATAGGTGGCAAATATTCAAGCTGCTGAGCTGAAGCATTCAAGCAAAATATAAGAGTGAGCATCTCGGCGGAGGTAGAATTATAAATCCCCTCCCAGTAACTACTTTGATTAAAAGTAGAAAACAAAACTAATACAACTCTATGGCCCTTGTGGGAAGCTCTCACATGCTTTCCCAACATCCTGCTCTCACAATCCCAAACATCCTTCGCCCACCACAACTGGTGGTAGGAACATTCAACAAGCTTTATTATTTACTGTCTAAGATCTACAGAGAAAAGCCTTTCACAAAGGAGATACAGGTGACAATCACCACCAACTCCATGTGATCAGGTCTGTTTGGAGAGAAACATGTGTCATAACTTGCTATTGTGTGAGACACAACTCTTTCAGAACAGTTTCTGACGAAGTCACGCCGGACTTGACAGTTGAACTGCGTCTGTCTCTGTAGATGCTGCCACACCTCCTGAGTGTGTCCAGCAAACTCTGTTTCAGATTTCCAGCGGGTGTAGCAGGTTTGCCTTTGCAGCACAGCCTGAAGGTGCCTGTCAGGAAGCTGCTGAATCGCAGACAATTGTCCAGGAAACTGAAGACTCTAATGGACAATTCCCCTGGAACCAAAGCTGCGAGGGAACTCCGTCTGTGTTAATCGGCAGGCCACTGAATGAGTTGTGCTTTTGGAAGCCGTGCACAGGCTCGAAGGTCCGAGCAGGGACAAAAATAAAATGATGTTGTTTGGAACTCCTCAAAGCAGCCCTTAATATCTGAAAATTCAGAGTGTCCCGCTCTTGTCATGTTAATAGTTTTCTAGCAACAGGTTATTTCCAGCCTAACTCCAGGGTAACCATTTAACAAATTCCTGCACCACTCCAACTGCACTTGCCCTATCCATTCCGAGAAACCCGAACAATCAATCACGCTGCTCATAACCAAACACAATGCCACGCCTCATCCAAATCCCAGGAACAAGCACCCCTCTGCACCCCTTAACTGACCTAAAAGACCAGAACTTGACAGACCAAACCTCTTGCCCATTCCCCACCGTGCAGGCCCTGAAATCACCTCCCTCCTCCAACCCCATGCCCCCATAGCACCACCATCAGCTCTGACACTTCACTCCTATCATAGCCCTAGCACTGCCAGCCTCAACACACCTACCCAACCTAATTTACCCTAAACATTCCTACCTAGCTGGCATAATCCCTTAACCACCTGCCACTCTAACCCCACATGAAACTATTCCCAGCAGCTATCAATGTGTTTGTTCTAGACTGTGTTGCTGGATAGCAAAAGACTGCTGCTAAAGGGGACAAGGTTTGACTTCCCCCATCTCTCCTGTATTGTGTTCATTTAAGGTATGCTGCACAATTTTGAAGGAGCTGGGATCAGAATTCTCAGCTGGAAATCTGGAGCTCAGTACGAGCATAAAAAATAATCAGCAGAGTGACAAACATACTGTGATTGCCGGTCTTCAGAATATCCTGGTCAAAGATTTGACACTACTTATTCAGCTCAACAGCAAGAGGCATGCTGTGCTAAGACCAAGGCTGAATAAGATTCATATCCCGTATGAATTCAGCTAGTTCATGCTGTTCTGCGCTCTCCTCATCATCTCAGCACATAACACATTTAAAGTTTAATTAAGAGTAGTCCTGAAGGTGTAAATTGGATCAGAAATAGCCAAATAGGCATTCTTGTAGTATGCACTGGACTTGTACTTTGGGACATTGTGGATGTCCTGACACAACCAACTCTTGAGAAACTGACATTTCTGTTGGACTATTTCCCCGTGTCTGGAACCTTTAGTAAAGCCCCTCAAAGTCAAATATTTCCAAGAGTTTGACCCACTTAAGCTTAACAGTTACCTAGGACAAGATCTAGGTAACTACTGAACTGAAGCCTGACTCAGCAGTAACTTCACCTTCCCCCCCAGCCCCCCACCAACCCCACAATCCATAGCTCCCACCCCCTAATGATTGACATGCTTGCGGACAATTGCGTAGTTGCATCATCGTTGCATCACTAATCCAGAGAACCAGTCAATATTTGGAGGTTGGGGTTCGAATCACACCAAACAAGATGGTGAAATTTGAATTCAATAGAAATCTGGAATTAAGAGTCTAATAATGATGATGAACCATTGTTGATTGTTGCAAAAACCAGTCTAGTTCACTAATGTTCTTTACGGAAGGAAATCTGCAATCCTTCCTGGTCTGGCCTATATGTGATACCAGACCTCCAGCAATGGGGTGGACTCTTTAAGGATGGGCAATAGCCCATATTCTTTGAATGAATAAAAGAAATCCCAACAACACTCTTGCCAACCCCAGGAAGCTTGGCAATCTGAGAATTGTAAACTCTTGACCCAGCCCTTTGAATCTCTCCCACCTCCACCCAACCTTGTCCGCTCTGTCCTGACACATTGTTCAACAAACATTAATTCTGCTTTCTCTCCACAGATGCTAACAGACCCACTGAGTTTCTCCAGCAATTTCTGTTTATGCAACACAGATTTTATAATGGCTTATGTCGACAGGACTCTGAAATACCTAGTGCTGTTTTACTTGGATTGACATATTGCTTTAGATATTACCTTGACAGTTGCTTGATAGCTCTTGACTAAGTATAGCATCAATGAGTGTATGAAAATTGGGACAACCTGTCTGCTGTTGGAGTTACACCTCACAGAAAGAGAATGATTATAGTTATTGGAGATTAATCTTCTCAGTTCAAGGATATTACTGCAGGAGTCCATCAGGAAGTGTCTTATGCTCAATCATCTTTAATAGCTTCAATGATCTCTTCATCATAAGATCAGAAGCGCAAATTTGAACTGATGATTGCACAATGTTCAGCATCATTCGGGACTCCTCAAATACTGAAACAGCCCATGTTCACATGCAGCAAGTCCCAGATAGTATCCAAACTTGGACTGACAAGTAGAGAAAGTCTAACCATTGTCCCTGGAAGTTCAATGGCATAACCATTGCCAAATCCTCCACTATGGGATAACTATCAATCAAAATGAATTAGAGCAACAATACAAATATTGTGGTTACAAGAGTCAGCCAGAGGCAAGGAATTCAGCAGTGAGTAACTCACCTCCTATCTCCCTAATGCCTGTCAATTACCGACAAGGCACAAGTCCAGATTCTGATGGAATACTTTCCACCAGTCTGGATGAATGTCACTCTAACAACACTCAAGGGGTTCAATACTACTCAGGACACTATCCAATTTGATTGGCACCCCATCCACCATCTTCAACATTCACTATCTTCACCATCAACACTCAGTAGTAGCAGCATTATTGATCAAATACAAGGCACACTGTCTTGGTGCACCAAGGTTCTTTCCGCAGTAACTTCCAAACCTGTGACTTCCATCACCTAGAAAGACAAGGCTGCAGATGCATGAGAAAACATCTGCTGTAAGTTCTCTTCTAAGCCACAACTTATTCTGACTTGGAACTATCTCATGGTTCCTTCACTGCAACTTAGTCAAAGTCCTGGCACTCCCTTCATAAAAGCACTATTGTTGTATCTATTCCTCATGGACTGCAGCAATTCAATAGATAGTTCATCACCACTCTCTCTAGCGGAATTAAGGATGGACCATAAATGCTGGCTTATCAAGCAATGCCCACATTCCTTGAATGAATAAAAATAATGCATTAATATACATTTTATGCACAAGCATGCCTACTTTTCCTTACCAAATGGCAATGTGAACAAACTACAGACCATCCTAATCCCACTGAGGTGAAAATGAGATATTCTGAG
Source organism: Chiloscyllium plagiosum (assembly GCF_004010195.1). Lineage (NCBI taxonomy): Eukaryota > Metazoa > Chordata > Chondrichthyes > Orectolobiformes > Hemiscylliidae > Chiloscyllium > Chiloscyllium plagiosum. The sequence goes on along the minus strand of NC_057720.1, from coordinate 35,765,192 downwards.
TTTGGTGCAGGTGCTAGGATTTCCAGCTTCTCTCATCATTTTCTGCGTGGTAAAAATTTGGGCATAGTGCATCATCGATAAGAAGGTGAAATTAAATGCCAAAGTAACAAACACCACTAAATGTTTCCATGCAAAGCCATTAACACACGTCTGTAATAGTTTTTCTCAATAGAATAGGAGGGTAGGAAATATTCACACTATTTGGCCTTCAATTATTTAGTTCTTCACATCATTGTTCATAGGCACAGGAAAGTGATGTTTGAAGCTATGACTGATTTGAGAGGCCATGCATTTATACATTCCCTATCATGTCAGAAACAAGCCAAAGCTTTTCACATAACAGTGAAAAGCTTTGAAATATAGCTATGGGGTGCCTCCAACTATGAGAAACCCACCAGAAAGATGAGATTCTCAACAACTGGATTTTTATACTTTGTGCTATTTATAATGGAAAAGAAGAGCCAAAAAGTGTGTCACCTCAGCTCCTATTTATTACTAAAAGGAAGGCACAAGAACTGCTTGAACGTTTGACACTGGAGATTCTTCCAAATGATACATGAGAAGCATAAATTTTATTCACGCTGTATTATTACAGAATTCATTGACTTTCAACGAAAGGTTACAGGATTCTATCAAAATTTATAATTACTGAGGTCTGAGGAGTTCAAAAAGATATGGAAAAACAGAAGCAAATATAAAGAAAACAAACACAATAGTGCCAATTCGCTTAGAATTCTGTGCAATGTGCAATCCTTCTAAGAATAAAACTTGTTTATTTCAAGAGAAAAAGTGCTTTTGCAAATGCATGAAAACATGTTGGTACACAGCAGTGTCAACTATATACAGTGAGAAAACCTATTAAAACAATGCTTCAAATTCAATTACATTTAGAAGAAAAGCAACATTATTGAGGAAAGCTTCCAGCTCAGTGTCTTTTGCATCAAACAGTACCATTTAGGATGGATTGTCATCTGGATTCGTTCCAGACTGTTCCAGTAACTGAATCCAATCAATGTCTTCCCTCAGAATCCCTATCATGCTATTTCATATATACAACTTCAGTAGCAGTCAAACTTATTGATGGCTCTTTTTGTATGGTTTTGTTGTTGTTACTATATCACCATGAATTTTCATAGTTCGAAAAACTGTACAATTCTCTTTTTTAAAACATAAAATAGTGTATTTCACATATATGAAGAAAAATAATTTAACTGCAGCAGAGTTGACTCTAAATATACAGATAATGCAGTTTCCATGTCATCAGCTATGTTATGATCAACCAGGTTCTGCAGACCAGTTTATATAACTATCTCTTCTTTTTACTATCAGGAAGTCTGTAAGATCCTCTTGCAGACAACTACTTAAACTCCAGAACCCAATTAGTTTCCTTCATCACAGAATGCAAACATTTTAGTCTCACTACACAAAACTATGTAATGATCGACCCCCTTCAGTACAGGAAGCTAAAGCTGATGATTCAAAGCATATGTATTTCATCAATAAGCAATCTATCACACTTTATCAGGATCCTACATCTGTGATATTGAGCTAAGCAGCAGTTTATTAATATGTCAAATATATTATCCATGTAGTACACCTGCTTAAGTCTAGTCCTTCTGTTGTGTTTCCACAGTGTAATGTTCACATATGATAAATTAGTTTTACTACGTATTTGTGCGTCATAATTTGTCAGGATAAAGAGTCGATAAGGTTCTAACTACACACAGACCCAGATGGAAGCACTCATTGGATCTGCAGCACAGGTGCTCCAATGAATTTTAAATACTGTTTAAATATTGACTCCATGAGTGGTTATAGGCCTATTTTACAAAAGTGAAAAAGGGATCATTGCCTTTGTCGATGTCAGGATCAAATCCCGTGATTACTGCAGAGAGAAAATCACATTTTAATCTGCCTTCTCGCTCCTTCTCAGATATTCTAAGCACGTGCCATATGATGTTTTGTCAAAATGCCTTTTTTGAGTGGAAATTAGTCCCAGTCGCACCACTTGCTTTTACATTTTATTTCTTTAGAAAACAAAGTTCAATAACAAGGCATATGTATGCAATGTCATAAACACTGCAGCATAATTCAAATGCAAGTCATCGACGTGAGAACAGTTATTTTTCTCAAAAGAAAATCATGGTTTCAGTCACATTTACCCCCTGATTGAGCCAACTTCCAAGTGGTGCAGAAAAATGATGTCCCCACAACAACCATCAAAGCTGCCCAGAAATCAGATGTTGGAGGTTCAGTTCAGCCAAAATTAGGCCAGCTTTTCCTTTTTAAGAGAGCAAAATACTTCATCCCACATCCAAATACAAACTGCTCCACTGAAAATGTCAACTGAATTTTCTCAGACCTGAATAAGAGATAGCTGGAGTGTTGGGGGAAAAGGTGGAGGGGTTGTAAGAGCGGGAGGCTGGTAAAACAGCCTCAACACAATGGAAACATTTCCTAGTGGCAGGATGAGAGGCGAATCAATTGTCTTTCTATGGAAACAGGCAGATGACTAGGCTAATGAAAGACCCTACTGCTCAGGGTCTCTGGCTTTTTGTTGAGGGTGGGGTGGGCCTTTCAGCAGCTTGGGAAAGCACCAGCTTTGTGGGCACTATCTGAGCCAGAGCACACAAGTCGCATTAACAACTTCCTCAAAGATATTTCCCTCTGCCCCATTCAGGCTTATACTGCCCTCAGCCCCCAAGAGTTTAATTTGAACTTACCTCCATTTTGAGGCACCCTGAGGTCACTGGACTTTCTCAACAACACCTACCTTTCCTATTGGCAGTGCTGAGGTTTCAAAGTTGAGCCTTTTATTGGAAGTGTGGAAGGAGCAGAGATGATGAGTGAAGAAGGGCTGGCCTGCTGGTTAGCCCAAGTACCATTCTATTTCATGCCACTGGGCCTTTCAATATGAAAGTATTGAACTTGCGACATGCACAGGATGCTGATTACAATTTTTACATTTAACTGGACAAGCAAGCAGTACAGCAGATGATGCATCAAAAGGGCAAGATTAAAACTTTCATCACACCACTGCCTACAATTTTCAGGAGTTTTAAAGAAGGACTACATTGTGTTGTAAAATTATGCAGAGCTAAAGCATGGGCACATTATTATATATGTGCAAGCATCATATGCTATCTTCTCTTTCTACACAGCTGCTTGAATTCTAGTAACATTTGTTTCGACATTGCACTTTATCACCAGCATACTATGAAGCAGGCACTGTCTCAGATGTGAATAGGTCAGATAGTTTTAGCAATTTACAAGAGGGAACACAGGTTGAGGCATTCATCACAGGTAAGGAAAAGGCAAAGGTGGCGAGTGAAGAAAGGTTAGCTCCTATTCAGTAGCGTCCTCGTTGCAATGTTTCTTGATCTGACCTGATGGGGGGGAAGCAGCAATGAAATGAAAGACACTTTCTGAGAAGATCATCCAGCCACTTGTCTTCTTACACAGCTTGATGCAAGCTGTTTGGGGCAATGTTGCCAATTCTTGACTAAGCTGTGCACTAACGTGGAGCAATGATTATTCAACATAGAAGATCCCTTTTTCTTAAGTCACAAAGATGTTTAACATTTATATAAACCCACAGGAATGTAGTGTTCAATCACAAAGAAGTTTCAGTTTGTGAAACATGGAGTTCATATTTTCCTGCTGTATGTGTGCATCTTACTTGTTCAAGAGCAAATAGCTAACGTTTTGATTGGCAAGGCGAAGGTGTAAGAATTCCAAAGTACTCACAGGGAAATAAGTAAACCCACATTGCCAACTGTTGTAAACTGCTAGTGAGCTTTCTGAACTACTAAGCTGCGATGATGCACTACTTTTGGTGTATTGGTTGGCAAGCTTTCTGGAAATTGGTAGGAAGGGTTTCAGTTCAAATGACAAAATCATTACTGCAGATTCCAATAACCAGTTAAGCCACCTTGTCATTCATTAGCAGGGCTGTGTAAAAAGAAGGCATATGGTTCACGTATCTGATTTTTGGGAAAGGAAATTAAAATACTTGGTCCAGAATAGAACGAAAATATTCTGCCTGGAAATCAGTGGTGAGTGGTGTTCCACAAAGCTCTGTCCTTGGGCCTCTACTGTTTGTAATTTTTATTAATGACTTGGATGAGGGGATTGAAGGATGGGTCAGCAAGTTTGCAGACGACACAAAGGTTGGAGGTGTCGTTGAGGGCTGTTGTAGGCTGCAGCGGGACATTGACAGGATGCAGAGATGGGCTGAGAGGTGGCAGATGGAGTTCAACCTAGATAAATGCGAGGAGATGCAATTTGGTTGGTCGAATTTGAAAGCTGAGTACAGGATTAAGGATAGGATTCTTGCAATGTGGAGGAACAGAGGGATCTTGGTGTGCAGGTACATAGAGCCCTTAAAATGGCCACCCAAGTGGACAGGGTGGTTAAGAAAGCATATGGTGTTTTGGCTTTCATTAACAGGGGGATTGAGTTTAAGAGCCGTGAGATCTTGTT
>NC_057720.1:35727344-35760614 GCF_004010195.1 Chiloscyllium plagiosum | reverse complement strand
GGTCATAGTTTTAAGCTGGTTGGAGGAAAGTATAGAGGGGATGTCAGAGGCGGGTTCTTTACACAGAGAGTTGTGAGAGCATGGAATGCGTTTCCAGCAGCAGTTGTGGAAGCAAGGTCATTGGGAACATTTAAGAGACTGCTGGACATGCATATGGTCACAGAAATTCGAGGGTGCATACATGAGGATCAATGGTCGGCACAACATCATGGGCTGAAGGGCCTGTTCTGTACTGTACTGTTCTATGTTCTATTACTGAATTTAATGTACTTTTCCAGTTCTCCTCTCCAAACATACTGGAAAAAAAAACAATGCTAACTGGCAAGGTGAATACTGAATTCACATTGGACACTGCAAATTATTTGCCAAGGTTTTGAAGATAACCTTTGGAAGGTTATTCCAACTGCACTGTCCATTTTGTGCTGAAACCCATGAATGCCAACTTTGAAGCTATCATCGCAAGCTTCCATCAAATCAGTCATGTCAAACTGGAAATACCTCAAAAGAATGCTGTTAATCTCATTGAATTGTGTAACATAACACAGCAACCAATAATTGTGGTGACACTGCTACTCACAGGGAATTGGACTTCCATATCAAGCTTCCTTCTTTGGTTGTTTCAATAGCTATCTGCAGCTAGCAAAGGGAATTCAATATTATGTCAATAACAGAAAGGCAAGCAAGAACCTCATTATTTCTCTTGCCAATGCATGCAAAGTGAAGCAAAACCTGCTCCATACAAATGCAGCACCAATATCAACCCAGTATTCGAGTTGCACTTTTTCTGTAATGCTAGATCCAGGGCAATAAGATTATAGACCATAAGATGTAGGAGCAGAAGTAGCCCATTTGGCTTCTCAAATCAGCTCCACCATTTGATAAGATCATAACTAAATTTAATAATCCTCAACTCCACTTTTCTGCCTTTCCCCATAACTCTTACTATCCTTACCCTTGATTCCTATAATAATTAAAGTTTGTCCATCTCAGCCTTGACTATACTTCACAAGCCAGCCTTGTCAGCCCTCTGTGGTAAAGAATTCCATAGGTTCACAGAGAACAATTTCATCCTCATCTCTGTGTGCTTCCAATTAAACCTGTTGGACTATAACCTGCTGTTGTGTGATTTTTAACTGTCTAAACTGGGCAGCCTTTACACTGAGATTTTGCCATCTGGTACTCCCACAAGGGGAAACAACCTCTCTGTACCTATCTTGTCAAGTCTCCTAAGAATCTTATGTGTTTCAGTAAGGATGCTCTTCATTCTCCTAAACTCCAATGCATGTCTGCACAATATAATCAACTTCTCCTCAGAACAGAAATTCCCTTCCAAACCTGGGATCAATGTTGTGAATCCTTTTTGACTGCTTGCAGCACCAGTTACTTAGATGAGGGGAACCAACATTGTTCACAGCGTTCCAGTAATGGTCTAAGTAGTTCCTTGCATAGTTTTAACAAGACCTCCCTTTGAAATAAAGGTCAATGTTCCATCTGTCTTCTCTATTTCCTCATGAACTTGGCTGCTGACGTTTTGTGATTTATGCACAAGAACTCCCAAATTCCTCTGTGCAGCCATTTCTTGCAGTCATTTTATATTTAAACAGTATTCAGCTTCTCTACTCTTCCCACAAAATGCATAAGCTCGGAATTTGTCATGCTATAATCCATCTTCCAATTTGTTTCTCACTTACTTAACATACTCATGGGAGACTGGTTAGCAAGATTAGATCTCATGGAACACATGGAGAACTAGCCATTTGGATACAGAACTGGCTCAAAGGTAGAAGACAGAGGATGGTGGTGGAGGGTTGCTTTTCAGACTGGAGGCCTGTGACCAGTGGAGTGCTACAAGAATCAGTGCTGGGTCCACTGCTTTTCGTCATTTATAGAAATAATTTCGATGTGAAATAGGAGATATAGTTATTAAGTTTGCAGATGACACCAATATTTGAAGGTGTTGTGGACAGTGAAGAAGGTTACCTCAGAGTACAATAGGATTTTGATCAGATGGGCCAATGGGCTGAGGAGTGGCGGATGGAGTTTAGATAAATGTGAGGTGCTGCATTTTGGAAAGGCAGATTACAGCAGGACTTATACGCTGAATTGTAAGGTCCGGAGGAATGGTGCTGAACAAAGAGACATTGGAGTGCAGATTCCTAGTTCCTTGAAAGTGGAGTCACAGGTAGGTAGGATAGTGAAGGAGGAGTTTAGTATGCTTTCCATTATTGGCCAGAGCATCGAGTGCAGGAGTTGGGAGGTCATGTTGCAACTGTATAGGATATTGACTAGACAGCTTTTGGAATGTTGTATGGAATTTTGATCGCCCCTCTATTTGAAGGATGTTGAGAGACTTGAAAGGGTACAGAAAAGATTTACAAGGATGTTGCCAGGGTTGGAGGATTTGAGCTATAGGGAGAGGCTGAATAGATTGAGGCTGAATAGATTGAGGCTGTTTTCCCTGGAGTGTCAGAGGCTGAGGGGTGACCTTATAGAGGTTTTTAAAATCATGAGGGGCATTGATAGGATAAATAGACAAGGTCTTTTCCTTGGGGTGGGGGAGTCCAGAACTAGAGGGCATAGGTTTAGGCTGAGAGGGGAAATGTTTAAAAGGGACCTAAGGGGCAACTTTTCATGCAGAGGGTGGTGTGTGTATGAAACGAGCTGCCAGAGGAAGTGGCGAAGGCTGAGACAATTACAGCATTTAAAAGGCATTTGAATGGGTATATGAATAGGAAGGTGCTGGCAAATGGGACCAGATTAGGTTATGATATCTGATTGGCATGGACAAGTTGGACCGAAGGGTCTGTTTCCATGCTGTACATCTCTATGATTCTATGACTCTATATCCTATATTCCTCTGCACACTCTTTGTGTCATCCTCACCACTTTCCTTCCCAAGTATTTTTGTGCCACCTGTAAACTTGGCAACAGACTATTCACTTCAATCACCTAAGGCATGAATATATATTGTAAATAATTGGTTACAGCACTGATCTCTGTGACATTCCACTAAACACAGACTGCAATCCTGAAAATGTGCCCTTTATCCCAACTTTCTATTAGTTAGCCAATCCTCTATCCATGTAATGTACTACCCCTAATATCATGGGCTCTTATCTTATTAAGGAGTCTAATGTGAAGTATCTTATCCAAGGTAAATCTAGAAATTCAAGTATATTACATCTACTCTTTATCTATTGTAGTTGCTCCTTTCTTAAAGAGTTCTAATCAATTTTCCAGGCTAACTGCTAACTCTCCCTGCTTGTACTGTGTACTTCTAACTGCTCTGTTATTACATCCTTAAAACAGCCAGACTCACTGCCAAAGCCCAGGATTGAAGCATTGACAGTTTGATTTCCAGTCTAACGTTCTTGTAACTGAATTATTTCAGCTAAGGTGCAACAGTTCTCAATAACATCCATGGTAAGAGGAAGCATGATTCCCAAGGGGGGAAGGTTGAGGTAGTTATCTTGTGTGCTGCAGGTCTACTCACCAGATTATAAATGGTACAACCACTGATTGCAGTGGATAAGAAGTTTCTAATAATGTTAATGTAGCTTAACAATTACTTTAATAACCTCTATCAGCTAGTTTTCATCATCAATGTTATGACCACTCAATTCTTAAACAGAGGTACCTTTATAAAGAATAAAGCAAAATATTAGCCAAGGAACAAATTATATTAAAATCAGTCTTCGCCGCTGCTTGATCTTTACGTAAAATCATTTTGGTGAGACTCTCTTCTCAACATCCGACTTGTACATGAATTAAAAATTTAATTGATCAATCTTATCACGCTTTTCATACTTTGCAAAATCATCATTTATTACATTACAGAAGTGGATGTATCTATTCTGTCATACAGTTCCCAGCGTACCAACAAAAAAAATCTAGGCGATAAAAGTTACTAATTGGAAGAAGGCTAAAGAGCATCAAAAATCTTTAGGATTTCAAATGCTTTAAAGACATGTTCGGACCAATTTCTTTTATTCTTTCCCAAAGTGGCACAAATAATATATGTCATTAGCTTCATTATAGCACTGCACACAGCCTAACCCTCAAACAGCAACTAAGTGCTTCATTAGAAAAAAAAATCACTTAAATCAAGTAAATGTGCTAACATTGTCATAGTTGGAAAGGTGGTTGTATTTTCGCACCAAATGGTTGATGTTTGACTGGAAAATGATGTGGAGCAAACTACATCCAGATGAAAACTATAAATTTTTGTTAACAAATGTAAATTGTCAGTTACCTGTGTTGCAAAGGAAATTTATAAAAGAACTGATTTAAAGGGGGGTCCCCTTTGATGTGGAAATGAGTACCTGTAGAGATCAGAAAAGCTCAGCAGGCACCCTTGTGTCAGGAACTGGCACTGATATAAATTTTTAACTAATTATACACGTGTCGCATTTTTTTAGAACTGCTGTGTCCCATAAACCTTTGGCAGCTTGACTGAACAAATCTTGTTGCTGACCAAAAAAAAAAAATCAAAAAAATACGCTGTGTTAGCAGTTTTTAGTGCAGACTGTAAAATATGAAATGGCTCTCCATGGATCAATTAATATCAATTACAAACGTACTTCATTTAATTGTCATCAGAAGATGAATTCGTCATTTTACTTCTGAATTAATGGGGGCTCTTGAACTTTCCCTTGGCAGAGGGATTTAGACATTTATTTTTAAAAATAACTTAAAAACTAAGTTGAAATAAGGTGGCCTGGTTTGTCTTCTTGTTTTGCAATGTCTCCAGCTTGCCAACCTCACTCTCTGGCTTCTGGTTCAGATTCCATAAAATGTCCAAAATTTGCAAATGTAAAGCAAGACAGTATTGCTACAATAAAAAAAAACGTCTTTTCTAAGTGCAGTAGTTGGTTGCAGGAGATGACAATTGAAGTACTTTAATATCTCATTGTGCTAAGGTGATGTACCTGGAGTATCTGTCTGCCAAGACCTTTAATACGTAATATCTTTGAAATTAAAGAAGGTTCAGCGTCTTTATATTTCAAATCTATTTCTTTAAATGTGGCCAACAATTGAAAATTGAGATATTCATTCTTTTTAATTGTTTTTAAAAAAACCCTTAATTAACAAAGCAGGAATATGTATTGCTTAATCCAGTCCTATTGGTGTCAGCCTTGGCTCAGTGGTAGGACTGAAGTCTCTAAACCAGTAAGGTTTCAGGTTCAAGTCCTACTGTAAAGAGCTGAGAACATAACACAGTCTTGATGGTCCTGTGAAAGAGTGCTATACTGTCAGATAAGACATTAAATCATAATCCTTTCTCGCATCTCAGGTAGATGTAAGATGCCCCACAGTATCATTTGAAGAAGAACAGCTTGCTTTTTTCCTGGTATCCTGCCCAAATTATCTGGTAATTATCTAACGCTGTTTGCAGGACTTTGCCAGCTTTGTCCACATGATAACATTAATAACATGATAAAAATATTTAACTCGCGAGATCATTTTGGGTGGCCTGAGATCTGTCCGTTCTTCTTTCATCCTTTCAATTATTCTGCCTCCTTCTTGTTCAATTTAGTCTTACTCACAATGCAACAAGGATAACACTGAACCAGTTTGACATCCATTCTCAAAAGGCATTGTGGCAAAATGCCAAAACAAATCAGTAATAAATTTTTTTAGCAACGAAGTCTGAAGTTTAAGATACTTTGCAAACAAATTAAAGAATTATCAACTGACCAGGGAAACCTTTCTAGTCTTATAATTATGAGATTCACAAGGTCAATATGTTTTGGGATTGTCCTTAAATTTAGGGCAACATTTGACCTTTGCTTCAATACTTCCAGACAATGGAAAAGGCAGCTTTATGATAATGGACAGACTGTGAGGTCGCCAAATCCCAAGGAAGTGTTAGAAATGTCAGGTGGTAAAATGGAATACATTGAACTGTCCATTTATTCCCAGGTAGGATAGAATTAGGGTCTCAGGAATAGCTAATCAGCATTGTACCTGGATACAACACCCATGCATAACCAATATTGTTGTAAGATAGGGTTACAGGCTTTCCTGAAATATCATAATGTTACAGACAAACAGATTAGTCTAACAGGTGAAAGTGAGGACTGCAGATGCTGGAGATCAGAGTCTAGATTAGAGTGGTGCTGGAAAAGGACAGCAGGTCAGGCAGCATCCGAGGAGCAGGAAAATCGACGTTTCAGGCAAAAGCCCTTCATCGGGAATGAGGCAGGGAGCCTCCAGGGTGGATTCTCTGTGGGTGCTCCAGTTTCTTCCCACAGTCGAAAGATGTTCAGGTTAGGTGGGTTGGCTGTGCTAAATTGTCCACAATGTCCCGGGATGTGCAGGCTGGCTGGATTAGCCATGGGAAATGCAGGGTTACAGGGATCGGGTAGAGGGTGGGTGGGATGCTTTTTGGAGGGTTGGTGTGGATTTGATGGGCTGAATGGCCTGTTTCCACACTGTAGGGATTCTATCATTTCTAATTCTTCAATAAAACTCAAAAACATGAAATTCTGTCACATAATCTTTTCTGGAATTAACTGGAATTTGCATATGTTTTAAGTTGTTTTTTAAAGTGGTCATAACATTAATCTCTCTCTCTCATTCTCCAGTCCTTCTTTCACTCTCTCTCTCAGAAAAGGAGCAAAAGAAATTTAGAAATCCCAACTCAGCAAGAAGGTTGCCCAACCATCCCTTCCTTGTGTATAGGGCTTGTGAGACAAAAAAAGAGAAAATAGACTTCCACAAAATAGAAGGGATAACAAGATGATAAGAAGAAACAAACACAAAAAAAGTTTCTAAATCCACCACGAGCCTTGTAGTCGGTGACATTTTTTGCCCTTGACAAATTCAGATCAAAATCTCCTTTTGACCCATGTTTGAGAAATTAATTTTTGACTGTCATTGTGTGTTTATATTGTCACAAAATATTCAATCGCAAACAACAGAATCTTTCAGCAAAAAAATTGAATTTATAAATGCATTATTGTACTTGATAATGCCTTAAAACACATTGATAAAAAAATTCTATTTTAGTTGAGATGAGTATCAAGCAGCCCCATCTGTAATATAGCCTTCCATAATAGTTTTAAATTGGGTTTGTAAACCTTATTTATTGTACAATATTTTTGTCATTTTTCATGGTGTGAGGCAGGTACTCTCGGATGTAGCAGATACTGCCCGTTAGTGTTTTTTTGGGGGGGTGGGAGCAACATCTGTTCAACCAATCAATCACAGTGTCAACAGTTAGCTCACAATCCACCCAAGAAATTGAGTTTGACTCACATGGGAAAATAGAGCAAATTAATAGACCATTACCCAAGCAGTGACCCACAAAATGAAGATGCCTAGCCAGGTTAGCTATTCACACATTCACCTTAACCAATAGCTGCAGGGGGAAAAGAATTAAGTCACCACATCCTTTTCCCCCATTTTTCCATTAAAATGACTTGAAATAAAAATAAAGTAACCTAACTAGAACTTAAGTTTTGGGATGCTTATCCTGTGCCAATTCACTTAAAAAATTGTGTTTTTTGCTTCTTCCCTTTACAAAAAAGAAGATATACACTCCCTTTGTCTTTGTTGAAGATTTTGTTTTGCTATGCTATGGAACATGCTTTTCCCATTTCCTTTCTCTAGGTCTCACTGGCTCGTATAAACCATTCCTAGGTAAGAGGCCAGACAGAAATCCTACTCTCAGGCTTCTGCTGATACCATCCTAGTAACCAGCTGTTGTAGAAAACACAGGGGCAGCTCAGGGTGATTACTGCTTTGATTGTCCCTGTACCTTCCTTTCTATTAGAGAAATGATGTGAAGGAGCAAGTGTTGGATTGGGGTGGACAAAGTTAAAAAAAAAAATCACACAACACCAGGTTATAGTCCAACAGGCTTATTTGGAAGCACTAGCTTTCAAAGCGATGCTCCTTCATCAGGTAGTACATAGCTACCTATGAAGGAGCAGCGCTCCGAAAGCTAGTACTTCCAAATAAACCTGTTGGACTATAACCTAGTGTTTTGTGATTTTTAACATGAGAGAAATGGTCAGACTCTGCTCTGCACTGTAGGACAAAAGCAAAGTGTGAATCCAACATCTGTGATATCTTGTGTCCTGTCATTCCAACTCTCCAATGTACTTCACCAGTGCATTTGATATTTAAAAACAAATATATGAATTGAAAACTTTACTGGCAAACGTAACGTCTTAAGCATACAACATGGAAACAATTCCTTTGGCCCAACTAGTCTTTGCTGACGTCTACCAAAGCAATCCTGCCTGATTCCATCCTGCTGACTTCCTGGATCAGATGCCATGTCTATTTCGGTCATGAATCAGTTTTGCTTGTACATGTAGCATATATTGTTGGGGAAACGATGGGGACACAGCAGATATGTGTCTATGTGAGTCCCTCAAATTATTCACATCATCAACTGAAGGGTGGAAGTAGAACTGGAGCAAAATTCCATCACCTGTTGTATATCTGGTTACACATGAAGGCAGAAGAGAACAATACAGTGTTCTCTTATGTGTACTGTCTATTTTCAGCTAAAAGTTTCAATTTTTCTTTGCTGGCATGAAGAACTTACTGCTTAACAGATAATGTGGCCAGAATGAAAGGATACGATAGCAATCCCATGTTAAGTAGTCTATATTTTGTTATACATGACTGAAAAAAAGGGGTAACAGTATGAGATCTCAAGTGAAGTGTAGAAAACACATTGGAAGCTAATGCAGATAATTATTTCGGACTCTGTGAACCGTAAGGTTAAGGTTGGTGAAAACAGGTCAAGTTAAGGCAAATGCTTAGGACCTGAACAGATCCTACTTCTGTTGTCAGCACAGTGTTTGGTGTTTTAAAAGTCAGGAGGTTGATAAAACATACCTGGTTTGCTGGCTGGGAAATTCTTCAAGTTTGTTTGCCAGACATAATTGTACATTTGAGGATAGTGCTAAAATGCAAACACATTGACCAGCTCTTTACAGTTTTGTGTAGTTCCATATTGTACTGAAACATTTCAATAAGCTTTATACATGATAAATTATGTTTAAACTACAGAGACCAATGCAAAGTAACAAATGATTCAGAACTTCAGTTTTAAAAAAAAGGTGTCCATTGTTCCAACAATTAGTGTTATGCGCTATTTTGAATCCCTGAAGCCATTCACATTAAAACAGCAAGTAGAAGTAGAACAGCAGCAAAATCCCATTATCAATAAACACTCTTGTTTATCTGGTCACATATGTAGGCAGATTCAACAATGCTGTGTTCACATCTTCAGGAACGATTTTCACTAATAGCTTTCAATTGTCTGCATGATGGAATTACTACATCAGGGACAATATAGCCAAACTGAAATGATACAATTGCAATATCTGTGTTAAGTTGGCTTATATTCTCTTACTTGTTAGTCACTCAAAAACAAAGTGGATCCCTTCCTTGTGTAATTTATGCCTTCAGATACTCAATTATTGACCAGCCAACACATATTCAACAGGGAGAGGAAGACAGAGGCAATCACGCACCCCCAATGATGAAGAGATACCACCACTTGAACTAACACTTACAAACATCAGCTTAGAAACTGGCACTACATCTATCTTATTGGGTCGAATGGAATTGGGGTACATGCACAGTGAGTAATTGGGTAGGAGTGGGCTGCAGCCTGTTTAGGGAAATAGGGCAGTTTGAGTACCTGGTCCCAGAGAACCTTAGATGGGCAGCTTACAGGAAAAACTGCTAAGCTTGCACTCAAGATGCCAGACTATCACTGCCAAGAATAGAGGGATTGGAGACCAGGATAGCACCATCATTGTACTGAGCAAGGAATCCATCCTTTCATGGGAAACTCCAGACCACACCTGCAGAAGCAATTTTGATGAAGCATTGAGTGGTCACTATCTCAGCATCTATTGCAGCACCAACAGCAATCACTGGTGAGTGTTGCAGAAAAAGGTCGTGAGATCTATGCTTAGTGCCACTCGGGGTCAATAAGCTGCTGTCATGCTACGGACATCAATAATCAATGCATGTTCTTGCAATGATGTGGAGGTGCCAGTGTTGGACTGGGGTGGATGAAGTTAAAAATCATACAAAACCAAGATATAGTCCAACAGGTTTATTTGAAGGTACAGGCTTTCAGAGCATTGCTTCTTTGTCTGCACTAGTTAACTGATGAAAGAGCAGCGCTTCAAAAGCTTGTACCTCCAAATAAACCTGTTGGACTATAACCTGGTGTTGTGTGGTTTTTAACTTTGTTCTTGCAATAGTCCAGCAATCTGTCCTTTGAGTAAGAGGGGAGACTGAGATGAACACAAAAGCTTGGAGGAAAATATCTCAGAAGAGATTGCAGAGATAGTGAAGCATTTGGCCATGGATGGATTTATCAACAAGGAAGATAGTTTTAAAATCAAGGCAACTTATATTAATATAGTCCCTTAAATGTAATGAAGTGCCCCAAGGTTCTTCATAGCAGTAATAAAACAGAATGCTATTAATATACTATTATTTAATTATTCAAAATGTAAAGAATTGATTCTGTTAAAGATGAACCAGAATCACGTCATTTTTCTTTAATTACTTAAAATTTATTTTTAAATGTTGGTGTGAAGTGTACCTATTATTTATGTTATTTGGAGGTTTAGTTTAGTGCAAACCTAGAATGATTACTTTCTGACATCTTTTAAAGAGACAAGTTTGCTATGCGACTGTATACTGACACTTCCTAGTAATCTCCCACTGAGCTTAATAAGGCGGTTGTAGGAATTAAATTAACAAGATTAGGCACTGTTGTCTGTCTTTAGAGGTAATTAGTTAAAACATCACAGTATAAACATCAAATTGACTCTGGTAATTAATCTCGCCACCCAAGCATGAGAGAGAATGAGGAAAAAGCAAGTAAAGCTTGTTTAAAAACACTCGACCCTTTCCCACACTCCACTCTTATTGATTCCTTGCTTGCATTTTTTAAATGTATTGCAGACATTCATAAGAATTTCACAGAAAAGCTATCGAACGATAATCCAAATGCCCGTAACTAATTAGTGATTTTAATGAAACAAAACAGTTAATGTTGTAAACGCACAGCATGCAAGCCAGATCATTTGTTGATTGTACAAGGTTAGGTGCCAAGTGTAAACAAGTTGAGTGGAAATAGAAAGTTGCCAAGGAACATCAATACATTAAGCGATTGAACTCCATCATCTAGAGTTTTGCCCAAGTGGGAAAGTATAAAGTCAACCAGTGTGGAGCTAAGTTAGATAGATGAGTGCTTTCTATATACCATGGAACTATATTAGCAACAAGAAATTTAGGGTTCCATGGACAGGAAATATTAAAAATAAATGGTTAGATATAAAAATAAACTTGAAAACAGAGTTGGAATTGATGGAAGTTATGGCAATTATAGACAGTTCTTGTTTAAACTTCATCAGGATGACTGTGTTAATTCTGAGCACTGCATCCCAGGACGGAAACATTGGTTTGGATATCCACAGCTTAATGATGTCCCCATTCACATTGCTGCCGATGTTTAGAGCTGAAAATGGCATCACCCCAGTAAAAGGTTCAATGGATAGGCCAATTTTTAGCCCAGATTTCAGCCTAATTTAAACAATTAGGCTGAAATCTAATTGGAGACACGTGGAGTCTTGGAGGAATAGAAGGATGGTGGTTAGCACTGCTGCCTCACAGCGCCTGAGACCCGGGTTCAATTCCCGCCTCAGGCGACTGACTGTGTGGAGTTTGCACATTCTCCCCGAGTCTGCGTGGGTTTCCTCCGGATGCTCCGGTTTCCTCCCACAGTCCAAAGATGTGCAGGTCAGGTGAATTGGCCATGCTAAATTGCCCGTAGTGTTAGGTAAGGGGTAAATGTAGGGGTATGGGTGGGTTGCGCTTCGGCGGGTCGGTGTGGACTTGTTGGGCCGAAGGGCCTGTTTCCACGCTGTAATGTAATCTAATCTAATCTTGGAGTGCTTGTCCACAGATCCCTGAAGGTGGCAGGGCAGATTAATAGAGTAGATAAGAAGCCTTAATCTCGTCATAGATCATCAGAACAAGGAGGTCATGTCGGAGCTGTACAGACTTTGATTAGGAGTACTGTGTGGAGTTCTGGTCACCACATAATGACCTCATTGCACTGGAGAGAGTGCAAAGGAGATTCACCTGGAATGGAGTATTTCAGCTATGGAAGAGAGGTTGGATAAGCTTGTGGTTTGTTTTCTTTGAAGAGAAGGTTGAAGAGGAGAGCATGACAGAGGTCTATAAGATTATGAGGGGCCAGAGTGAATAGAAAGCAGCTGTTCCTCAAGAGTTCTGGGATTTACATAATAATCAATGAAAACCTGCATCCCCATTCTGAGTGATTAAAGACTTAACAGCAATCTAGGTTTGCTCAATACATTGCATCAGTTGTATGACACGTTGATCTTTAACAATAAATTCTGTGTTCTATGACCCTGCCTCACTAGTTACCAGACAAAGGAGTGGCGCTCTGAAAGCTTGGACTTTCAAATAAACCTGGTGTTGTGTGATTTCTAACATAATTTTAAAGTGAAAGGCAAGAGGTTTTGAGGGAATTTAAGGAAAAGCTTTTTCATCCAGGGGGTGTTGGAGATCTGGAATCCATTGCCTGGGAGGGTAGTTGAGGCAGGAAACCTCACAACCATTAAAAAGTACTTGGATAAGCACCTGAAGCATCCTAACATTCAAGGCTCTGGGCCTACTGGAAGAAAGTGGGACGAGTGCAGGTAATAACATATTTTCGGCAGTACAGACATGATAGGCCAAAGGGTACCAGAAAGTTGGTGGATTTTCAAACTATTTATCAATGATGTGGAACAAATCTTTTCAGTTGATCCTGTTAGGAAATACACAAGCGATGACACTTATGTCAACTCAGCTATTGACTGTCCTTTTGACCACATGTTGAAGGTAGCTCTATGCATTTGCCCACCAAGTTCCTGAGCTTAGCAAGATAAGAATTGTACATTACTATTGTAAAATTGTTTACACAATATTCAATATTTTAAAAAGTTAGGTAAAATTGTTCAGCATAAAAAAAGCTTTTGCTGAAATGAGGGACAGTTTGCTGAAGCTTTTCATTTTGTACTCATCAGGACAAAGGCAAGAATGCCAAATTTCAAACAATCTCAATAACTTATACTACAGGACAAAGGGCTGCTGATTGGTTGGCAAGTCATTGATTGGCTGAGGCTTTGCCATAGAGAACACAATGGGAAAATATAGGTTCCCCAAGCTCCTGGACAGTTCAATAAGGTGAACATTTTGAACATATTATTTTTGTTTCCAGAGAATGATTACATGAATGAATGTATGCCATTTATCAAAAGCATAGATGAGCTATATTACAAGTTCATATGTGATCTTAAATTTTTTTAGTGTAGCTATTAGGACACTCAGGATTGAGCTTTGGCAAGATGTGTCTCTTTTCAGCCATACCTAAATAGTGGTTTATTTTAAAATACAATAAGTTGGCTTGGACTTAAAGGAATCAAATGAACCAAAAAAAACATTCACAAAGCTGATATATTTATTTGTAAAGTTTTACTTGGTGAACATTCATTCTTTCTCAGTACTTCTGGTATTTATTAATAATTGGTTCACCAGCCAATCTCTGAATCACTGTTGCTGCTGTTTACAATTATTGAAATAATAGTAATTTTATACCATAGCTAGCTAAAGAATGTGTTTTCATGATGAACACTTCCAAAAGTGTTTCATGATTTATAAATGGTGTATTTAATTTCTGCATTTTGGGCAGCTCAGCAAGAACATTTCTATTTTGTCAAGGAATTTGTGTGAATTCCCAACCATTGGTGAATTATTAGGATTTCTATGCTGGCTGAAAGGCACGAAAAAATCTGATCAAACTCATCTTTTTAAAAATCCTTAACAGGCACAAAACAGATAATTAAATTAAATGTTATTCTTCATAGCTGGATTTTGAACTTATGTGTGGAGCGACTTTTAAATCTTCTCTTTATACATTACTTGAAAATGTCAAAAATGCACAGAGTTCTATTCATTCTGAGGAGTCTGCTTTTTTTTCCTTATAAAGCTGCACTGCTCGCAAACTCAGCAACATAACGGATGAAAGTTTTAGTGCTGTACTTATGTACTTCTGTTGAAGTATTATCAGAGCACGTTCTGCAAAACTAACGTACTTTGCCTGTATTCAGCCTTCTTTTTGTTACAAGCACATTTTTGTCTCGACCTGTATTAGCCTAGGAGATGAATCATGTGAACTGAAACTGTAAACCCATGCAGTTCCTCTAACACTGTTTTAGATGATACCAGGCGAAAGACGATAGAGGGACACAACTTCTCAAAACATAACTTAAGCAGAAAGAATAAATACCTTCCAAGAATGACATTTGATGAACATTGATAGATTGTTGTAATAAAGTTTCTAAATTAGGAATATGGCAGCAATCTACTGGGGCATTTTTAAACTCGTTTCTATATACAATGGCACCAATAGGTCTACCTATTTCTTATTCAGCTGTTATGGCCAACTGAAAAGTCTCACCTTAGTATCATAGATAATTGGATGACTGTATGTGCTGGTATGGTATTTATGGTGTAGGGTATTTAAGATTTGAGATGTCATCACCTTCATACTGCCTGCCCAAACTTGTATCTTGAATGCACCTATCAGCTGTTGAACAACATTGATAAATCTTGTTTCAGCAGTTCAGTCTTGTTATCAGCCTCATCAGTGATTTGTTACAATTTGGCTTGCTTGGTCTTTTGAGAGGCATTTATAACTAAAGCACATTGCTGGGAGTGTGGAGTCACACACAGAATAGACCAGGTGAAGGTGGCAGATTTTCCTTTCCTAAAGGTCATTCATGAACTAGATGGGTTTTCACCACAATCAACAATGGTTTCATGGTCACCATTAGACTGGCTTTTAATTTCAGTTTTATCAACGGAATTAAAATTACATCATGTCATATTACATTCATTTCTAGAGGCACCTTGTTCTGTTAGCCAATGCAAACAGAGAAATCCTAATAAGACGCAGCTTTGACTTATGGGTTTCACTGCAACACAAGATTATAGGTGCTCTTAAACTGAATGATGCAAAACATTGAGTCAATGAATCAATAGAAATGATATATTTTCTACAGAGGAAAGAACAAGTCTCCTTTGAAGATTTCCTTGCTCATTTTCAGCTCTTTTTCAATATGAGGTAGATCACAACTCATGCCTCCTCGAGAGCAGCATTGGCAGGAGGTTGGTAAAAAGTTGTTTGCCATCTTGCCTGGGAAAAGATGTGTTGTTCATAGTATAAATGTTCCTACAATAACTGGATTCTTTTAAAAAATGTAACTGAACTCTCCAATAAATTGTGTCTATTTAAGTAGCAGAATGCTACACGGTAGCAATTATTGATCTCTGCAAGGATATAAATAGCAGCAAGCATGGAAATTCATACCTCAATACAGAGTATAAATCAGAAAAACCATAATGTTGGTGAATGGGTTAATGCATCTTTCTGGTAGTACTGCTGTCTGTGGGACAGGCTTTGATTTAAAGATCAACATAACGAAACCACATGGCTTTGAAAGCTTCAGCAGACCCACACTGCACCACCAGTCTTTTCCTCAAATCAGGAAGATTTCTCATTTGTAAATAGTTGAGCATGTTCCCGGCCTGGTCCAGAATGACCTTTCATTCAAAATATATATCATTTCTAAATTCCTTCCAAGCATCACAACATCATTGCTGTCCCTAGTGCCTGAAATAAAACACCAGATGTATCTCTCGTTAAAATAATAACAATTACCTCAATGTTTTCAGGCTTCTAGTTGAAGTTTGAGTGATCTCTATTTTTAAAATCCCATAATATGGACAAAAATAGCATCTTAGAAATGCAAGGAATGATTACATTGTCATTTGTTAATATTTGTTTAAATTAGGGATGGCTCACAAACTGTTCCACCTGATTTTATTTCAAAGGCTCAACATCTTGATCTACTTTTTAAAGATTTTAAAGATAAAATCTCACAGAGATTCCATAAGAAGTTCTTAATATCAAAACCAATTTTAATGGTGAAGTCTTGTATTTTACATTCTGTCAAAAAGACATTTTAATTTAAGGACTGTTCCTGGAACAGTCACCTCAACAATAGGAAGACTTACAAAACTCTCTAAAAGCTCATTAAATCTGAATACTTAAAGAGCAGAATCTATTTTTATATTTACCAGTATTTGTGATGATTTGCGAGCACTATCTGTGTGAACGTTGTTAACAAGATTAGTGAGGCTTGGGTGACAAGGGCAAGCAGCCAACAAAGACCCCTCTCACCTCAATTGTAATCTCTTGTACCTTCTTCCATCTGGCAGATGATACAAAGATTTGAAACATGTACTAACAGATTTAAGAACAGCTTCTTCCCTACTATTATCAGACTGATGAACTGACATCTCAAATATTAGAGTTGATCTTTTTCTGCACCTTCTGTGTAGCTGCAATACTACATTCTGTATTCTGCTCTGATACCCTGATAGACTTATGTAAGATATGACATGTCTGCTCAGCACAAAACTGTACTTTTCACTGTGTATCGGTACAATAATAAATCAATTCAAAAAGAATGAACCCTTCAGGGACACCCAGGTCTAAGTCCCACCTGCTCCAGAGATAATAACATTTCTGTGAAAAGAGCGAAATAAGGAACATATGGATTTCAAATGACTCTGTTTTCCCTGGAGCATCAGAGGCTGAGGGGTGACCTTATCGAGGTTTATAAAATCATGAGGGACATGGATAGGGTAAACAGACAACAGACAAGGTCTTTTTCCTGGGGTGGGGGAGACCAGACCTAGAGGGAATAGGTTTAGGGTGAGAGGGGAAAGTTATAAATGAGATCTAATGGGCAACATTTTCACGCAGAGGGTGATACAAAACTCTGATGCAGGCCACACTTGGAGTATTGTGTACAATTCTGATGGCCACATTATAGGAAGGATATGGAATGGGCTGCCAGAGGAAGTGATGGAGGCTCGTATAATTGCAACATTTAGAAGGCATCTGGATGAGTATATGAATAGGAAGGGTTTGGTGTGATATGGGCCAGGTGCTAACAGGTGGGACTACATTGGATTGGGATATCTGGTCAACATGGACGAGTTGGACCAAAGGGTCTGTTTCTGTGCTGTACATCTCTATGACTCCATGACAGATGTGCTGCGGCAGTGAGGGAAGTAGATGATGGAGATGGAAGTAGGTGGTCCTTGTGACGCAGAGTACAGGGAGCCAAAAGCTGAGCTTGTGAATGATGATGGAACAGATTGTTTATGTACTCAGTCTGAAGCAATCAATTGTTGGGTAGCAGGGATGGAATCAGTGGCAAGGGAACAGAATTTGTGATGGGGTCAAAACTGTTGCTTCTTTTTTTTCCAATGTGCCTGGATGATTTTGTCTAAGTGAAAGTTGCCACCCAGGTTGATAGGGTTGTTGAGAAGGCGTATGGTATGTTAGCTTTTATTGATAGAGGGATTGAGTTTTGGTGCCATGGGGTCATGCTGCAGCTGTACAAAACTCTGATGCGGGCCACATTTGGAGTATTGTGTACAGTTCTGATAGCCACATTATAGGAAGGATATGGAAGCATTGGCAAGGGTGCAGAGGAGATTTAGAACATAGAACATAGAAGAATACAGTGCAGTACAGGCCCTTCGGCCCTCGATGTTGCGCCGATCCAAGCCCACCTAACCTACATTAGCCCACTATCCTCCATATGCCTATCCAATGCCCGCTTAAATGCCCATAATGAGGGAGAGTCCACCACTGCTACTGGCAGGGCATTCCGTGAACTCACAACTCGCTGAGTAAAGAACCTACCCCTAACATCTGTCCTATACCTACCCCCCCTTAATTTAAAGCTATGCCCCTTGTAATAGCTGACTCCATACGTGGAAAAAGATTCTCACTGTCGACCCTATCTAAACCCCTAATCATCTTGTACACCTCTATCAAGTCACCCCTAAACCTTCTTTTCTCCAATGAAAACAACCCCAAGTGCCTCAGCCTTTCCTCATACGATCTTTCTACCATACCAGGCAACATCCTGGTAAACCTCCTCTGCACCCGTTCCAGTACCTCCACATCCTTCCATACCAGGATGTTGCCTGATATAGAGGGAAGGTCATATGAGGAAAGGCTGAGGGACTTGAGGCTGCTTTAGTTTGAGAGAAGCAGGATAAGAGGTGATTTAATAGAGGCATACAAGATGATCAGACGATTATGTAGGCTGCAGACGGAGAGCCTTTTTCCTCGGATGGTGATGGCTAGCACGAGGGGACATTGCTTCAAATTAAGGGATGATAAGATATAGGAAGGTGTCAGAGGTAGATTCTTTACTCAGTGAGTAGTAAGGACGTGGAATGCCCTGCCTGCAACAGTAGTAGACTCGCATTAAGGGCATTTAAATGGTCACTGGATAAACATATGGATGATAACGGAATAGTGTGGGTTAGAAGGGCTTAAGATTGGTTTCACAGGTCGATGCAACATTGAGGGCCAAAGGGCCTGTACTGAGCTGTACTGTTCTATGTTCTAAGTGTTGTTATAAGTGAGGAATTGGAGGGAGCCTAAAAAAGATCTTATGGTAAGTGCAGGGGCAATGATGAAGGGATGGGCAGACATGCCATTGCTTCATATTGTCTTACTTAGATTGGATAACTTGGAGTAAAATCAACTGAGGTCAACCTCACAAAGCTGAATGATACAGGAAATGATACAGATGTCCTGAGGCAGTGAGGGAAGTAGATGATGGAGATAGAAGTAGGTGGTCCTTGTGACGCAGAGTACAAGAAGCCAAAAGCTGAGCTTGTGAACGATGATGAAACAGATTGTGTATGCACAATCCTTGAAAGAGGATTGTGTGGTGACCATGTCAATGGATGAATTGATACTGTGAAAGGCAAGGAGTAAAAATACATCACAGTGATAGTGACAGGTGCCATTTGAGATTTTGGAAAGGGATCTTTCAGCATCAGGGTACAGCTGAAAATTTCTTTGGAAAGATTCAAAATTGGAGCTGCAGGAGACAATAAAACTTACATTGACATAGAAGCTTTAACATCATGCAAGGTTCCAAGACACCTCACAAGAACATTATAAAACCAGTTGGACTCAAAGCCATGTTAGGAGATGTTAGGTCAAATGAGCCAAACCTTTATCAAGGTAGGTTTTAAGGAGGAGCATCTTAAAAGGAGGAAAGTGATGTAGAGGCAGAGACATGTCGGGAAGGTATTCCAGAGCTTTGACATAGGCAACTGAAGACACAGCCAGCAATGGTGAAGTGTTTAAAATCAGGTATACACTCAAGGTCACAATTAGAGGAGTGAAATAGTTTCAGAGATTATAGAGTAGCAGGAGATTATAGAGATAGAGAGAGGCAAAACTACGGAGGGTGTGAAAATGGAATTAGAAATCTTAAAATCAAGACGTTGCTTGGCCAGGAGTCAATGCTAGTCATTGAGCGTCACTGTGGTAGGAGAATGGAATTTGCTGTAAATTAAGACAGCAGCAGTAAGAGTGTTAGATGACCTTAAGTTTACATAGAATAGCATCTGGGACACCAGCCAAGAATGTGTGAGAATAGTTGAATCTTGAAGCAACAAAGCTATGCATGAGAGTATCAGCAGCTGATGATCTGAGACAGGATTGAATCAAGTGATGTTAAAAAGGATAAGATCGTTGTGGTGTCTTATCTTGGATTGCTTAAATGTCCCATTAATTCAACTCCTTCATACTGACATATTCAGAAAAACGTCTCACACAGTGCCTTCCATGATGGCAGCAGTATTTATTGCGAAAAAAAAACATTTTTCCTTCCACCCCAGGAGAAAAAAGCACTAAGTCAGAAATTTAATTTTTGCACCAAAGAAGGGAGAAACTTTGCAGGTTGTTTCAATGACGTTACTTAACTGTCCAATTTGAAAGATTTACTTTTGAAAACAATCACATTCTGAGAGGTCAACCGTTTTATGCTAAGCCCACTATACATATCAACTCATTTCAAAACCCTGAAGCAGACATGACAGGCCAAAGTCAGTTCAGGGATTGACTTTGGAGCACGTCTATCATCAGACAGACAACAGTAGCGCTAGTCTGGACATAGACAGACCATGGGTGTGTTACGGTTGTAGTTTCCCTCAGCTTCAGCTGAATATTTGCTGTGTCAAATACTGACGAGGTGATGATGTCATTCACACTCAATTAAAATGTTTTATAAGTCTGGCAAGCTGGTATTGTTTCACAGCATTGGGGCAGACACAGCACCAAGAGAGTACAGCAACAGGAGAAGGAATTACTAGTGCAATTATTTAATCACTGAAATGCTAACTGATTCTGTTTATACTTGCTTTAGACAGTACACTATAAAGTACCTCACCATTAGAAGCATTAAAACATGCACAATTTAATTAAGAAAGATGTATTTTGATATATTAGAACATCAAGCATTCGGCAATTGGATCAACATTATGGGCACTACAATATCTTGTAAAGAATTATGAAACTCAAAATTATTTACTTTCATCAGAAAAATTTCTATAAAGAAAGAGAAGCCGAAACAACCCGACCAAACATGTAAAAGTGTGGTATGTTTTGATTTTAAAAAAATGATTGAGGTACCTATAAAATCCTTTGGGTCCTTAAGAGCAGAAGCGGTCCTAATTGACAGGTTTCTGGCTAACGTCTGCCAAGCATTTGGAAGCTCACGCTGGTATCAGCCTAATCCTCACCCTTTGATTATTGGATATGTTGTGAAGTACTGAGGGCTTACTCCTGTAACACACTGTCAAAAGCACAGCGTACTGCTCACCCTGCATTACAGCTCTGACACTTCAAGCTTTTCATGATTGAATAGATACACTGATCACTTGTCAAGGAAATAAGAAGAAATACTGGAATGTAATGTATTTTTCAAAGTTTTTTTTAAGATGTCCCCATTGGAAACATTTCCTCACCCCTTTCTCTGGTCCCCATTTCACTCTATTCCCCAGATCGAGGGAACAGGGTAAAGTACTCCCACTGACATTCAGTGTGGGTCACTACTTCAGGGCTTAATTATACTGGAGTTACCACACAGAGATGTCCCATAAAAAAAAGGACTTAATCCTAAACTATCATGGAATTAATTTGTTAAAAACCGTTACAATTAGCAGAATACAGTCGTGCTGTATTGCTGCCATGGAGTACAGCATGACTAGTATACAAAATATAGAGCAGCAAATTTGCAGGACAGTTACAGAGATGCAAGAAGCATAGAATTATGACAACAGAGAACTTTAATGATCAATGTAGGCTTGAATAATGTAAAGGAATAGTATAAAGGGCAAAAAAGTGTAATATTTTCTTTATCAGTATGTTTATAGTCCAAATGAGAAAGGGGCATGGCTGGACCTGTTTCTGGGAAGGAGGTGCATTAAATGTATTGAAGTATCAAACAGAGAATGTTTAGAGGACTGGGAGTTAGCTATGAAACAACACAAAGACAGTCTAGATTAAAGTTACTTAATTAAGGGAGGGCTGATTTGACAGCGTGTAAATGGAGTAGGCTCAGGCAAATTGAATTCAAAGATTTGCAGGCAATAGTGTAGAGGAGCTGGATCAGGTACAGTTTAAGCACATTGCCAGGAGGAGAGAAGTAGAGCAACCAAAGTCAGAAATTTCTGGATGATGAATGATATAATAAGTTTAGGAAGTGGGTACATATGGTAAGAGTTGGTTTGATAATACAGGTGAGAAATCCTTGTGAAGTATGGGAAGTTTAGAGAGGAATTGGGAAAAGAAGTAAAAGAGGCCAAATGAATCATATGAGAAGAGACTGGCAGAAAACATAAAAGGGAATCCAGAAGTCTTTTATTGGCATATAAATAGTAAAAGGGTAATAAGGGAAGAAGGAGATGGGGTCAATTAAGGATTGGCTACAGAGGATACAGCTGAGTTTCCAAATAAGTGTTTTACCAATCTTTACCAATGATGAAAATTCTGCAAATGTCATAGTGAAAGACAATGTGAGAAACTGAATGGTCTAAAAAATGATAACAAAGTAGTAATGTTGATAAGTTATCAGGAGCAGATGGATGTATTTGAGGATGCTGAGAGAGCTAAGGGAGGAATCTTTCAAGTACTGGCCATAATTCTGTTTCCAAACACTTTCTGCTCAGTGGCTGCTTGCTCACAGAAATTAGATTGAGCGATGCCTTACAAGAAGCATGGGAGCAGGTTGAGGGACAAACATTACTCAGGAAATTGTGAGCAGTCTGGAGGAGGGGTAAGTGGAGTGGAGAGCATTAAAAATATTTTCAAATAAAACTTAACTGCATGACCCAAGTCAAAACCAAATGTATAATCCCCATGGAACAATAAGTGTTGTTTCTAACATTCTTATTTGTTAAAAAGAGTTCAAATAGCGTCTGAATGGTTACTCTTGCACAATTTTATAGAAACTTTAATAGCCAACAACTGAGTTAACAAAAAAGATTCCTCAGTTGATTGGCCAGTACCTGTGCAATAATAGAAATGATAAACTGAGATAAAACAGACAATCACTTGTTAAAACACAAACTAAACTAAATGTTTATAATTTAACACAAAGGATTAATGACAGTGACATTGTTGATGTGGTGTCATGGACAAGTTAGCAAGGGGGATCCATTGAAAAAGGTAACTTGCCTCTTCTTCATATATGGTGTCTGATTTGTGGCATGCTTTCTGTATTTTCTGTTTTTATTTCACAATTGCAGCATCCACAATATTTTGCTTTCTTACTGCTTAAGTTGTGAGTGATGGAAACCAAACAAAAATAAGGCATTTGCACAAATTATTAAAAATGCAAAAAGCTTAACTATTCATTTGTGCTGATTTTGACTACGTCAGGAGGTGAATAATCTCCTCAGCATCTCAATAGAGGGCTACAGCGCTGAAGACGTCCTTTTGGTCCAATGAATCTGAGCCAGTCAAAAACAACCATCTAAATATTCAAATCCCATATCCCAGTTTTAGCCCATAGCCTTGTATGTTTAGGCATCGTAAGCATACATATAAGTACTTCTTAACTGAATTTCTGCCGCTACCATGCTTACAGGCATGTTCAGGAGACGAAAACAGTTTAGGTTCCCTACATCTGGTAAACCATACTGTGCGTACGTGAGGGTGTGTATGTGTTATCAAAAATGCAGCGTGTGGTCAAAATTAGACATTATTAAGGATCATGCATAAACAACAGACATGTTGCCAGATTATCAGTGAACATTCAGGATAAAAATCAAAGATTTTCAGGAAAGAGTACATGGATGGAAAAAGAATATGAGAAAACCTAATTAATTATTAATGAATGAAGACAACATGTGATGTTTAATACCATTTTTATATAACATAATAATATAAATAGGTAGGGTGATAAAGCAATTAAACTATCATCATGCCTACTAATGTATAGCTAGATGCATTATTTGTTCCTGTCACCAGTTTAAATTACTGTAATTAAACTGTAATAATTGGATTATCAGTGCCTGCAGTCATCTCCCTTTATTTACATAAAATAACTATCATTCTGCTTAGTTTTCATCATGGACTTGGGAACACATTTTCTTTGTTATTCAGAAATTATGGTGAAGAGTGAGTGCCCTCAATACTATCAGTTTAAAAGAGGAGGAACATCAAAAAACTAGATGAATGTAATTCAATGCCCAGACTTTAAAAGCTCAAAGAAGATTGGAGGACAAGCAAAGTAGTTCCCCAATTTTAGGGGAAGTGTGAGTTGAATAGACAATGAAATTTGATTTCAACACTGAAAATTTGGGGAGGAGGAATGCATGTATTTCATGTTGGAAGGAACGGCAGAGAAATATTTGGTCTGTAGTAGTTGGTATAACAAAAGGCACAGATCGATTGCAATGGGAATCATGGAAAAGGTAGAAAACAGATAAAAGACTGGAGAATGAAAGCCCAACTCAATCTTCTTGTATTTTGTCCATATCTATGGTGGAAGACATTCCACAGTTTGAGAAACAAGACTCGTTCTGGATTCTGAAAGGTTTATTACAAGGAATATTACATGTTTGGAATTCTTCTACAATTCTCAACCTAAAGACAGATCCAGCACACCATGTCTTGACTTCCATCATTCTTAGGGCAAGGAGATAGGTTCTGATTCTGTCCCTGCCAGAATGGACTTCATGCTGTTGGAACTGATCTAATCCACATTGGCTGTCCATCCAACTCGGCCAACTGAATGAATGGCATCCCAAGGAGTTACAGCTGTTATGGCAACATACCCTTTTACATGCAAATTGTAGCCTTGAGCTACAGGTAGTGCTGGTGAAGTCTGATTTAGAATAAAAAATCTATAAAAATGTTTAAAAAACGAAACAGCAAATGTTCTCTAATCAGAATGTGCTTGACAATGAGTAGTTTCCATGATTTATCAGCATTCAAGCCAAGTAAAATAGTCTACTGGAAAAACTTGAATGGCATTTTATAGTACATTTTTCAAATGTCTTAAAGTGTTTGATATTAGATTTCTGTTGTTCATCAAAAATAAATAAAGGGGCATTTTGGATCTTCTTTGATGGCAAGTGATGACAGCTATTCAACTACAGAATTAGTCAATTGATGAGAACAAATTAGCGTAATGATCAAACCTAGCACTTTTTTGATCTGTATTACCTATGAGAGTCACTGGAAGATCAAGAGAAGAGTTTCAAAATAGTTTTGAGTCTAATATTTTAGGGCTAGAGAATAGCCTCAGGGTTACATGCATATCAAGTATTTAGGAAATAGTTATTTGTCAATAGAGGCCTTCACTTTGATAATAGGTTTCTGAATGTAAACTGTTAAACTGTAGGTTGAGACCTAAATCACTTCCATTTGAGTGAATCTAACAAAATCTCTGAAACGATAATTCAGAATTTTAATTCCAAAACACAGGGCAGCACTATTTTATATTATTTTATTTGTGGACAAAACTCATTGATAGTTTGGAAATGGATCACTTCTAGGGTATAATACTCTGTCATCATATGTCAAAGCTGGCTGGAATCCTGTGACTGATCACAAACACATTCTGGTTAATAACCAGCATCATTTTGACATTGACCCTAAACACTTCCATTGAAGATAATCAGTAACATCTTGAAACCGTTACATCATCACTTGCTGGTTTAATTGGTTTGAGTTGCTACAATAAAGTTATATTTTAAATTTTGAGATGTTAAAAAAAATTAAAATACAAAGTGATAATCAGGTTCAATCTTGACTCAAAATCCTATCCATTGACCCAATAATACTAATTATCATGCTGCTGGCTACAGAAACCTTGTGTACATTACTAACAGTACTCCAATGGGGCAGGTAGCCTATCGACAATCTGAATCAGAGTACATCTTGCCCATGCCTTTGCACATGAAGACGTTAATCTCTCCCTGCTGACCAATCAAAATTGATATTGCAAAAAACTGCTGCAACAGAAATGGCAGTTTTATGTACTTTAACCCTGTAACCTTTACAAATCCCATACTTCCAATCAATAAGTCTCATTAGTGTTAGGTAAATGTATGGGACGGGCCTGTGATTTCAAACCAGCAGCTCACAGATTAGGCTGACGTATAGCATAAGGAGGCTGTAACAATGTGAAAAGTGGATGCCCTGTTTTGTCAATTTCTGATCATGCCTGATTCTCATCACTGCATTTGTTCGTGCTTCTTCCCAACAATGAAATATTTCAGCTTTCAAGATACTCATTTTTGTATCAGACTGCATTGTGTTGTTTGAATCAATGGTTTGGAAATAGGGTGAGAGAGATGAGGGCCCAAATTTGAAAATAATATAAAAACAAGAAGCATTTAACCAGCTCTGAGGACCAAAGGCAGAGCTACAAAAAGATATTGGTTAGATGGGCATGGGTAAAAACATGGCAGAAGTGGGTACTGCAGACGTTGGAGATTAGAGTCAAAATTAGAGTGGTGCTGGAAAAGCACAGCAGGTCAGGAAGCATCCGAGGAGCAGGAAAATCAATGTTTCAGGCAAAAGCCCTTTATCAGGAATAGCATGACAAGTGGAATTCAATATTAGTAAGTGTGTGGTGATCTATTTCACTGAAAAATAAAATGTATAAATTACTTAGAATGAAAGAAAGCTGGTTGATTGGGATGTTCAAGAGAATTTAAGGACTGAGGTTCATAACATTAAATGCTGAATCTCAAGTAGATAAGAAAGTTAACGGTATACTGAATTATATGACAAGAAATATAAACACTAAGAGGTAAGATGTAATGGTGAAAGTGCATTTAACTTGAGTTAAAAATCACACAACACCAGGTTATAAGTACTAGCTTTCAGAACGCATCTCCTTCATCAGGTGGTTGCCGAAAGCTAGTGCTTCCAAATAAACCTGTTGGACTATAACCTGGTGTTGTGTGATTTTTAATTTTGTACACCCCAGTTCAACACCAGCACCTCCAAATCATTTAATTTGAGCAAGATTACAGCATGCGGCTTTGGTCTCCACTTTACAGGAAGCAAGTTGAGGAAAAATCAAGAGTACAGTGCAGACATACTAGATTGCTGCCTTGCATAATGCCAAAAAAAACTTGAAAAGTTGTAGCTGTTTTAATGAAAAAACAAAAGGGATGATTTAACAAAAGTAGTTAATATAATAGAAGATAGTACCAGGTAGGTAGAAACAAAGATGGCAAAAACTGGGATTGGAAGCAGATGGGTTAAGACAGCCTTGTTGGTTTACACTCAGGACAATTCACAAGAATATCAAAGTAAAAGACAAAGCGCCCCCTGGTTAGCAATATAACTCTTTGCACACTCAGGACTATTTAGCCATTATTGTCCAATTGCAAAATCATATTTAATGTTGGAACACTGTATTGTGAGTTTTCAGATTTTGCAAGCATAGCCTGGTTTGGTATGCTTGGTACTTTATTTCTTGCAAAGAGCTAAAGGGCTATTGTGGATTCAGAGTCTGTACTGTATAAAGGTTATTTTCACTTTACTATGGTGTTTCTTGAAAAAGCCCTAATGAGCAAAAAGCTCTGACAAACTGTGATGCTTTTTACAATACTCAGGTTCTGTACATCAAACAATTATCAGTCTCATTTTGCTTTGCAATTTCTATTTAATTATATATATGATGAATGAAAATTTGTACATCACTTTCCAGTCTAACACCCATAAAAAGAGAGGGATTATAGGAACATACAAGACAAAAGGAAGCAATCAGTCCATCATGCATGTGTTGATTCTTTGTTACAGCAATCCAAAACTGACCTGCTGTCTCCCCACTATCCTGTATTTTCCCACCTTCAAATGATTATACTTACATTCCAAAGCTGCTGCAATCTCCACCTTAAAAAATTCTAACCCCTTCTTACTCACATTGGATTCTGGTCAAGCAACATTTTGATTTTAAAATGCTCATCCTTGTTTACAAATCCTTGCATCAACACAATACCCCTCCTAATTTTTGCAATCTCCTCCAGTGCAAAAACTAAGATATCTGTACTCCCATTCCAGTCTCTTGTGTATCCCTCATTTTAGTTATTCCACACTGGTTGCTTTGCCACCAGTTGCCAAGGCCCCCAAGATCTGGAATACCTTGCCTACACCTTTCTGCATCTCTTCCGGACATGCTGCCTTTAAGATATTCCTCATAATCTACTTCATTGATGGAGAATTTGATCACCTGACCTAATATCACCTCGTGTGATTTATTCGTGTATGGGATGTGGGTATCACTGGTCAGGCTGCATTTTTGCTCATCCCTAGTTGTCCTTGAAATAATTGGCTTTCTTGACCATTTCAAATAGTAATTAAGAGTAACCCACATAGTTGTGGATCTGGAGTGACATCTAGGCCAGACCAGGTAAGGATGGCAGATTCAACAAGTGTCGTCCTGGAAAAGCACAGCAGGTCAGATAGCATCCGAGGAGCAGGCAAATCGACATTTTCAGCATAAGCCCTTCATCAGGAATGCTTATGCCTGAAATGTCGATTCTCCTGCTCCTCAGATGCTGCCTGACCTGCAGTGCTTTTCCGGTGCCACACGTTTTGACTCTGATCTCCAGCAACTGCAGTCCTCACTTTTTCCGAGGATGGCCGATTACCTTCCTAAAAGGATTCAGTTTATAATGCATCTTGAAGCACCTAGAGACATTTTATCATAATGTCGCAGCCCTAATGTAATAAGTTGTTATTGCTGCACGACTCCCTGTTAAACTGAATTCCATGACCTAACAATATCCTGTTTCAAGAAAGGTGATAATTTAAAACCGATACTAAAGTTCAGCACTTAAAACAATAGTAGATGGTCAAAGCTTATGACCGAGGTAATACTTCATCAGAAAACAAAAATAGTATAAAAACAGGCTCATAATTATATCTATTGAAAATAAATGAGGATCATGCCAAAATATTTTAAGCTTTACATGCTCAAGATCCACAAGTTCTTTTCCTTTTGAATATTAAACATGAAAGTGATTTATCTGTGGGAAACACACTTATTACAGAAGATAACGAATATGGATTTTTACTGGAATTCAGCAAATGTCAAGTCTTCTAGAAACCCACCTAACCCAGGTCTTTCAGACCATTGCAAAGAAAGTAAACTTTGTGTGAAATCAAAGGCTAACAATTTGTTCCTAATGCTTGATAATGCACAATATGCAAGTTCCATAAATGCACTGGCACGTTTCTAAGGCCTTTGATGCCTGATATTCAAGCAAATCTTAGAGACTAGC
Source organism: Chiloscyllium plagiosum (assembly GCF_004010195.1). Lineage (NCBI taxonomy): Eukaryota > Metazoa > Chordata > Chondrichthyes > Orectolobiformes > Hemiscylliidae > Chiloscyllium > Chiloscyllium plagiosum. Next base: position 35,731,850 of record NC_057720.1, on the reverse strand, counting down.
ACCAAATTATCTCGATACCCCAAACAGCATATTGTTCTCAGTATCTGGACATTGTACTAACTGATCCAATGCGTCTCTGCATTATTTAAGAAATGTACTCTGATTCCATAGAAGGTATGAGTGTACTTACCTCTCAGGCAAAATTAATTCTAAAAATGACAAAGAGAGAAAGAGAAAAACAGTGAGCAAACTGCCAATTAGAAATGTGAACCTTCTATTAAATCAGACCAGGAAGGAAGATTTCAGCACTTGTCGCAACTATTGTTTAAAGTCAAGCTAATTATTCACAACATACTCATTCTTATCGATACTGGCAATGTTGGGCCATTTCATTTTCATTCCATTTCCTCTGTGCATCATGATATGAGTGAGTCAGGAATACATACATACATTTGTTTTAATTGATTAAAATCGATTCCTGTGTTTCTTCCAAGATTGGGTCCATTGGTCTATCTATTCTTTATTTGTAGGTTTCTCTTTCCTCCTCAACCTCAACAGTCTTGTTTGCTTTTCAGCTGTTGTAGAGCTTTTAACTGTTGACAGTGTTATCACCTTCTCCTTTCTTGCCATTTAAAGCCTAAGCTCCCTGCTGCAGTGACACAATTCTCACTTGCCAGGATGTTAACAGTACAGCTGTCAAAGTCAAAAGGAAATAAAAATTAATAAAACTACATGCTGACAGATTTCAGTGAGGGTGTCCTTCTCTTTTTCTCCTTGCAGAGATACAGAAGGGATGAAAATATCCCCCAGGCATTACATAAGATGCCCTCAGGTTTGTAAATATAACCAGAATACATGGATAGCAAAGTTATTAGGGGCACTTACAGAAGCACTGAACCCCAGGTCGGCAGCATGAGCAGTGGAGAAAATCAGAAACAGCAAAAAGATAGGATTTTCAGGTTGCCAATGCAGCTAGAGACCCAAGTCTCAGAGCAATTTATACTAGACTTTATTGCCAGTGCCGTTTGATGTGCAGTGGTCCCATCTGCTGATAACTGAGGTTTGCCTGGCTTCGTATTTCAATCTTAAAATGTTGGAAGCTATTACAATGACAATGGAGATAAGAGACACTTATCATTCTAGGCTGAGATTGATTAAAAGACTTGGCGCTCCACAGTGAGGGCTTATGGGATGGAGGACAAGGGTCAGAGAAAGTGATGGTGTTTTCAGATTTTTCCCCCCTTTGAACATAAAACATGTGGTAGATGTTTTTTCTACTACAAAAAGGTAGCAAAAAAGAGACATCCCGTGGAGATTACATTTTCCTTCTATCGAGAGGATCTGCCCTGACATTTGTTTTAATATAAATGTGTGAATATTTCTCCCTAAGAATTATCCATGCAATACATTTTTCAAATTGTATCGTTGCAGAAGCATTCACTTATCTATGAATGCACATTTTGAGCTTTTTATGGTTTTATTTAAACAAAATTTGGGACTTTAATGTATTATGTATTAAAAATAAGAATTATTTATTTAGTATTCAATACTAGTGATTTCACATGTAATTAAAGGTATTACTGCAGTTTCCTGGCTGTGATGATATTTTGGGGGAAAGTAACAAGATTTACTCATGGCTTTTGTCATTTAAACTCTGAGACTGTTTTAGTACCTTGTAACTCCTAATCTATCTAATAGTCTTGATTTATCACATGCCTTTATGTCCTATTGCAGGGCTATAAAAAATAAGGGATAAACACCCACTTTAAAAATTTTGAAACTGTGATTAAATCTGTTGATTTGATATCATGGGATGAGAGCAAGTGAAATCTTTTCCCCACCAAATGTCCTCCTTTCTTCTCGAGGCTTTGACATTTTCAAGAAGTATGTATCCACAAGCATTGACTTTCCTCCAGTACCAAGTGTCTGTTATTCACGATGATGATCCATGATAGTTGCTATCAGCAGGGAAACCAACCACAAAGGCATCACAACTGAGCCCAATTTTGCATTGGTCCATGTCGACTATCAGCAGAGAACCTGAACTAGGTTTTACTCTCTAACCGAGAGGTAGTGAAACTAAATATTAGAATCACCATTCATTGAAAATGCCAGGATATCAGTTACAACTGGATGAAGTGGGTTTATCTTCTAGTTTTCACAGGCCAGTAGATGATAAGTTTAGAGATACAACAAAGAGACCTAGGGGTGCAGGTGCATAGATCCTTGAAAGTGGAGTTGCTGGTAGACAGGCTGGTGAAGAAAGTGTTCAGAACACTTGCCTTCTTTGGTCAGTGCATTGAGCACGGGAGTTAGGAAGTCATGTTGCGCCTGCCGAGGACATTGGTCTCCCTGCTATAAGGAAGGTGTTATCAAACTTGAAAGTGTTTAGAGAAGAGCTACAAGGATGTTGCTGGGTTTGGAGGGTTTGAGCTAAAGGGAGAGGCTGAATAGACTGGGGCTTTTTTCTCCTGAATCGTCAGAGCTTGAGGGGTGACCTCATAGAAGTTTATGAAATCATGAGGGGCACAGATAGGGTGAATAGCCAAAGTCTGTTATCCATGGTAGGGAAGTCTAAAACTAGATGGCAGCGGTTTTAAGGAGATGTGGAGCAATTTAAAAGGGACCTGACAGACAACTTTTTCAGAGGGGAGTGCATATATGGAATGAGCTGCCAGAGGTGGTGGTGGAGGCAAGTACAATTACAACTTTTAACAAGCAACTGGATGGGTATATGATTAGGAAGGGTTTAGAGGAATATGGGCCAAATGGAGCGAGATCAGTTTAGGATATTCGCTCGGCAGAGACAAGTTGGACTGAAAGGTCTGTTTCCATGCTGCATAACTTTGTGACTCTATAACTCAATAATCTGCTGGATCAACAGCAAGGGAACCAGGTTTAAATTTTCCAACTATGGATTTAACACAAGTTGATGTAAATCTTTCCCCAAGTTCCACTATCTCACATTCTGGAGTTATGTTAAATAAACTCTTAACTGGCAGCTTCTGTGTCCTCAAAGCTCAGGGACACAATCTTTACCCTGCTTAATTATTGCCAGTCTTTTAATGTTACCTTTTATACTGCATTAATCACCTATACTACTATGAGAATAATAAGAATTTGTATTCTGCTACAATGTTTAATATCTGAGCAACAAGGAGAACCTCAGCAGATCTGGTTGCATCTGCAGAGAGAGAAACAGAGTTAACATTTCAAGTCCAGTGACCCTTCATAAAAGTTTGACATCTGTTTCATGCACAAGAACTTTGAAGCCTTAGTGTAGTCTTTTAATAAATACAAATTAAGACTTTACACCATTATACTGAAACTGTGCTGTTCTAGTATTTAACTGTGACTAACTATATTCAACTCAATTGTACTGTAGCAAATGAGGTTGTTTCCATCCTCTTCATCTTCAGTACTTTGTTTGTAGTGGTGCGATAAGGATGCTGTCCTGAAAGTGGGGTGGGTGACAGACCAATCATTTTGTTAAGTTTGTGACACTGCCATTTTGAATACTTCCTTCTCCACAACAGGGACCATGACTGACTGAGAGGTCAGATCTACAACCCATAACCCATTTTCAGATTGCTGCTAATGCTACTTGAAGTCATTCTCCCTCCTTCCTTGGGGAAATAAAAATTCATGTGCATAACAGTTTTCCCATCCTCAGAATTCCAAGAGTACTTCATTATCTCTGGTTATGACTACAACTATTAATTGTATATTAATTGAGTGTTTAGTTATACTCGGCGTGAAAAATCAATTGGGAATTCACCTGTTAATATATAGGAACAGGCAAGGAGGTCTGGTGGTGATGTGGTAAGTGTCCCTACCACTGGGACAGAAGTTCAAGTGTGATCTATTCCTAACATTTGTCCATTCTGGAGCTGAGCCCAGAGCTGACCCTTCCCCACTTGGGGATGGATGGGATGTTTGGGTTTTGGCACCTGTTTGGTTGTCTGTACTTTAACTGGCCCAACTGGTGGCCATTTGCAGATTGGTCCCTTTTTTAATTTTGTAATATAGCCAGGCAGAAACTATGGTGGTTGGATTTGAGGTGCATATGACAAAATTTGTATCTTTGTGAAACAAATATCTAAAGGGTATCAAATAATATCCAGTTCTATCCTTCACTTATTCCTGATGAAGGTCTTTTGCCTGAAACATCGATTTTCCTGCTCTTCAGATGCTGCCTGACCTGCTGTGCTTTTCCAGCACCACTCTGATCTAAACTCTATCCTTCACCATCTGATTACCTGAGGCAATCCAGTAATTGAGCATAGAGTCATAGAGAGGGCTTCAGGTATTTGGACAATTGGACTGCATTCTGGGGAAGGTGGGACCTGTACAAGCAGGACGGGTTGCACCTGAACCAGAAGGGCACCAATATCCTGGGAGGTGGGTTTGCTAGCACTCTTCGGGGGGGTTTAAACTAATTTGGCAGGGGGATGGGATCCGGAATTGTAGTCCAGCAAGTAGGTTAGCTGTTTTTCAGGATGCCCAAGAATGTAGGGAGGCTGTGGAGAAGCATTGACAGGGAATATTTGCGGACACAGAGATGGG
>NC_057720.1:35674978-35724803 GCF_004010195.1 Chiloscyllium plagiosum | reverse complement strand
ATAGAGGTTTATAAGATGATCAGGGGAATAGATAGAGTAGACAGTCAGAGACTTTTTCCCCGGGTACAACAGAGTGTTACAAGGGGACATAAATTTAAGGTGAAGGGTGGAAGGTATGGGGGGGATGTCAGGGAGAGTGGTGGGGGCATGGAATGCACTGCCTGTGGGAGTGGCAGAGTCAGAATCATTGGTGACCTTTAAACAGCAATTGGATAGGTACATGGATAGGTGCTTAAGCTAGGACAAATGTTCGGCACAACATCGTGGGCCGAAGGGCCTGTTCTGTGCTGTATTGTTCTATGTTATTGATGTACAGCATGGAAACAGACCCTTCGGTCCAACACGTCCATGCTGACCAGATATCCCAACCTAATCTAGTCCCACCTGCCAGCAACCAGCCCATATCCCTCCAAACCCTTCCTATTCATATGCCCATCCAAATGCCTCTTCAATGTTGCAATTGTACTAGCCTCCACCACTTCCTCTGGCAGCTCATTCCATACATGCACCATCCTCTGCATGAAAAAGTTGCTCCTTAGGTGGCTTTTATATCTTTCCCCTCTCACCCTGAACCTATGGCCCTCTAGTTCTGGACTCTCTGACCCCAGGGAAAAGACTTTGCCTATTTACCCAATCCATGCCCCTTATAATTTTGTAAATCTCTATAAGGTCACCCCTCAGCCTCCGACACCCCAGGGAAAACAGCCCCAGCCTGTCCAGCCTCTCCCTATAGCTCAAATCCTCCAACCCTGGCAACATTTTTGTAAATCTTTTCTGAACCTTTTCAAGTTTCACAACATCTTATTCAAGACTGTGTAGATAGACTTCATTCCTTAGTCAAGGGATATAGGGAGTGAGCAAAAAAGTAGAATGAGACAGAAGATCAGATTATACAAGATCGTCATTTTGTATTAAATGACAGACCAGGATTGAAGGAACAAGTAGTCTGTTACTTCTGATTTCTTGCTTTTTTACTGTGTACTATAGATTAGGCACTGTCACTATGAGGCATCTACAGTTGAGATTAGGTTCACTTTCCAGTTAAATTGCTGGTTAGATTTTTACTTAAATCTTGGAACAACATATTTTGTCTTGGATTTATTAATGGAGTAACAAAATAATAAATTGATAGAATTAATATATAAGAGTCTTGTTGAACAACATTAAAAAAAAGTAAATTCCCTACAGTGCTGCCACTTTTCCTTTAATGCTATTCCAATGAATACTTACAAGTGGTTTGAAGCTAACCTTTAAAAGCACTATATTAACATTGAAGTGAAGGAAGCGACAACACCTATGCTTAAAAAATTCTTGAAGTTGAACTTCTGATCCAACCAGCGCATGTCATCCAAAGAGTTTAATCCAAAAAGTATAAATGCAAATGCACATTCAAGTACTTTTCAATTCAATTCACTTTTAAGTGGCCTCATATGTCGCTGTTGTTTAATTTGCCTATATATATATACATTTATATATTCTTCTTGTTAATACATTACTATTACAGATATTAATAATGTGTTTTAAATGAAGGAAATGGTTAGGCCAGGTTGGTGATCATCAATAACATTTTTATCAAACTGCTTGTGTTGTTCTGTAACATATTAATTCATATGTTATAAGCTGAAATGTGCAGGAAGACAGTAATTCTAAAATATAGTATGAGTATTTTGTCTTTATAGAAATGTAATCTAAGCCAAAGATATAGACTTTTCGATATATTATTAAACTATAGTGCCCTGTTTCCTTTCAACCTCAAAAGCATGTTTCGATGTTAATTATTTAATTTTACTGTTTCTTTATGGTCAGAACAATAAAATAGCATTTGGAAGAAAAAGTGCATTTCATGAAAAATATTGATTGCAACATCTAAAAGACTTGATTTCATAGAATCATAACCATGAGTAGGGAGTGAGGTCAAAGCCCATCGCATCATCTCTCCAATGGAGAAGAATGAAAAACTGCTTTCAAATAATAGTCTTGCAAGCACCATTCACATGTGGAAACTAAGGATATAAGGTCTATTTCTGTGATGTCACACTCAATTATACCCCTGATTATACCTTCCAACCTCCTCTCCTGTGAGGGATTTTGTTCTTTGAAACATATGATTGCAGAATTATTACAGTGAGTTCCAACAGAAATTCTCTGAGGACAAAGATGCAAAAAAGCAAGTAACAGCATTTCCGAGTCTTATGACACTGTACTTTCATCTGAAAGAACAGCATTGAACATTCCTTGAAATACTCTTTTAGTCACTGAATTAAGGTGTTACTCTAAGCATGTATCGTATAATTCAGTGCAGTTTAAAAAGACAGGATGAGTATTTGTATCCAAGCATTAGACACCATCTTACAGGAGAAAGTGAGGTCTGCAGATGCTGGAGATCAAAGTTGAAACTTTATTGCTGGAACAGCACAGCAGGTCAGGCAATATAGTGTTACATTATCAGGAGAAATAATGAGTTATGAGTTATTTATTAATTGTCACATATATTTCAAAATTGAGAAGTGTTTTGTTGTCACAATTCTGCTCCATTAAGTGTAAAAATAAAAAGAATAAAAGTAAATTACATAAACACAGTTCATATTCTGTACAATGAGTCTCACAAGTATTGTAACAGTCCCTTTGTTAAGTGACATGTTGTCACTGGTACAGAATGTGAACCAGCTGATTTTTATTGTGGTGGTGAGAGGCAGAAAGAGACAGAGAAGATGAGAGGCTGAGACCCAACCTGAACCAATAACCACTGTAAAATAAAACAGAAGCCTAGCCCTTGTTGTACCCAGGTCCTGGCACAAAGTGGTACCACTTATAGTATTTGTTATTTCTCTGCTTGCATGCTGAGAGATATGCTGGATACTGTTTCATTCAGCAGACGCTTTCAGTTGTTTTTTTTCTCTATTAGAAAATGTAACAGAGTACAAAGCACAAAGCTCAGGCTTCCAATTACAATGAGTGTTGCCGAAACAAAATACAGTCAGGCATTTATATACCACAGGAGAACACTATAAGTGCCTCTGTTTGTTAAATATTCAGTGCTTCGCAATATTATCTTTTCTTGCTATGAAAGAGTACTTTTGTCCTTTTGTGAGAAGAATCAACTTTTCTCCTTAAATTGATTCCCTGGGGAGAAATAAATATGCTTGCTAGCTTTTATTCAATTCTTATTTTTGAAAATACAATAAATTCGAGAATGAATCAAAGCTAAATGAAGACTTCCTGCTAAATGTCGTGGCACCTACAATTTTACATATAAATATACGTACACACGCACAATCATATGCAGAACACTGATAGGCACAGATGTATATATCAGACATATATATGCAATGCACACACAACCATATGCATAACAGACACAAATTCCATTGTGTACAGTATACACACACACACACACACAAACCATTCTGGAATTGTCTTTGTGCAGTTTAGATAGCCTACCATTTAGACTGCTTGAAGCTTTCTCACTCCAGTAGCCGAGCTATGCAATAGGTTTGCGGTTTAAAAAATTGCATTTTTAAATCCTAGTGTGGTCCACCATTCTTCCATCTTTCGAGTTAGAGATGTACAGCGCAGAAACCGACCCTTTGGTCCAACTCGTCCATGCCGACCAGATATCCTAAATTTATCTAGTCCCATTTGCCAGCATTTGGTCCATATCCCTCTCAAGGAATATCACAGTGTTCATCCAAGAAAATACATTTTTGCAGAGGTTCCTAGCAATGTGCCTGACTGAAAATTAAGGAATCAGGGCTGACCACCATATCAAACATTTGGAAACCAACTTCCTGGGGTATCTCATCAGAACTTCTGTGAGGGTAGCTTTTAGAAAGGAATGGAATCAATATTGGAATCTGATAGGATTTTTGCTGTCTTACTGGATGCAGTGGACCCCACAAAGGCCTATTCCAAAGCCCTGTGGCTTTATTAAAGAAGACAGTGAGATACTTTGCTCGATAGCTTGGAATTATAACAAACTAAACAGCAAGATCATTCACAGCATGACTAATAACAGCCCAGTCCCAATATTTACATTATTAAACAATAACCTCTCTTATTTCTTCTTTCTTGATTCTTATTTGGAAGCTTTGCACTCAGAAAGCCTGCACGTACAAATAGACCTGTTGGAATATAACCTGGTGTTGTGCGATTTTTAGCTTTGCCCACCTCCGTCCAACACTGGCTCCTCCAAAATATGTTAATAGACTTTAAGTGACACTTTGTAGAAGCAAATTAATGCAGATGCTGGAATCTGTACTGAAAACAACCAATGCTGGAGATCACTATGGGTCAGCCTTCATAGAGAGAGAGAAAGAGAGAGAGAGAGAGAGAGAGCGCAAGCTAACATTTCGAGTCTAGATGACTCTTCTTCAAAGCTGACGTAAAGTGTGGAGGGATAGCATTTATGCTATAGCTTGGGGTGGAGATAGCGAGTGTAGAGTGCTGAGAGAGAAAAGATATTAATAGTTCAGATTAAGTCTGAGAATGTGAGAATGGCAGAACAATGGTGTGTCGAACTGCCAGATTTGAAATGGGGTGGGGGGAGGGGAGAGAGGACTTGGTGACAAAGAGAGTAGAAAGCTAAAAGATAAGGAAAGAAATGGTTTACAATTTGAAGGTGTTGAACTCAATATTAAGTCCAGAAGGCTGTAAAGTGCCTAGTCTGAAAATGCGATGTTGTTCTATTGAAGGTGAGCGCACATTCACTGCAGAAATCAGAATAGATATAAATTTGACTGTGCCTCCTATAGAGTCAATAGGGTAAATTCTGACAGTGGATCGACATCAAGACAAGGTGCCCACTCTATTTGCTTGATGACCTTATAATCTGATAATATCAATATGACATCTAATTCATGTTCATACTTGGGCCTCAGTTTTTAGAATTTATTCATGGGATGTGAGCATTACTGGCTGGACCAGCATTTATTGCCCATTCCTAGCTACCCTCGAGAAAGTGGTGGTGAAGCTGCCTTCTTGAACCTTTACAGTCCAAATGTAGGTAGACCAACAATGCCATTAGGGAGGGAGTTCCAGGACTTTGACCTGGTGACATGGAAGGAATAGAGATACAGGCGGCACAGTGGCACAGTGGTTAGCACTGCAGCCTCACAGCGCCACAGACTCGGGTTCAATTCCCACCTCAGGCGACTGATTGTGTGGAGTTTGCATATTCTCTCCGTGTTTGTATGGGTTTCCTCCCACAGTCCAAAAATGTGCAGGTTAGATGAATTGGCCATGCTAAATTGCCCGTAGTGTTAGGTGAAGTGGTAAATGTAGGGGAATGGGTTTGGGTGGATTGCGCTTCAGTGGGTCGGTGTGGACTTATTGGGCCGAAGGGCCTGTTTCCACACTGTAAGTAATCTCATTTAATATTTCCAAGTCAGGATAGGCATGAGTCATTGTCATTGACAAATTGTTACAGTCTATTATTGCTGTAATAGGAGATTTAGAAATATTTCACATAATCAAGCAGAATTAGCATGGCTTCATGAAGGGAAAATCATGGCTGACAATATTTTAAAAATTCGTTCAAGAGATTACAAGCAGGATAGATAAAGGTAAACCAGTATTTGTAATATATTTAAATTTTCAAAAGATTTCTGATAAGGTACAGCACATAAGGCTATTTGATTAGGGTGTTGGGGACAGTTACTAGCGTGGATAGAGGATTAGCTAAATAATACTAGACAGAGCGTGAGGATAAAGTGGACTCTTTCAAGATGGGAGTCAGTTAACTAGTACAGTGTTACTCCTGTGATCAATGATGGGACCACAATTATTTACGATATACATCAATAAATCAAGTTTGGGGATGACACACAAAGAGACTGTGGAAGGTTAGAGACAAGCTAAGTGAGTAAGCAATAAAATATAATGGGAAATGTAAGGTTATGCACTTTGGCAGGAGACTGGAAGAGTTAAATGCTGTGTAAGTGGATAGAGACTGCAATGCGGAGGGATTTGAGATTCCTTACGTGAAACATAGAAAGCTATCATACAAGATCAGTGGGTAATATGGAAGGCAAATACACTGCTAGTCTTTATTTCAAAGTGAATGGAGTATAAAAATGGCAATGTTTTGCTAAAATTACACAAGGCACAGTTAGATCACACCTAGAATTGTGTGAAAAATTATGGTCTCTTTATCTTAAGCAATATTTACAGGTTTTGGAGGCACCCCATAGAAAGTTCACAAGGTTGATTCCGGGTATACATGCAGAAACAGAAATTGCTGGAAAATCTCAGCAGGTCAAGCAGCATCTGTGGAGAGAAATCACAGTTAACATTCTGAGTCCAGTGATCCTTCATCAGAAGGGATATTGCAGGATTTTCTGATGAGGACATGTTTTTTAAAAATGTATTCATTTGTGGGATGTGGGCATCACTGGCTGGGCCAACACTTATTGCCTATTCCTTGATGCCCCCTTGAGAAGATGGTAATGAGCTGCCTTATTGAAATGCTATAGTCCACCTGCTGTGGGTTGACCCTCACTGTCATTAAGGAGGTTGCGATGGGAAAACTTATACCCTGTACTCATTGGAGTTTAGAATAACACAAAGATAACCTTATTGAAATTTAAAGATTCTGAACAGGGCGGAAGGGGGGTGGGGGGTGGATGGTGGTGGTAGTGACATGATGGATTCAAAGTGGTTGTCTCCTCCTGAAGGGCAGTCTAAGACCAGAAAAAAGAGTTGCCCAGTTAGGACAGAGGTGAGGATGAATTTCTTCTCTCAGAGAGTGGTGAATCTGTAGAATTCCTTACCCCAGAAGGCTGCAGATGTTGGGTCACTAAGAACATTCAAGGATGGGGTAAACAGATTTGTAATCAGTAAGGGAATGAAGACGATGGGGGAAAGGCAGGAAAGTGGAGTTAAGAATTATCAGAGCAGATTCATTATCAAAGAATGACTTCATTGAATGGTAGAATGCCCAATCGATGTGTAGATTAAAGTGACCCATAATTGCAGACATCCCCTTTTTACATGTATAGTGATTATAATGAGGTCAGCCAGCTGGACTTCATAGGATACAAATTCCCTCATTGGGGCTGTTAATCTGGTCTAGGCTGACAAAAAAAGGAGTTAGTATCAGAGACACATTTTGGTAACTGATTTGGAATTAGGCAATACTAAAGTTGAGCACTGTTCATGTGTAAATAAATGGTGACTTGGTGATGGGATCCCAGCTTCTGTGGAGTTATTTCAGCATGTGTCTCTGATTTCCTGTTAATGCTATTCCTAACACCATCCCTACAGTTTGGGGTCAGTAAACAATCCCCAATAATGTTCTTTGTCCCTTGGCATTTCTCAGCTCCACCCAGACAGATTCCACACCTTCTTCATTATTGCATTAATTTATTTTATAACCACCAATGCAATTCCACTGCCTTTTCATTTTTATCTTCCTTCCTAAATATTGAATAATCCTGGATGTTCAGTTCCATTCCTGGTCACCCTGCAGCCATGTCTCTGTAATCCCAACTATATTTATGATTAATTCATCCGTGTGATTGCAAATGCTCTGTGCATCTTATCTTCTTGATATTGCCTGTCCTATTTCCACTGTTTTTCACTGAGTCCCTGTTTCATCTGGGCCCTCGATTTCACTGCCCATTGCTTTATTGATTCCCATTTATCTTTTATTCTTGTCCTTGATTCCCTCAAACTTATTGCATAATTTACTATCACCCTGCCATTATAGTTTAAAGCCTCCCCAATCACTCTAGAAAATACTCCACCAGGTCATCTATCCATATCTTACTTTGTATCATGTTGATTAAGGAGAGGGACCTGACGAATGTTGAGATTAGAGGTAGAAGTTTGATTACTCTGGATCATGTTGACTTAAGTAGAGAAGATATGTGGGTAGGCTAGAGGTTATTAAGGTGGACAAATCCCCAGGACCAGATGGGATCTATCCCAGGTTGCTAAGGGAGGCGAGAGAGGAAACAGCTAGTGCCCTGACAGTTATCTTTGGAGCATCCTTAAACACAGGTGAGGCGCCGGAGGACTGGAGGGTTGCTCATGTTGTCCCCCTGTACAAGAAGGGTAGCTCATGTTGTCCCCCTGTACAAGAAGGGTAGTAGGGATATTCTAGTAAGCCTGAACGTCAGTAGTGGGGAAGTTGCTGGAGAAGGTATTGAGGGATATAATCTATTTATATTTGGAAAAAAATGGGCTTATTAATGATAGGCAACATGGTTTTGTGTGGGGGAGATCGTGCCTTACCAACTTAATAGAGTTCTTTTAGGAAGTGATCAAGTTGATAAATGAAGGAAGGGCTGTAGATGTCATATGCATGGACTTTAGTAAGGCATTTGATAAGGTTCCCCATAGTAAACTAATACAGAAAGTGAAGTCACATGGTGTGCAGGGTGTTCTAACAAGATGGATAAAGAACTGGTTGAGAGAGACAGAGAGTAGTGGCTGAAGAGAGTTTCTCAAAATGGAGAAAGGTGGCCAGTGGTGTTCCACAGGGATCAATGCTGGGGCCACTGTTGTTTGTGATACACATAATTGATCTGGAAGAGGACACTGTTGGTATGATCAGCAAGTTTGCAGATGGCATGAAGATTAGTGGAGTAGCAGAAAGCATAGGGGACTGTCAAAGAATACAGGACAATATAAATAGACTGGAGAGCTGGGCAGAGAAGTGGTAGATGGAGTTCAATCCAGGCAAATGTGAGGTGATGCATTTTGGGAAGTCTAATTCTAGAGAGAACTACACAGTAAACGGAAGAGCCTTGGGAAAAGTTGATGAGCAGAGAGATCTGGGAGTTTAGGTCCATTGTACCCTGAAGGTTGCTGCACAGGTGGATAGAGTGGTCAAGAAGGCATATGGTGTGCTTGCTTTCATTGGATGGGGTATTAAGTAGAAGAGCTGGCAGGTCATGTTACAATTGTACACAACATTGGTTCAACCACATTTAGAATACTGTGCACAGTTCTGGTCGCCACATCACCAAAAGGATATGGATGCTTTGGAGAAGGTGCAGAGAAAATTTACGAGGATGTTGCCTGGTATGGAAGGTGTTGGCTATGAAGAGTGGTTGAGTAGGTTAGGATTGTCTTCAATAGAAAAAAGGAGATTGAGGGGGGACCTGATTAAGATCTACAAAATCATGAAGTGTATAGATCGAGATAGTCAAAGAATACAGGACAATATAAATAGTGTATAGGGTAGATAGAGATAAGCTTTTTCCCAGGGTGAAGGATTCATTAACGAGACGTCACGCTTTCAAGGTGGGAGGTGAAAAGTTTAAGGGGGGTACACGTGGCAAGTACTTCACACAGAGGGTGGTGGGTGTCTGGAACGCGTTGCCAGCAGAGGTAGTAGAGGCAGGCATGGTAGATTCATTTAAGATGCGTCAGGACAGATGCATGAGAATATGGGGAGCAGAGGAATACAGATGCTTAGGAATTGGGTGACAGGTTTAGACAGTGGATTTGGATTGGCTCAGGCTTGGAGGGCCAAATTACCTGTTCCTGGGCTGTAAATTTTCTTTGTTCTTTGTTTGTTCTTACTCAAGTGTAACTGGCCCAGTTTATATTGGTCCCATCTCACTCAGGACCTGTCCCAGAACTCTGAATCTTCCCCATTCCACCATCTCTTCACCCACTCATATCTGACATATCCTACTACTTCTACTCACTATCATGTGGCACTAGTAGTAAATCTGAGGTCTTCCTGTTCAACTTACTTCCTAACTATCTACACCTTGCTTTTAGGACCTATCCCTTTCTTTCAACCTATGCTGTTTGTTAGTAGAAAATAAGGACTGCAGATGCTGGAGATCAGAGTCAAGAGTGTGGTGCTGGAAAAGCACAGCTGGTTGGGCAACATCCGCGGAACAGGAGAATCGACGTTTTGGGCCTAAGCCCTTCTGGCTATTCACTCTCCTCCTCCAGAATGTCTTATAGCCACTCACAGACATCTTTGACCCTAGACAACTTACTATGCTGGAGTCTTGTTTGCAGCCATGGAAAAGCATGTCTATTTCCCTTACAATTGAATCCCCTGTAATCAATATATTCCCACATTTTTAACTCCTCCCCTGTGCTGCAGTACCAAACGTGCTGCAACAAATTTGCCTGTCCCTTTCCCCTGAGAGGCCATTCCCCTCAATAGTATCTAAAGCAAAGCAGTTAGCAAGGAATAACCACAGGACACTCCTGGTCAGCATGAAGTAGCTGAAGACGGTTAGGCCTAGGACAGGTTGCACTGAGTAGTGATCAACCAATACTAATCACAGTACTTCTAGGCAGTTCACAGTTTGGCAGGTTTGGAAATCTAGTGGGCCAGCTGCTCATCATAAGTCTACAACAGCCCCTTAAACAGGAGACCTGGAAACATTGGGGGTGAAAATGCAGCAGGATATTTCAAGATCAGGAAATTTTAATGAGCATGGCTTCAGGCAGAGAGTTGGAGTTAAGGAAGCATTTAAAGCTCAAAGCTCCCAAAGGTATCATGAAAATGAGTGCCATACCTGTTTCCAGCTTTCCCTGACTAGAGCTAAGGATCCTTTTAAATTGCATTATAAATTGATGACTCCTGGTCTATACAGGCCACGACTTGCAGGATGGGTTAATGACTCCATAGTGAAAGAGTTGATTAATGTGAAAATGGCCTGTTGGCTTTATTTCAATGCTTAAAAGCCTGTTATAAAGTGGGTACCTGGGCCTCCCAAATCAAAGTCTGTCCAAAATTGGAATTCTAGTAGTCAGTTAGCAGGAAGTTTTCATATTTTTTGTACAGCTATCAATGTATGCACCTACAGGAGCAAGACTAAAGTAGTCCAT
This sequence comes from Chiloscyllium plagiosum, assembly GCF_004010195.1. NCBI lineage: Eukaryota > Metazoa > Chordata > Chondrichthyes > Orectolobiformes > Hemiscylliidae > Chiloscyllium > Chiloscyllium plagiosum. The sequence goes on along the minus strand of NC_057720.1, from coordinate 35,714,000 downwards.
TTGATTTAATTAATTTTTAATGTGGCAGAAATTGATCTTTTTTAGGAGGCTTGAGCCCAAAACCACTACCCATTCAAGGGAATGGAGAGAGGATTCAGGTAGAGATAATTAAATAATTTAATTGGGTAGCACGGTGGCTCAGTGGTTAGCACTGCCTCACAGCGCCAGGGAGCCGGGTTCAATTCCAGCCTCAGGCAACTGTGTGCACATTTTCCCCATGTTTGCATGGGTTTCCTTTGGGTGCTCAGATTTCCTCCCTTAGTCTAAAGATGTGCAGGTTAGGTGAATTGGCCATGCTTAATTACTCCTATAAGGGTAATATCCAAAGATGTGTAGGGTAGATGCATTAGTCAGGGGAAATATAAAGTAAAAAGGGTAGGGGAATAGGTCTTGGTTGGATACTCTTTGGTGGATTGGAATGGACTTGTTGGGCCAAATGGCCTCTTGCCACACTGTGATTCTATGAATAAGGTTTCAAATTGAGATCAGAGAGTGGATATATAAGTTTTCAGATAAAGTCAAGGGTGCATATTTGGAAATGAAATCTAATTCTATCAAATTTATTTACAGTGTAGCCTATCCTATAAATTCTCTTCATCCCACATAGTGTTTGGGAATTTCTGCGGAGCTGCTTAGATTTCATTGGAACTAAATTTGTGTGCGATGTTTCTAAGACTTGATGTCAAGGTTTATTCAATCTTTGTCATTTTGTTATAGGAGAAAATAATCTTGTTTTATTTAGTAAGGTCAATGGATGTGGTTTCGATGTGCTTTATCTCAGCTACACTTCACTCAATTCTTAAATTTGGACTACTGACAGATTCAGCATACACAAAAAATAATCCACCTTTACTTAAAGAAACAGTGTCATCATGTTGGATGGGTATTTCTGAAAGGCTCTGGCCTTGGGATAGCCCACTCTGAAAGTAGCCATGTTTCCTGGTCTTTATGTCCAATGACTCCTATTGGAGTGTGCACATGCAGAAAAAAAAAAGTTGGTTAACGTGCAATAGCCATGGTGGAGCAATAATACTCTAGTCCAGGCTCTCCCATAAAACATTGCCCCATCATGAATCAAAACCTTTAAAAGATAATCTGCCAAGAAACTAACAAAAGGAGAAAAGACAAAATCAGCTCCTTCAACTCATCATTGAAGCTAAGGAAAAATACAATTGAAAACTTTGAAATATGTGACCATTATAAATTATAATGTAATGTAATTTGAAGTTTTTATAAGCAGATGAAGTTGCAGATGAAGCCCTGTTAAATCCTTATGTTGAAAGTTGTTCTAACACTACACATTTAGAATTTGCTTAGTTTAAACTAAAGATGAACATTGAAAAATGTTGAATTAGCAGAAAACATCAAATTTATTCCATTAGAACATTGTAGATAAATCCAGCTGAGTTTCCAAAGCATGTGATCTTGGATATTTTCTCGCCAAAAAACTCCCAGAAACATATCCTGCCAACAAGAAATGTTTATCAAATAGGGCACTTTTAGTTTGATCCTTTCGTAATTAACGGATCTACCATTTTCACTTTAGCTGCCTTCCTGTAACTAAAAATGTGAAAATAAGGTGTCATTGGTCTAATGATTTAATATATTGAGGCCTGATATATTATGCTGTAGAATGTTTGTACTTGCTTTCATGGGCATGATCATCCACATACTCAATTACAAACCTCAGTCATATTGATGCGAGGAGGCACTCAATGGAAATCTGTTACTTTTCCACAGAGACAGAAGAAAAATCAGATCGAAATCATGTAAACCACAATCCTGACCCTTGAATTGACTGAGTTAAAACAGGCTTGGTGGAAAGAATGGGAGTAGGCTATCTGCTGTGCTTCATGTAAAAGGTAGAAGATCTGAGTGATGAAATTAATGTACAAATGTCTTACTGTTGTGGGAATGGGATACTTTGGAAATTTTACAAGCAGTCAACTTCACAAATCGGAAATTCTAACCAGCACAGTCAGATGATTCAAGAGACGAGCAAGTATAAAGAATTTCAAAGGAAAAAATCATGCTCTGCCAACTCATGAAATAAGGATTTAAAAATAGAGTTACCAATTTATTTTGACTGCTTGCAACTATTAATGTTTTCTCTCTTGCCCAGTAATAAATATCAGCTTGATATGTAAAAACTGGGAGTTGACTTGGAAATAAGCAAGTGCTTGCAGCTATAAAATGTATTGCCCATTTCATTTTTTTTCTTTTTTTTGTAGCAGCATACCAATGCTATTTCTCATCTTGCACCCCCTCACCTCCCCCAACACCCCACAGCAACTTTTAAAATGTGATACTGTAAGGTCCAATTTTGGACAAAGCATTTTCTGTTCAACCCTTTCATTCATCTTTTCCTAATGCCAATGAAACATTCATATCTTTCAGAGAATGTTTAAAGATGTGTTTGACCCTCCCACACACTTGCTTCATAGCTCACAGCCCCGCATTAAGACATTTTCAAACTGCATTAGGAAATAATAAATCTGTGGGGGAAACATCATTCCCTCAGGAAGGCCTGAATTTAAAGACTCGTGAAAGTGCTGCTTCAGGCCTCTGAGGGTTAAATGCTTTTAGAGTCTCACCTTAATCATAAGCTGCCTTGCAGAGCCACACCTGAATGCGTTCAGAGCCTGAGCAAAAGGGTATCACCAGAGTGCCTGCCTCCGAACCATGATTTATGGAGGTGACCTTGAGCAATAAACTTTTCAAACCTCTGACTCCTGACTGAGTTTACAGTTTTATTTTTCCGATACCGTTCAGCAATTACAGATCATGGCAATCCCCTGCACCATCCATTAGAGTGAAGATTAGCTGAACACAACAGCATGACATTTACACAAGGTGTACTCCCACCAGCCAGTCTGGGGCCACTGTTTCACCCAGGGACTTTAACAGGTAACTGAATTATCAGGGAATGGTTTATCACTGCAGCTACCAAATACTGGGTGAGTCTGCAGAATCCAATGCTACAATTAGTCTTTTGAACTAACAATTATGAAAATTTAATTTTGAAAACTGTTTATTTTCTCTGCTTATATTTAATATTGAGCACTGTGCATGAGCAATATTATTAGAGGGGTAGCATTGCTATCCTGCTCAAAATGTGTAGAAATTGAACTAAGAAAGTCATTAAGCTGAAGAAACTTCAATTCCAATATACACATTGCTTCAACTCTGTCACATATCGGACCTGTAATTTTCCCTGATGTTGTTAGTATTCTTTGCTGTATCAATTATATAAACTAAACGAAAGACATACATAAGCAAAAAAATTAAAGTTAGTTGAAAATTATTTGTATATCTGACTATTTAAAAAGGGAATCATAATAAAATAACAATTATTCAATAAACCATCTTCCACTTCTCAAAGTTATATCCTTTCTCAGAATTTCTTCGGAAGAATGAAGAAATATCACCTATGTTAAGTTAGAAACATTTTGCTAATTTCTGTCATAGCACAACTTTCCCAGTTATTTTCTTCACTCTTACATTTTAATTTGAATCAAGAAGGTGTTTGTTTAATATGGTGGTGCACTCATCATAGCGCCCCTAAGAATAGCTGCTGATATAATGAGATACTTTTTGCTTACTCCAACCTGATTGAGATTCCAGTCTTAAAAAAATGCTGATGAGTGGAGGATATGCCAACTGTACAGCCAGCTAGTACTGTAAGCAGGTCAAAACCTCCTCCATCATAAAGAGAGCTCAAATAACAAATAGTAACACTTGAACCATACTTTAATTGAAAATTAAAACGTTGCTCAGAGAAAAGAGCTGGAACTGCAAAACAGTTCATGACTGACCTCGACATTTAACCACCTTTGATGCATCAAATAATTTGCTTCAGTCATCAGGTGAGGTTGTAAATTTGGAAACATCCATTTAAAATAAGACAAAGACACATCGTTATCCAAGCTATCCATTTCTGCAAAATATTACAAATGCATATTAATTCTAACTTCTAAAACAAAAACTGTCTCACAAGATTTGTGTTGCCACTGAAAGTTTTGTGTAGTCATTGTATCGGGTGCAAACTGAAGCAACCTGATGTCAAGTTGGCTGTTCCTGAAATTGATTCTTTCTCAAAGCTCACCTGACACGATTGCTGTTCCTGAACCAGTTAGTACGTCAAGTAAATGTTTCAGGAAACATTAAGTAATAAAAGAAAAAAGTGATTATGAGAACCTCAAATTTTTGTTACAAGAGGTTTGGAGTTTTATTATGCTTTGGAGAGCTTTTAGTTACACAGCACACCTGAGCAATCATGAGCATTAAAACACAGGAAAACTCTTAATAAAAGAAAATTTGGTGATGGAATGAATGTGGAGTATTTCTAGATTCTTGATTCCATAAGACAATAAGCAGAATGAGGCCATTCAGCCCAATGAGTCTGCTACACCATTCAATGAGATCAATGTGATCTGATAATCCCAAATTCCACTTTTCTGTCTTTCCCTCATAACCCTCAATTGATTTACTGATTAAAACTCAAAAAGGAGGTGGAGGACATAATGCTGCAGATAGGAGGCAGCAACCCAGGATGCAGAGGGGGCAAAAGGAGAAGATAATGTAACATAGACCAGGGCGAAGGAGGGTGTGACAGGGGGTAGAGCTAGTCATGGATGGGAGGACATGGATTTGGCAGGAGGGGATCGATAAGTAGTTAGCATCATGGCCTCCACTGGAAGACAGTGCAGCATGATGACGGGCATGACTAGAACATAAGAATGAGAGTTGGAATCATAGTTCGAAGTGATGGGTGGAAACGTGGGGGTTCAGAAGAAATGGATGTCCAGTGAGTGTAAGGTAGGAAGTGCCACAGAGGTTGTAGGTGAGCATCTGATACCCAGGTTCAATCTGGTATTCTTCATGTCCATGTCCTCAAAAACTCTCATAATTCTGCTGTGTTAAAGATCCAGATGCCTTATAACGTTGGTTACTGCCATTGTGGCTGATTAAGCAATTTCATTAAGCAATCCTCGGCTAAGGTAGAACACAACAACAGTGCAGCCCATTCTCCATCCAGGGCCATAATGGAGCAGACGATAGGCCTCCTAAAGATGAGGCTCTGCAGTACAATCCAGACAGGGATTTCCAGTACAATCCAGACAGAGTGTGCCACATAATCCTTGCATGCTACGTTTTGTGGGATGAGTGGAAGTGAATAATGCTGACAAACTGGGACAGTGGAAGCAGACTTCAGAGGAGGACATTGAGCTGGAGGAACATCACATTCTGCATGAGTGCAGAATTGGCAGATGCTACAAGCCAAACAGAACCTAGAGTCATACAGCATGGAAACAGGTCCTTTGGCCCAACTTGTCCGTGCCAACCAAATTGAACTTTGCCTGCATTTGGCTCTTATCCCACTGAACATTTCCCATCCATGCACCTGTCTAAATGTTGTTTAAATTTGGCGACTGTACACGCCTCTACCATTTCTTCAGGCAGCTAGTTCCATGTATGCCCATCACTTACTGTGTGAAAAAGCTGGCCCTCAGGTCCCTTTTAAATCTTTCTCCTTTGACTTTAAACCAATGTCCTCTAGGTTTGGACTCCCCTACCCTGGGGAAAGGAGCTGGGCTATTCACTTTATCCATGCCCCTCATGATTTTAGAAACTTCTTTAAGGTCACTCCTCAGCCTCCCTCACTCCAGGGTAAAAAGTCTCAGCTTATTCACCCTCTCCTAATAACTCAAATCCTCCAATCCTGGTGACATCCTTGTATATCTTTTTTGCACCTTTCCAGTTTAATAACATCCTGCCCATAACATGGTAGCCAGAAAGTACGCAGAACTTCAAATGTGACCTTACCAGTATCTTGTACAGCTATAACATGGCATCCTAAACCTTTTACTCAGTGCTCTAACTGATTAAGGCAAGGATGCCAAATGCCTTCTTCACCACCATGCCTACGATCCTCTATCCAATTCGCTAGCTCTCCCTTGATCCCATGTGATCGAACCTTACTAACTTTACTCTGTCTGAAATGTCGACTTTCCTGCTCCATGGATGCTGCCTGAACTGCTGTGCTTTTCCAGCACCATACTTTTTGACTCTGATCTCCAGCATCTGTAGTCCTCACTTTCTCCTAACATTACTAACCAGTCTACCATGAAAAACCTTGTCGAAGGCCTTGCTAAAGTCCATGTAGACAAAGTCTACCAGTCTGCCTTTATCTATCTTCTTGGTCAGCTCCTCAAAAAAACTCACTCAAGTTTGTGAGACACGATTCCCCACTCACAAAGCTATGCTGACTATCCCTAATCAGTCCTTGCCTTTCCAAATTATGTAAATCCTGTGAGAGCTGGGTGCAGTGATCATTCATTGACTGTAAAATTGTTGGAGCTCAGCATGTATGTAGTTTACATTCCAAGAGGAAAATGTAACTTCTGCTTCTTTGATTTGTACTCACATTTGTACATAAAAGTGAATATTTTGAGTTAACTGAAGGCTTTCCTATTTGTGATGGTCCCAGACTGAAAAATAAGATATTGGGCTGCACTGGGCAGTGGGAAAAGATTGAATTCGGGCAAATTTGTGAATTCTCAAATAATTAGTGATTTACTAGTGAATTAGAGAGTTTTAAGATTGATTGGCTAATGATCGGTAAGCTATGTGTTCTGGTGCTTAAATAGTGAGTGGGGTAGGAATATGCAGCTGAGTCTGTAGGAGGTGTTTGCTGTTCTACCTCTATGCTGTTGGATGTGTAGGTTTGTGCTTCTGTATCACTAATGTGATGGTAAAGGGCAACTGTAAACTGCCAACACTTGACCAGGTGGATATCTGGGGTTCCAAGTCAAGCTTACAGTGGTGCTGGAAAAGCAAAGCAAGTCAGGCAGCATCCGAGGAGCAGGAAAATTGATGTTGTTTCGGACAGACCCCCTTCATCAGGATTGAGGCTAGTAGCCTTGGGGGTGGAGAGATAAATGGGAGGGGGGGGGGGGGGGGTGGGGAGAAGGTAGCTGAGAGTGCAATAAGTGGATGGAGGAAGGGGTAAAGTTGATAGGTCGAAGAGGAGGGTGGAGCGGATAGGTGGGACAGGTCATGAGGATGGAGCTGAGTTGCAGGTTTGGAACTGGAATAAGATGAAGGGGAGGGGAAATGAGGAAACTGGTGAACTGCTATCCCGTATTCCCAATTCCTCCACCTCTGCCGTATCTGCTCCCAGGAGGACCAGTTCCACCACAGAACACACCAGATGGCCTCCTTCTTTAAAGACTATAATTTCCCTTCCCACGTGGTTGAAGATGCCCTCCAATGCATCTTATCCACATCCCACACCTCCGCCCTCAAGCTCCACCCCTTCAACTGCAACAAGGACAGAACCGCCATGGTCCTCACATTCCACTCCACCAACCTCCATATAAACCGCATCATCCACCAACATTTCTGCCACCTACAAACACCCCACCACCAGGGATATATTCCCTCCCCACCCCTATCCGCTTTCCACAAAGATTGTTCCTTCTGTGACTACCTGGTCAGGTCCATGCCCCCCCAACAATGCACCCTCCCCTCTTGGCATCTTCCCCTGCCACCGCAGGAATTATAAAACCTGCACCCACACCTCCCCCCTCACCTCCATTCAAGGCCCCAAAGGAGCCTTCCACATCCATCAAGGTTTCCCCTGCACTTCCAGAAATGTCATTTATTGCATCCATTGCTCCCAATGCAGTCTCCTTTGCACTGAGAAGACTGGATGCCTTCCCGCTGAGCCTCAGGGATCATCTCTGGGACGCCCGCACCAATCAACCCCACTGACCTGTAGCTAAACATTTCAACTCCCTCCCACACTGCCGAGGACATGCAGGTCCTGGATCTCCTCCATCGCCACTCCCTCATCACCCGACGCCCGGAGGAAGAACGCCTCATCTTCTGCCTCGGAACCCTTCAACACCAGGCCATCAATGTGGACAACTCACCAGTCCCACCTCCTCCCATTTATCTCTCCACTCTCGAGACTTCCAGTTGCATTCCTGCCCGAAACGTCAATTTTCCTGCTTCTCGGATGCTGCCTGACCTGCTGCGCTTTTCCAGAGCCACTCTAATCTTGACATTAATCTCCACCATCTGCAGTCCTCACTTTCACCTGGGGTTCTAAGATAATACCTTCACCAGGAATCTCAGGATATACCAGCAGTAGCAAGTACCTACGGGCTAACACGGAAAGAGAGGGGTGTCACAGGAATGTGGTAAGTAGTTAATGAGGTGGGTTTGAAATAATAGCACAAGAAAACTCATGAGGCCTTGTAGAAATTCTCCAATGATACACAATGAAAATGGCATTTAGCCAAAATATGGGAAGATTCAGTCTATTATTTCAAACAAAAAGCAAAAGTAAATTTGTTTTTCTACTTTGTGTCCCTCTCCGTGCAAGGTCCAAAATCACCAACGTCCAATGTAAAGCACATGATCAAAACCAACACATTTGATGAAAGCCTTCCAAGACTGGAGAAACTATTCATTGTCAATTTCTGTTGATGGGTTTGTGCAGGTGGGAGTCAGAAAGTTCCTGAACTCATTTCCTTCCCACCCACTGAGGAATGCTCTTTAAATCTCTGCTGCTGTACAAGAATTGTGCTTTCTCCCACAAATATGTGACACATCCTTTAGAAATGCAAATTTTCTGTTGAATGCTGTTTATTAGGGGAGCCAGCAATTTTCCTGTTCTGATGCACCGCATGTGTAGTGTGCAAATTTAGGGCTTAAAAACCCAGTCAAGTTTGTGCACACAAGGAACAGAAAGTGTATATTTCTATCTCTCAAGCACTAAATGATAAACAGACACTTTTCAGTGATTCCCTTCACTTGATTTCAAGAAAGGAGACAAAATCAAAGTGAAGAATAAAGAAATTCCAGGGATGTCAGGTAGCAACAAAAACATTCTGCCTTTACTAAGCATTCGGCCTGAATTACTCTGCCTTTATAAGCACAGAGTCAGTTTCAGAGCTGTGTTATCTGTTTCAAGAAACCATTCTCCATTGTAAAAATGGTACTGCCAGTTGCAGCCAAGCACATGACCCACCTTCCAGATTGGCAGAGTGGACATTGGCAGTAGCAATCCCCAAACAGTTAATTAGTTCTTTACTTAGCAATGCCAACAACTTCACCTCCTTCCCAGTTAAACAGTATATGCACTTAATACACAGTTGTCCGTTTTAACTCCATTGCTAGTTTGCACAGTGCAATGCAAAGGCCAGGAAGAACAGAAGAGTTCTACTCCATCAGTGACCAGCAGGTTAATGTCTGGTTTTCAAGCAGCTCCTTTGGGTGTTTGTAACACCATTTATTCTATCAGTGTTCTGCTGCCATGATTGATGCACTAATTGTTTCTGTGGAGGGTGCCCTTCAGGGACAAAGAGCACAGCCCTCCTCTCTCTCATTTCCTGTGGCTTGAGATCCACTGCAGCATCAGTAAATTGCATGCAGCATATTTAAGAAGCTTCCATTGCCCAAACATTCGGCAACTCCTAATCCTTATTTTGTGATGCAGGTGATTTTGTGGCTGTTTACTTGACTTCTGGAGCCCTTTAACTAAGCCTCAGCTATTACCATTATGTAACTGCTCAATTAGGCAACCCATTAGGTGATCAGGAATTTGTATGAATAGATGAAATATGTTAATTCTAAAAACTTTGGAAGTGAACAACTATAGCAGTTCAATCATTGGTGAAGCTCATATCACACCATTTACCCCTGATTTGTGTTTAAGTAAGAATTTCCAGTCTTGTATTTTTAATTGCATCCTCTTCAGGGGCTGAGTATTGAGACAGCATTTATATTCAGAAGGTTAATAGTTTCCTAGAAGATAAAAAGTTACCCTTGTCACATAAAGCGCTTGGGTGGAGAAAACCAACAGTAAAATCTACAGGTTTAATACCTTTCCTGTCACAGCATTTGAAAAAATAGCTACGACTTACATTGCCTGGATTGAGGAGAGCTACTTTTAGACTTAGAGACTTGCCCTACCAGCCTGCCTTGACAACTACAATTCATCAAATAAACTTATGCCTGGTACTATCCAACATTACTACTGGATAAACAAACTTCATTATGATGAATGTCTTGCTTTTAAGCCATAAAGTTATTAACTGGTAACAGTCACCCACTTTCCTGGCACCCACACTCATTCAACACATCACTTATAATTAACTCTCAGAGTGCTGAAACATTTCTGAAAAAAAAGACTTCTGAATTTTAACCTGAAAGTGCTTCACAGTTGAGTCCAATCAAAATAACACATGGACAAGAAACAAGCTGATAAACAGATGAGTTGTTATGGGTTTTATTTTTGTGCAGTTATTGTTTTTGTTGTGATGCAATTAGAAGCCTTTCATGTCCACAACATTCTTTGTGGCTACTAAACAAGTATTCACACTAGCTCCGTGCAGAAAAACAAAAATACAGGATGACAGTTTGATATGGACTTAAAAAGCAATTTGTTGGTTCACCGTGATCTTTGTTTCTTTCTCTTCTGAGACATGGTGAAAAGAAGTTAAATACATGAAAAAAAATTGCAATTAAACAACTTAATTTTAAAAACATTGTAACATCATATTCATATTTGAACAACCATGAGCTGTTAGTTTTGTTTCTGCTTAGAGAATGTTGAAACAAGATCCAACAAGATTTAATTAAAAAGTACGATTATTCCATTTGTTTTCTCCTCACTCTTCTTACACATCGCTTTCCAGGCAGACAATGAACAGTAAACTGTTCCCAGGCCTCAGCAATCCTATTCTAAGGAAGCCACTTTCAAGAAAGCCATGAAAGAATGGCATTTTAACCCACACCCCAATTTTACCTACCATTCATGGGAAACAAGTAACTTCCACTTGTCACTTTTCTTCAACCTCACTGCCATTACTCAGAAGACCCTTCCCCAATCAGGAATAGTAAAGTTCAAAATCTTGAACAAAACTCAAAAGCTGTGTAAGAAAAAGTTAAAATCTTAAATGGAGCTTAGCACCAAGTTGTAAGATGCTACCTTGGGCTTATCCATAGTGAGCCTTTTATCTCAACTAGCGTACCAAAGGAATTGGATCTCCTCAGCAGGAGAGACATTGCCATAGTCTTAGCAGATCATAAGGCTGCTCTCTCTCTCTCTCTCTCGTTACAGAGAGTGGTTGTTTAATCTGAGGGTCACTAAACCTCAGGCAGGGGGGAAGAGGTTGAGAGGGAGAATCCTTCATGGTAACCTCAGCTGATGTGGGAGTACAGGTGCAAAGTTTAGGAAGAAAGCCCATGGGGTAGGGTATAGGAGAGTGAAAGAGAGACAGCGATAAAGTAAACTTTTTGACTTGTGTATTTTCCAGTAAACAAAGAAATAGGAAATGGACAGCATTAACGTATTTCATCTGGTCAGTGGTTCATATCATGTAAAAGACAAGAATAAATGAGCAAACAAAAGGTAACAATTTGAACAAATTGAATTCATGTTTCCACTGAAAGCCAGATGTCAAATTCTGATTATACTGTGTTTTCATTCTCTGTTGCCACGGCACAACGCTCAAGAAATACTATGTGAGGTTAGCTTAGCCACAGTTCCCTGATAAAAATGACTTTGACATGAAATGTATTTGAGCGGTTTACTAATTCCCAAACTGTAGATGAAAACAGGAATCTAGGGGTATTTGATAACAGTACTCAGGCAGTACAATGGGCCATGGTGGTTATCAGTTGTTGTATCAAGTGCTCCCAGCTTTGCAATGCACATTGGTCTCTTATCATGAAATAAGCATCACATAGCCCATTTTGAAAAGGGCTGCTAACACTGACAGTTCCCTAATGGCAGCCAAGGTTAACTATTTCAAACAACAACTCACACTGTGAATTCAGAACTGTTTCCATTTGAAAACAAGGGTCAGTGATTCATCACAATTAAACAGTGGAAAATTAGTAACATTCAACACCCTAACAGATGTGTTTGGGAGCTTTATGAAATCATAATAGACCCCTTTATCAGGTGGAATTGCACACCATTAAGATGTTGTCATTACTCTGCAGCATTTTTGATGACCTCTAGTATGCAGATATAAATGATACCTTGTGCACAAATCAGCTAGTCTAACAGAAGGAACACTGCCATTTCATTAGTATGGACCAATACTGATATTTTGTTGTTACAGCAAGACAGTCAGTTCAGCACTGACATTTTATGGATGTCAATTTACTGGATCAACCAACAATGTAAAAAGCAACCTTTTGATGGTCAGTATCATCTATGCCCAGTTTAATAGACAAGCTAATGGCATGAATTTAAAATGCAAAATATCAGTGAGGCAATGACATTCACTGTTGAAACATAGCAAGATGAACAGTAAGGCTTGGGGTCCACAAATACAAAATACAAAAATGCAGAAGTTGCTATCAGAGATTTCATGTTCCAACACAGGATGTGCTGTAACGATTCTGACAGATTGTCATGGCACTGGAATCAATGCAATGGCATGGAGTTGTGATATTTGTCCACTAGGACAATGAGGACATCAGTAAAAGGAAAGTTGGTGCTTCAGGAGAATTTAAATTTTGAAGATATGACAATTGACAATTGCCATCAAGCAATCTCTTCGACTTTGAAAGTTTAATTTTATAAGTATGGAGTTTCGTTCCATCTAATTCACTTCTTCCTTTATATTTGCTGCTTTAGAATCAATGGGCTGAATGTTATCATATTTTGGCAAAGTGTGATCTTCACCAAGTTTCAGGAAGGGTTTCTCTCAGTGATGCTCAGTGGATTTTGCCATGCTGTTGTTACTAAACGTGAGTCATTAACTATATGCTCATTTGTCCGATGCTAACCCAATTCTCCCATTTGAGAGTGTGGTGCTGGAAAAGCACAGCAGATCAGGCAGCATCCAAGGAGCAGGAGAATCAGCGTTTCAATAAAAGGGCTTATTCCTGATGAAGGGCTTATGCCTGAACCGTCGATTCTCCTGCTCCTCAGATGCTGTTTGACCTGCTGTGCTTTCCAGGACCACACTCACTACTCTGACCTCCAGCATCTGCAGTCCTTAATTTATCCCACTTCTCCCATTCATCTTGGTCAGAAAATGTACATGCACTGCTAGCATATCCTGGGATATACATGTGTCCCTGGGCCAATGACATCTTGGAACTCTAGCCATGCACCTCATCAACTATAGGCAGTTTGGAGTTGCCCTTCACCATCAATGCAGTGCCATTGTCATTTATATAAATGATTTGGATGTGAGCATAAGAAGTACAGTTAGTAAGTTTGCAGATGACACCAAAATTGGAGGTGTAGTGGACAGTGAAGAAGGTTACCTCAGATTACAATAGGATCTTGATCAGATGGGCCAATGGGCTGAGAAGTGGCAGATGGAGTTTAATTCAGATAAATGCAAGGTGCTGCATTTTTGGAAAACAAATCTTAGCAGGACTTATACACTTAATGGTAAAGTCCTAGAGAGAGGGTTGCTGAACATAGAGACTTTGGAGTGCAGGTTCATAGCTCCTTGAAAGTGGAGTCGCAGATCGGTAGGATAGTGAAGGCGGCGTTTGGTATGCTTTCTTTTATTGGTCAGAATATTGAGTAGAGGAGTTGGGAGGTCATGTTGTGGCTGTACAGGACATTGATTAGGCCACTGTTGGAATATTGCATGCAGTTCTGGTCTCCTTCCTATTGGAAAGATGTTGTGAAACTTGAAAGGGTTCAGAAAAGATTTACAAGGATGTTGCCAGGGTTGGAGGATTTGAGTTCGAGGGAGAGGCTGAACAGGCTGGAGTTGTTTTCCCTGGAGTGTCAGAGGCTGAGGAGTGACCTTACAGATGTTTACAAAATTATGAGGGGCATGGATAAGATAAATAGACAAAGTCTTTTCTCTGGGATGGGGGAGTCCCAGGTTTAGGGTGAGAGGGGAAAGATATAAAAGAGACCTCAGGGGCAACTTTTTCACACAGAAGGTGGTACTTGTATGGAATGAGCTGCTAAGGAAGTGGTGGAGGCTGGTACAATTGCAATATTTAAGAGGCATTTGGATGAGTATATGAATAGGAAGGGTTTGGAGGGATATGGGCCAGGTGCTGGCGAGTGAGACTAGATTGGGTTGGGATATCTGGTCGGCATGGACAGGTTGGACCGAAGGGTCTGTTTCCATGCTGTACATCTCTATGACTCTATAAACCAATATTTCTTATGGCCTAGAGATGGTTGACACTTTCTTGCACATACTACAGCACATTCCTACCCCAATTGCCATTTAAGTACAAGGCTACACAGCTTACCTGTTCTTAGCCCGTTCCAATTTAAACCCCTCTCTAAGTAACTGCTATTCTTTCCCCAATGACCAGTGTAGCCCAGCACATTGATGTGCCCACTCCCTGGATGACAGTGACCCAGACTTTACCACACGCCCATATCCCTTCACTGATGGTGGACACTGTCCTGGACTGACTGCACTGCCCACACACACCCCCAACACACAGCCAACAGTCCACCCACCAACCCCTCCACCCTTTAATTGGTAGTGGACTATTCCCATTTGATTTTGAGACATTTCAATTTGGTTGTTGCAATGTTTTTACTTTGTACACTGCCAGTACATTCTGTAGGTGTGAGACTGACATAACATTAGGCTGTTCAGCAACTGTCCACTCTATTGAGTGATTGACTGTTGACAAGCATGACACACAGTCTGGCTTAATTCCTACACTAAACTACAAGGCAAGACTGAAGTACTGTGAGCCTTTAAAGTCTGGCTGAGGAGGCAAAACACTGGAATGGGAAGAAAGGCAGGGATATTCTGAGCATCCAGATTAGAGGATAACTGAGTAAGTGCTAACAGAGCAAGATAACAGCGTGGAGATGCAGCCTGGTTCAATCCACGAGCTGGGTGAATGCAGCATGTACAACAGCTTTTCAATGCTGGTTGCCGATGCATTCCAAAGTATAGTATGGCAATGCAGAAGTGACAAGTCGATCGGAGATATAGCATGATGGTGCAGAGGGGTAAGATTCTAACAGCCATTTCCTGTGAAATCTGCGCTGGGATATTGGTGCCAGGTGTCCAAGGTGAAGGTCCTGTAGAGCAGGCAGCAAGATGGAGTTGCCAGGTACTTGCTCTGACTTCCATGCCAGAAAATCTCAGTGTTTAGTTTCTATCTGTCAGGTGGTAAAATAAAACAGTGCATACTAAGAAAGTGAGATTAAGTGATGATGAGTGATCATTCCTGTTATTAGGCTTTCTGTCACTCACTAGTGAGAATCTTGTCTCGACATCTGGAACTGCGCTGGGAAATGCGACATATTGTTCCTAGCATTGAGAAAGACGTCACTTGAATTCTCATGCGATTTTCCCACATTTCTCGCCATTCCCCACATCATTCAAGGCCTGTGAAGATTCCACCCGATGTGCCTCACTGGAAATTGGTTCAATCGGATTGCTTGTAGAGCTTCACTTTCCTCATATCCTCACCTATAGAGTGCAGCGTGATGGATTTGGCATCAAATTAAAGTGAGTTTCTGTTCAAAACCCTGCTAAACCTTTGTTCACAGCTGTCAATGAGATGAATGAAGCGTGCCATTGTTTCAACATTGGTACAGATTTTGCAGTCAATATTTTTGATAGGTCATCTGTGTAATCTTTACATTAGTAAAGTGTTGTTGCAATTGTCACATCCGTTATTAAAATTAGGAAGGTACAGACAGTATGGAGACACAGAAAGATCAAAACATACCTTGCATCTGTAAATTATTGTAAAGAAACAGTATTACTTGTGTGTACAGAAACATGTAAGTGATTCAGAACTTTGCAGGCAAGCATCTGACAAAGTATAAATAGTCATATTGTTATGACCTGTTGAAAATCATTGAAATTTTCTTTTAAGTTTGGCTCACATTTACATTGGAGTTTTATTATAAAGTGATAGGCACTCACTCACTGATCAACATTGTTTTGTCCAAAGTAAAAATAAGGTGAAACTAATAGTGATAGGGTTTAAGTTTCTGAACATATTTTTCAAAAGTTCAAATGATAGGTCTGCTGTCAATCAAATTAAGGTTACAATGGCTGGAGAGAAACAATACAAGGCGAGATGGAAACTCTATTGCTGTAGATAGGATTCTGACCAACAGACATCTGTAAAACAACTTTCAACCATCATTAAAGTATAGCTTTACGGTTGGATTGTAAAAATTTAGACAGAAGCTTGTTATGCAACAGATCTTCCAAATACTTCAAAAAACCTACCACCACTTCCTCTGAACTTCAGCCGTTAAAGTCACGGAAACCACTGTCCTCCTTTAGTTATGACTGTTGTAAGTCTAAACTTCCCACAGACCACCACAGATCATTATGTAACACTTCACAGTAGGTGTGACCATTGTTGGTAGACTTATTTATTTCACTTTCCAATAATTTACTGTTAAGAGATTTCACCAAAAAAAAACACGTTGGGGCTTAGAAAATATTTTCTGTCTATGATTCTGCCAGAGTGCATCTGCAACACATTAACATTTTTAAGCTGTTTACTTTATCTATACTATTGCCCCCAGCTAAGTGAACAATTATTTGAACTGCTTTTGTACAATAGCATTCTGCAATAAGACAGTAGGAAAGCAGATTAAGGGATTTTCTGTGGGAATGCACTTTGTAGCCCATTGGAAAGAATACATACATGGGATTTATGGTATAACATTCCAAAGCACTATACATTGGAACTCCAAAATGCCATCCGTTGCACAACCATTCTGGGGGGGGGCAAGTGTGTGGTAATTTTACTGGTGGATGCTTATGATTGGGAAATGGGAATCTTATTTCTGTTTTAACTTGCAATGGCAACACTAAGCAATTTAAGGCCATGTGTAGCATGACTTAGAAGCCTGATATTTGATAACAAAAATCTCAGCCAAACACCACAAGATTTTATATAAAGAGATGAAAGTACACAAACAATTAAGTTACTTATAAAACCAGACAAACTTCTAGATTTATAAAGAAAGGTCTTGTAGCATTTAACTGTGTACTTATCATTGATACCTTGCACTAACAAATGCTTTTAATAAGCAATGCCAAGCAAACCAGATCGTACAATTTATTTTAATTTCACTGTTCCGTACTTGAATATTCACATTATGACCTTCAGTACTCTCCTGTTAAAATTGTGCACTATTGTTAACATACATTTTCAAACATTTACCAAGGTTAAATGTACTATGGGTGCAAAAGTAAAACACAGTGTAGTGCAATGCTGATTTATTGAAAAAGCATAATTTTATCATTATAGGAATGAGACAATTTAAAAAGTGCTTTAATAACTTAATGTGTGATATAAAGTCAAAGGACTGAGAGGCACAGTGAATTAGGACCATTTGGAATACAATGGACCATCGAATCCAACTTAGACTGATGGAAAGCGTCCCCTCTCTCAGATGTAAGTGTCTTATGTTGAAGAAGAGTGGATAGTCATTAATGTCCCAGCCAGATTTGGGCCTACAGTATAACACATCTCAAAATTTGTTGGTTATGTTCAGGAATAAATTCTTTTGCTCCGCTGGAGAGTGTACTTCTATATTAATGACTGATTGTCTAAGAGCTGAAAAAATATATTAAAGAATGGACCTGGGATGTATTAGGAGAATAGGTTAAAAAAAGGCCTAACACCACATCCAATGCAATATAACCATCTGGTTAGAACTGAATAGTTGCAAAGTTGGTTTAATGTCCTGTTGTTTGCTTAATGATCCTTTGGGTTGCAAAGAAATTACAGTTTTATCTTTTGATTTGGTGCCTCCCCAGGAGAGTTAGTGAGATGAGTAATCCTAATGCAGAGCAAGCTGCACACAAGGAAAATGAGGCGAACAAACTATTTGGCATTTTACTAGTTTCACACTTCATGGTAAATGAAAGAAAACTTAAAGATTTACATATTTGCTTGTCAGATCTCTCAAAAACAGCCATCTCATGTTACCTTAGAGAATGTTGACTGTAACACAGAACAACAGGGTAGCCATTTTGCATAGAATGTGTTCCCATACGTTTTTAACCTCCCACTGTACAGCTCACTCCTAGTATTCTACCAGAATGCCTGTTTAAATTAAGTTTTGAGCTCAGAAGCAGGATTTTGAATCCACAACATTCAAACTCAGGGGTAACAGTGAAATAACTGAGCCAATCTGATGGTTGTATTGGCAAGTCAAGCCATTAAAATAATTGGTGTTCGAAACAGAAAAGATACACTGGAATTTGTTTTTCTGTTCCTGGGCTATGGCGCATTGTGTTGTTATTATTGGAACAGGGTACCCAAGTTATGCTTTGCATCTGGCTTTGTTGTACCTGAGATGTTTTGAAGCTGAAATAGAATGGAGAAAATGTTAAATGTGTTTCATTTCCACCATCTTATTTTGTTTGAGTATAACGAGGATGAAGATCACTATGTTTTAAAGGCTGGTTAGATTAGTTGAATTGAAAATATTGCCATATTGAGAATGGTGACCAGGATATAATTAAAAAACTGTTCATCCACTTGTACATTTGTAGTGAAATTGATAAAGATACAAAGGTGTACCTTTATTTAAAAAAAAGCCATTCAACACTTCCCTTATACTTCTTAAGTTCTCATTTCTGTAACAGAGTTGCCTAAATACCAAATGTTGAAAAATATGTTATTTTAATATGCATCAGGAAGTTTAAAGATAAGGTTCCTATCTGCTGGGACTGCTGTAATATTGCTGAGCAACCTCTGTAGGTACTCAAAACTGAGATTTTTGTTTAATTTCTAAGAGGGAACACAGTAAACTACAGAAACAACAGCTATGCTTCTTTATCAATCTCTATAATATAACTATCAACATTAAAACTGCCAACTTAAAAGTAGCCAGTGTTATAGAGGATACATTATCAAATTGCTGCTAAGTGACATTCTGAGTGACTAAGACCAAACACTCAAACACTGCAAAGGAGTGAATTACCACAGAAATTACTGATGCTATCCTAAGATTTCATTTCAGAATTCAAAGCTTACTGAAATCAATTTTGCTGTACAGTTTTCATTCTGTTTGCCAGATTTAACTGAAGATCATTTGGCTAGAAATCCCTGGGTCATTTCCCACTCAGCTGCTAGAACTTGAGGAAATTTGGCAGAAACAGGTTTACTCGTGTAGATTCAGATTCAAACATCCAGTTATTACTCAACAAGAGTGCCGGGTGTGTAGTCATATACTCAGTAATCAGCAAACCAAATACTCTCACTAAATAAAATAAAGTAATATAAAAGGAGTTCATTTGGCACATCACATATATTACTTCTCTTTGAAAGCTATTCTGATATTCCCATTCCCTGTCCTTTTCCCATAATGTTTTTACTGAAAATCCGTCGAAAGAAAATGGTTCTCTTGTTAGGAAAAGAATACCGGATGACCTTAATGCAGTGAGCACTCCATTTACTCTGTGATCTGATTTCCTTTCTGGTCAAAATAGCATTAGAGTTAAGACCAAAATGGGGAGGTCTCCTTTTCTGAAAAAATTATATGGAATTTCTATAAATTGACAGTGATCGTCAATGCACATAATTTACTAGTTAAAGGTTTAATCTGGGTGAATGGGATTTTTTTCTAAGGCAATTGCACATTAAAATTATAGGTTTTAGAACGTCCAATGTAAAGTACCTCATAATATATTTTGGCTCTCATGCATCACATATCTTGGTCAGGTGCTCTATCCTAGCACCAAGTGAATTTTATTACCGTGCCTTTCACGCAAAAAGTACTAAAGTTATTCAGTGGTTGCACAATGTATAAAGGAGTATTCAGTATTACAAAATTCTCGTGGGAAGATGCACCAAAAACATCTTTAAATCTCTAATTATAGTGGCTTTCTTAACAAACACAGTTGTAAGCAAAGCCAGTCATCCAAGGATGAGGTCTGTGGTTAGAATAACATTTTCAGCCACAGATTAAGAAAAGGGAAAGAGTCATGTTTGTTTATTCAGCTTTGGCCAAAATTTCTGTCCTGGAACCCCACAGAGCCCTGCTTCTAAATTTATTCCATCTGTGGCCTGTTTACAAGACGCATCCTGTTGACACTAGAGGCCTACACTTGAATATCCGGGCTCTACCTCTCATCCTAATTTGTCTCAGATGCACCCAATATTAAAAAGAAAGTCTGGCATTATTGGGATTTCTGAACTATGCTCTGAATTCTTTGCATTCAGTACTAGTTAGTCAGATTGTTCCAAGTTATAAGCAGTGCTAAGTAACAGAAAAGAGATTTTGAATGAGATCGAGGTGCCTCACATCTTAAAACAAGAAATGGAAAATAAACAAAGCATTTCACTTGACTATTAAACTAGTGACTTTGTTAATGCTCATCCACTATCGAATGCTGTTCATGTGATTATTATTTTTGATTATAGAATAGCATTATCACAACATGTTATGCTTCTGGATTTTGTATAAAATTTTTGAGGTCTATCGTCATTACTGACCTCAAAATATTTACACCATTTCCCTACAAGTAGTAACTGCATAGTGGCCTTGAAGGAACAAAGTAAATTCAGTAACTGTGAAATATGAATCTTAGCTCTAATTTCTCCATGCTAGAATTGGCATTTCACATCCAAAATGGCATCTGTTGAGCACAGTCTAGTATGAGCTACATCGATCAACATTTGGATGAGAACATGTGGGGAACATTAAGAGATGCATGCAGAAGATCACTGGGATATGAGTAGGCCATTTAGCCTCTGAAGCCCCCTGTTCTACAACACAATGAATTCATGACTGACCTGTGACAGAATTTCATAAACCTTCATTTGCCCCAATTGCCTTAATACCCTTGATTAACACAAATCCATGAATCTGATTGTTAAAATTAACAATTGATCTATGATCAACTGCAATTTGCTGAAGACCATTTCAAATATCCACCATCCTTTGGGCACTTCCTGTTTCACTTCTGAGAGATCTGGCTTAGTTGGACAATATGCTGAATCCCAGACTCTTCAACCAGCAGAAATAGTTCCTCCTTGTCTACTCTGTTTGTTCTCTTAAATATTTTCAAACTTTGTTTGAACACCCTTAGCCTCTAAATGTGAGGGCACACAACATTGCTGGTGTAATCTCTCCTTGTAAAATAACCTTGGGGTTGAGATACTATTTTGGTAAATCTATGCTGCACTCTATTCAAGACTAATATATCTTTCATAAGGTCTGGTGTGCAGAACAGCTCACAGGAACTGCTCAGAACTGCTCCTGGTATAATCTAATTAGTGCTTTGTATCAATGAACATAGTTTCTATCCCTCGTATGTGACTTTTGAATAGGAAGATTGTGACAGAGTTGCTTAAAGCTGCTAAAGTCTACAGGGTGTGTAGTGACATGTGCTAAAGAACTTTATTCAGTCCAAAACTCCTGCTTCCAGTTATGGGTACTTTAGTTTCCATTTCACTTGGATGAGTGAATCACAGGGAGAATAAAGAGATGATAAAGAGTAGGACAAGTTGCTGAAGGAGGGCTGAGGGGAGTGGGTGGGCGGAGGGGGGGACAGGATGTGGAGATTGATATTCAATTGGGTGGCATGGTGGGGTACTGCCCATTATCATTGATGGGGGAGATGTTGGGCAGCCTGTTTTGAGCCAATTATAGTCTGTAAGTGACCAGTTAAATGACCACATAACGGCTTGTGGCCATGGTACCGAAAGTGCCCAGAATACATCGTAAGGTAGCCAGGTAAATCTGGGAAGTCTGAATGTGGCAGGTTGATGGTTGGGGGGCGGGGGGGGGGATTAGTTTTGGAAGCTCCTATTTGGTACCCTGTATTAAACAGAATCCACTTCTTAAATGGTAATTGCCATCTTTCCTTGTTTCCCCTCCCTAAATAGCTTCCTACTCCCTCTTGGCACACCTGATTTCCAGTCTCCAAGCACACTGCTGCTTTAGGACTAACTGCCATCCCAAATGATGGCTATTGCTCTTGATGGTGCTACCAGAAATAAGTCAGCTATCTGATTGACCGACAGCTCAAGAAGGTGAAACAACCTCCTGAAGCAGTCACCACAGGCAGTTTGTTAAAATGAAGGTATGCCTTCCTGGCTCTGTTGTCGGGGGGGGGAAACCGCAGGATGTTCACCCTGACTTTTCAACAAGTGAACAGGGCCACAACTTTCATGAAAATTCTGTCCAGGGTGTCAGATATCTCTGCTTCACTAAGATTTCATTGAGGACATCCTTTCCCCTGATGCAGCCACAAGGCAGAGCAAGACTAGTGCTGTCGAGGTGAATACATTCATGACCTGTGTGCCTGGTACCCTCCAAACTGAACAGATGACATTACAACATCTTGAAGTTTGCCATCCAGGGAAGTCACTTCTGGTTTGGTTTTCAAGTAAGCTAACTATATTTCTTTTACTCTGGCCTGAGAGGAGTAGGCAGAGTAAATATGAAGCTTCACAAGGATCACATGCTTTCCAATGGTGCAAGATATTATTGTCTCCACATACATTGAAATGTACTTTAACTGAAAGAATTTCACTCCTTCAATGTCCAGCTGATGGGTAACCATATGCAGCACATCAAGCAAGCCAATGCCTACTTCCTGGCATCTGTCATGATGGCTTCACTTTGCATCAGTCCATTACACAATCTCCATTTCAGTCTCTAAGATAAATCCGGATGTGACTACTTAGTGGCAAGGGCTAATCTTTGACTTGTTAACTCTCAGCAAAGCTCTCCTATGTTCTACTATTCACTCCTACAATTCACTCCTATTTGCAATTACCTCACTCATCTTCAACTGTTAGCACCCTCCTTGTCTTTTGCTCTGGACACGCTCACCATTGTTTCCACTCGTTCTTCCTGCTTCTTTCACAACAGCATTAAAATAATCATTTTCTCGCTCCCTTCAGTCTGAAGAAGCCATATCAGACTGGGAAGGTTAAGTCTGTTTCTCTCTCCATGGATGCTGAGTTTCTCCAGCAGTTTCTGGTTTTATTTTTATTTGACTTTCCTGCAGTGGTTTACTACAATGGAATGGTTTGCTAGGTCATTTAAGAGGACAGTTAAGAGTCAACATTATTGCACCAGAGCAGGTAAGGACAGCAGATTGCCTTCCCTGAAGGATAGCCAGAGATATTTTACAACAATCTGATATTTTCGTACTCAATCTAGCTTTTATTCCAGATATATTAATTAACTAAAAGTGGTCTTCCAGCTGTCATGGTGGAATTGAGCTCATGCCTCTGGATTAGTTGTCCAAGCCTCTAATTTACAAGATCAGTAATATTACTAATATACCACCATTGCCAGTAAAAAGCTGATAGATATTCAGCACAGTTATCATGTTGTCAATAGGTTCTTTCTTTGGTTCTCTGCAGCTAAGTGGACCTTAGGGGGCTGTGACCTGAAATGTAAGAAAGATTTTATCTTTTTACTTCCTCATTTTGGAGTTGGAAGGTGTTCCAACTTGATTTTCAGCATTGGCAACTGTTTGCTTCTTTCAAAGCCCTACACACTATACTGTCCTGGGCTGCCCAAGGCTCTCAGCTGATTTCTACAAGGCTGAAAATGTGTTGCTGGAAAAGCGCAGCAGGTCAGGCAGCATCCAAGGAGCAGGAGAATCGACGTTTCGGGCATGAGCCCTTCTTCAGCATTCCTGAAGAAGGGCTCATGCCTGAAACGTCGATTCTCCTGCTCCTTGATGCTGCCTGACCTGCTGCGCTTTTCCAGCAACACATTTTCAGCTCTGATTTCTACAGGGGCTGATCTTGTTGCCTCCAAGCTGGCCAGTAATTCAGATAATTTCCAAAGGATCTGGATTTAGCTTGACTTTGATCCATTTTTTGTTTTCTTAACAGTTGTGAAAAGTGGCTTCTTGTTCTTTCCTATCACTCCACTGTTTGGAGGGGTTACATTTCTGACTGCAAAGTTAGCATTTTTAACAGCAATAATGGGCCACTTATGATGTGAGAGTGACTGTTCATTTTACACATTACTTTCATTTTTGGCATCTGTGAGTTTTTCATCTGAATATACTGCAAACATGCATCTTGGTGTTTTAATGCAATGATTATCTGCAATATTCAGATTTAATATGCAGTTTGTGTTGAGTTAGTTGCTATTTGTAGAGGCATATGTAAAGACTCCTCAATTGAATCCATATCCTTAGGTTTAAGGATTGAATAGCTCCCTGAAAGTGGAGTCACAGGTAGATAGGATAGTGAAGAAGGCGTTTGGTATGCTTTCCTTTATTGGTCAGAGTATTGAGTATAGGTGTTGGGAGGTCATGTTGTGGCTGTACAGGACATTTGTTAGGATACTTTTGGAATATTGCATGCAATTCTGGTCTCCTTCCTATCGGAAGGATGTTGTGAAACTTGAAAGGGTTCAGAAAAGATTTACAAGGATGTTGCCAGGATTGGAGGATTTGAGCTATAAGGAAAGGTTGAATAGCTGGGGCTGTTTTCCCTGGAGTATCGGAGGCTGAGGGGTGACCTTATAGAGGTTTATAAAATCATGAGGGGCATAGATAGGATAAATAGATAAAGTCTCTTCCCTGGGGTGGGGGAGTCCAGAATTAGATTTAGGGTGAAAGGGG
The DNA here is from genome assembly GCF_004010195.1 of Chiloscyllium plagiosum. Classification (NCBI taxonomy): domain Eukaryota; kingdom Metazoa; phylum Chordata; class Chondrichthyes; order Orectolobiformes; family Hemiscylliidae; genus Chiloscyllium; species Chiloscyllium plagiosum. The sequence continues at coordinate 35,689,434 of NC_057720.1, read as the reverse complement.
AAGGATATAAGAGGCCTAAGGGGCAACCTTTTCATGCAGAGGGTGGAATGAGCTGTGGAACGCGTATGGAATGAGCTGCCAGAGGAAGTGGTGGAGACTAGTACTATTGCAACATTTAAAAGACACCTGGATGGGTATATGAAGAGGAAGGGTTTGGAGGGATGTGGGCCAGATGCTGGCAGGTGGGATTAGATTGGGTTGGGATATCAGTGTCAGCATGGACAAGTTGGACCGAAGGGTGCTGTACATCTCGAGGACTCTATGACTCTATAGTATTCCTGCTACAGGTTGCTATTTAATAACATTTGCTGTAAAGAAGATTTGTACTTATATAGTGCTTTGAACATTAGGATGTCCCAAATTGCTTGCAAACCAATGAAGTAGTTTTGATGTGCAATCACTGTTATAGTGTAGGAATGATCGTGATACTGCTAGGGTTAGCTCACAGCACATTCCCAAAACAGCAATGAGATAACAACTACAGAATCCTTACAGTATGGAATCAGGCCATTTGGCCCATCGAGTCCACATCGATCTTCCAAAGAGCATTCCACACGGACCCACCCCCTACTCCATCCCTGCAACTCGGCTTTCCTATGGCCAATCCATCTAAGCTGCACACCTTTGGACTGCAGGAGGAAATCCACACAGCTACGAGGAATATGTGCAAACTCCATACAGTCACCGAAGGGTGGAATTGAACTTGGGTCCCTGGCACTGTGAGGCAGCAGTGCTAGCCACTGAGCCACCACACTGCCCAGATAATCAATTTTATTGATGCTGATTGAAATATAAATGTTGTCCAGTATTCCAGGGTTAATTCTCTTGTTTTTCTTCAAATTAGTGGCATGGAATCTTTAATATGCAACTGAGATAGCTGATGGGTCCTCTGTTAGCATCTTTCAAATAAGAAGAAATCTTAGCAGTAGAGGACTCCCTTCATTATAAGTGGGGGAATAAGACTTGAACCCAGAACTTGCTGGTTCAGAGGCAAGAATGCTACCTGCTGAACCACAGCAGACTCCTGACAAGAACAGGACTAGCTTTACTTGTACTGCTCTCAAGGTTGATCAATCTGTCAGTGTTTATCATCAATGTTCACATTATAAGGAATGGACAACATTTGTTCGTGTTATTATCAGGGAACTAGTTTATGAAACAGCAGCTCAACAAAGAATCAACAACTTCAAGAAGGCTGTGGAAAAATTGGTCAGACAAAAAAAGATGAAGAATGCATCTTGAAAGAGTTAAAAACAATCTCAATAATTATATGTTATCAAAACATATAATAGTAATTGTCATACTTTGTTTTGCGGCCTGAGTAAGACACTAACCATTGCAAGATGTGATCCTATCATGATGTGAGACAGAAGTTGAACATTTTTTCTTCAAAATGTATTTTTAAAGATGCTAAGCCTATTACTGATGGTCACCCAACTCAGGGTATCAACTAACATCAAAGGTTTCAAAGATATTTTACTTAATGTGCTCTCTACAGTTATTACACCTATTCAAAAATAGCACTGACACCATCTCATCAGGACTTATGGAAAGGAACCAATAGAACACTAAGAGTGAAATGTACTGTCAACAGTGAATTGATGATGTATTGCATCAGCTTGACATATTGGACGGTTTCAACTCTTGAGGTGTGATAACTATCATTTAAAAAGGTGTGGTTTAGTTTGGTTTTGTTAACCAGAGGTTTAATTTTTTGGATTTGCATAAATATTTAACAGAATCTCATTTATTTCAAACTCATGTTCCTTCTTGAGCGTCACACAAATTTAAACATTCATCAATCACTTGGAAAAATGAGAAAATTCAGAATCCCATTAACTGCACAGAAGGGCCAGATTTTCCTCAAGCTTTAAAAATAGAGAACATTGTGAAGAAGAAAGTGTTACAAAGGTAAAGGTTTAATGAAATTTCATCCAAATATCTGGAAACTGGCAGTTGGAATTATATACGTCAGTAAAAGCAGAAACTACTGTAGCACTTCTCACATGTACTAGTATTTAGCATTACATGTCTCGAGTATTTTGACAATGCATTTGTTGGTTGTTTAAAGAATAATGCTGAGAATGACTGGTAGTTTTCAAACAACATTGAGAATGACTGTTAAGCACAACCAGAGAAGACTTTCCAACCACAACATATTTGTACAGTTGCACTTTGTTAGTTAATTATAAAATTGGAACCTTGTGTGCTTTTTCAAGAAAGGTTTTCCAACTATTCACTTTAAAAAGAAACCATAAATGTAACATCAATTTGTTTTAGGCCCTATTTTTCTGTTGAGTAGTTAGAAATGCCAAAATTGCATTTAAATATGTACGGTTTGCAGAGGTTTCCTACATTTTGTCTTTAGAATACTGGGATTACACATGGAGGCCTTTGTTCAAGTTTAATAGCTTTACTTTTGGAAAGTTGCCAGAAGCTAACTCCAGGTATTTATTCTAGAACTTGAGCAGTAATATTAATATGAAAGACAGAAATGTTAATAAATGTTAAATGGAATAATAGTTAAGTTTGTTTAAATGATAGGAAGATTACAATCTCATGAAGTTGCAACTTTCATACAATTTATAGTCTATTATAACTGGAACATACATGACCTGCATGCTGCTGAGGATACTCAAAGACAAATAATAAATCGGTAATAATAAATAAAGACTGGAGGTTCATGATCTGTAATTCTCCCCTTTCTGTTAGATCTATTTTCCACACTATCCTAACTAGGAAATTGTCTGAAAAACAAAGTGAAGCTGCAAAAATAAAATCAGTCACTACTTGTTCTATATGCTCTTAGCATGAATAGAAAGTGAACCCAATGGCTTACAAGGTGCTTTTGATACATGAAAGTGATTACAACAGCACCAGCATCCACAGCAAAATACATTCTCTCCTGTTTCAGTCATTTGATATCAAACTGTGTTCAAAGTAAAGAGAGCAGAGTTACTGTAAGATGTTAGTGTGGCCTAACACAAATGTGTTCCTTTGATATTTTCTGCAGGAGTGCAAAAACAGACCAAGCCCTCTCTCCCCTATGAGCCAGGGCTTACTAATGAAACTTCACATTTGACAAGTCTGATATGCTGAAGACCTCAACCTTTGGAAAGTCACTAATAAATGAAGAAATTGTTTGGAAAATCACATTTTAAAATTTAGGGCAACAGACACAACAAGCGTGTTATATATGAAACCCTTGTCTCTTACTGAACCTGTCATCTGGACTATACTTTCCAACAAACCAAAAATCTGAAAGAACTGCAGATACTGGAAATCAGAAGTAAAACCTAAAACAGAAATTGCTGGATAGACTCGGAAATGAAGTTTTGAGGAGTTCTGAAGAAAGGTCACTGGACCCGAAGCATTAACTCTGATTTCTCGACACAGATGCTGCTGGACCTGCTGAGTCTATCCAGCAATTTCTGTTTTTGTTTATGTTATACTGCCACAAACCAAACTACCACGTGACCCTTATGTCTAAATTGCACATTGGTCTCCCCCTCTACTCCTCCAACACCTTAGCCTGCTTCAAACATCTTGAGCTACTCCTTTTGCTATCCCATGCAAAATTCTCATTCTCTGCTGTCCCAGGTTTCTCACCATTCCCTTCTATTCCGACTAAGTGGGATTTCAATTTTCATCTCAGTCTACCTTCCCCTTTCAATAATAATTTCATTGCCCTCCTGTCCTCCCTTAAATTCTCCCTTCTGAAATCTCTCATGCAATCAACCCTTTCGAGATCGATTGACAAGATTTTCAACCTCTTCTCTGTACTTCTTATACTTCAGATTCTCTTAATTACTTCCCAAAACCCTGCATCAGTCCCAGAAGTAGTTCTCCCCAGGACATCAAAATCTCTGTTGCCTGTATTCTAACTTGCATCAAGGCCTGCTCACTGATTCCCCTTCAGTGACCTGCTCAAGATCTATTCCCAATGTCTCAAAATAATTCTCACACTTCGGTTGAAATTTTTTATGGCCTCACCCCTTCCTACCTCCTCCAAACTTTTGTAACTCTGTTTTCCAACTCTAGCATCTTGTGCATCTTCAACACTGTCAATCCCACTGTGTTAATAATGTTTTCATGGTCTGGGATTGAAATTCTGGATCTTTCTCCTTGCAGCTCTCTACCCTTTTCTACATACCACACTGAAGTTTGGCCAATCTCTTAGCTTGATAATGATATTGGAGTGAGGAATGTGCTGTCCTGAGGGGTTAGAAGTTGCAAAATAATACAATTTTCTTGCTGCTCATATCCAGCACCTCCTGTATATCCAGCTTTGGGTTGTTCAAATTGTTATTGGTCTATCCCACTAATGAGAGAAGACGCTCTGAAGACCAGAGAATAATATGTTGGCTGTTAGCTGCACTTTTCAAATGAAAATGCACTTTAAGTCAACACAGACTAAGAATCAGAGCCAGGACCTACCTGTTCACTCAAGGCAGTTGGTTTTTGTACCAAACATTACAATTAGATCCATTCATGCTGTATTGCATCAATCTTACTCTGTACAGGGAAGTATTTACATTACAACAATAGGGACCCATATTATACTGCTAAAATGCTATTCATTTTCACCATTTTTACTGCATAAATATTACTTTAACGCATGATCACTTTGCAAAATCTGTTAATCTGATATCACAATTTGTTTGCATCATTGTCAGTCCTGTGTGATTCAGTGCATGCACTGAAATATTTCACAGCAAAACACATCCATGGATGTAGTTATATTTCAAATATGGAAAGGTTTCTGCAATGTTGAAAGCCAATCGGCATTTTTGTGGGCTTACTCGAGTTGTGCAGGGCTTGTCTCCTTTGCTCAAAAACTAATCTCAAGTTAAACTTCTGCTTCAAAAGCAGACTTTGATTTAGTGGTCACGGTTTTCTTTTTGCGTGCTAGCTTTTGTTTTTCACAAAAAAAATGTTTTACTTAATGCTGGTATGTACAGAAAGACATTTTGCTTTGGGTTGTTTTTGTAAATGAAGTGGAATTTGTTATCCGGGGATTCCAGCTCACTACCCTGTCGAGCTGCTGCTCGTGATGAAAGTTTTTGCCACCATTTTTCTTTGAAGTATAGGAACTACAGGGCCTGCTTGATCCAGTGCGGTAAAGGGAAACCATTTCTTGGTCTAACTGGAGGTTTTTTTTTGCCGTGAATAACATAGAACATTACAGCGCAGTACAGGCCCTTCGGCCCTCGATGTTGCGCCGCCCTGTCATACTAATCTGAAGCCCATCCCACCTACACTATTCCATGTACGTCCATTCGCCTGTCCAATGGCGACTTAAATGCACTTAAACTTGGCGAATCTACTACCGTTGCAGGCAAAGCATTCCACAACCTTACTATTCTCTGAGTAAAGAAACTACCTCTGACATCTGTCTTATACCTATCTCCCCTCACTTTAAAGTTGTGTCCCCTCGTGTTTGCCATCCCCATACTTGGAAAAAGGCTCTCCCTATCCACCCTATCTAACCCTCTGATTATCTAGTATGTCTCTATTAAGTCACCTCTCAACCTTCCTCTCTCTAACGAAAGCAGCCTCAAGGCCCTCAGCCTTTCCTCGTAAGACTTTCCTTCCATACCAGGAGAAAGTGAGAACTGCAGATGCTGGAGATCAGAGCTGAAAATGTGTTGCTGGAAAAGCGCAGCAGGTCAGGCAGCATCCAAGGAGCAGGAGAAACGACGTTTCGGGCATAAGCCCTTCTTCAGGAATCCTGAGGATTCCTGAAGAAGGGCTTATGCCCGAAACGTCGATTCCTTCCATACCAGGCAACATCCTAGTAAATCTCCTCTGCACCCTTTCCAAAGCTTCCACATCCTTCTTATAATGCGGTGACCAGAACTGTACACAATACTCCAAGTGCAGCCGCACCAGTTTTGTACAGCTGCAGCATAACCGACTGGTTCCTGAACTCAATCCCTCTATTAATAAATGTCAAAACACTGTATGCCTTCTTAACAACCCTGTCAATCTGGGTGGCAACTTTCTGGGATCTGTGTACATGGACACAGACCTTTCTGCTCATCTGCACTCCCAAGAATCTTACCATTAGCTCAGTACTTTGCATTCCGATTATTCCGTCCAAAGTGTATCACCTCACACTTTTCCACATTAAACTCCATCTCTCAGCCCAGCTCTGCATCCTATCTATGTCTCTCTGTAATCTACTACATCCTTCGTCACTATCCACAACTCCACCGACCTTCATGTCGTCTGCAAATTTACAAACCCACCCTTCTAAGCCCTCATCCATGTCATTTATAAAAATGACGAACAGCAGTGGACCCAACACCGACCCTTGCGGTATGCTGCTAGTAATTGGACACCAAGATGACCATGTTCCATTAAATACAACCCTCTGTTTCCTTTCAGCAAGCCAATTACTGATCCAAACTGCTATGTCTCCCACAATCCCATTCCTCCGCATTTTGTATAATAGCCTACTGTGGGGAACCTTATCGAACACCTTGCTGAAATCCATATACACCACATCAACCGGTTTACTCTCATCTACCTGTTTGGTCACTTTGTCAAAAAACTCAATAAGATTCATTAGGCATGACCTACCTTCACAAAACCGTGCTGACTCTCTGTCAGATTATTCTTTTCTAGATGGTTATAAATCCTATCTCTTATAATCTTTTCCAACACTTTACCAACAACTGAAGTGAGACTCACTGGTCTGTAATTACGAGGGTTGTCTCTATGACCCTTTTTGAACAAGGGAACCACATTTGCTATCCTCCAATCCTCAGGCACTATTCCTGTAGACAATAATGATTTGAAGATCAATGCCAAAGGCTCGGCAATCTCTTCCCTTGCTTCCCAGAGGATCCTGGGATAGATCCCATCCGGCCCAGGGGACTTGTCTATTTTCACACTCTGCAGTATTTCTAATATCTCTTCCTTGTGAACCTCAATCTCTTCTAGCCTAGATGCAAGTATCTCTGTATCTTCTTCACCAACATTTTCATTTTCTATAGTGAATATGATATAACATATTGCATGCTAGCTACTATTACAGGTTGCATTGATATGGTAGACATTTTCAGGGAGACTTGGAGGAGGATTTCAAATTATTATGTTTCACTCCTTCAAGGTCTTAAGATGATTTGATCATGACTCCTTTTATTTTATTCACTTGTGAGACATGGGCATTGCTAGCTGGCCAGCATTTATTAACCATCCCTAGTTGCCCTTGAGAAGATGGCAGTGAGCGGTCCTCCTGAACTACTGCAATCCACGTGCAGTAGATTGACCCACAATGTCTTGAGGGAGAAAATTCCAAGCTACAATAAAGGAACAGTAATATATTTTCAAGTCGGGTTTGTGAGTTGCTTGGAGGAGAATATGCAGGTGGTGGTGTTCCCATGTATCTGCTGCCCTTGTCCTTCGAGACGGAAGTGGTTGTGGGTTTGGAAGATGCTGTCTCATCATCTTTGGTGAATTGCTGCAATGCATCTTGTAGACAGTACACACTGCTGTTACTGAGTGTCTACTGGTGGAAGGAGCGGATGCTTGTGGATGGGGTGCTGATCAAATGGGCTGCTTTGTCTTGGATGCTGTCCAGCTTCTTGAGTCCTGTTGGAGTTGCACCCATCCAGACAAGTGGGCAGTATTCCAACACACTCCTGACTTGCATCTTGTAGATGGTAGACAGGCTTTGGGGAGTCAGAAGGAAAGTTATTCACTGCAGTATTCCTACTACTAACCTGCTTTTATAGCTATTGTATTTATATGGCAAGTTTTGTTCAGTTTCTGCTCAATGGTAAACCCCAGGATTTGATTGTGGAGGATTCAGTGATGGTAACACCATCGAATGCCAAGGGTCGATGGTTAGATTGTCTCTTATTAGAGATGGTCATAGCCTGGCATTTGTGTGTCATGTTCCTTGCCAATTAATCACGAAAATGGACCTGTTGGGTCAAATGACCAGATTCTGTGCTGTAGTACTGGGTACTGTATTGAAGTCTTGTTTTAGTAGGATATAGAGCCAATGAATACCCCAAGCATATAGAGCCAATGAATACCCCAAAATTATGCTTTATTTGTCCATATTTTTGGTACTACATCTTACTTGGGATCAATGAATGACTATAGGAGGATTATTTTTCCCAGCAGACGATGAAGGGTATGGTGGGAGGAAATTAGGTTTATATAATGTTATGAGGAAAAGAGAAAATGTTGTGAATGTTGCATAGAAAGGAAGATGGAAGTTGCACACACAGATGTGTGCTCATGTGATGACATCACCCAAGCCCACAGGGCTAGTTACACACAAATACACGTGACCTTGTGATAGCATAGGATACAATAAAAAACTGCTTCCATCCTGACCCCACCACAATCCACTATTTCTTTTTTATCCAAAGCAAACATCCCTGCACATCCTATTGGATGAGTCGAAGGATGTGGGAGGACTGCAAGATCAGATTCTACAAGGAAATATATTTAGATGTCCTTTTGCCACTGAATCCCTGACTCCTGTTGTATAGGCTAAAATTGAAGTAAGCCCATATGGAGTATTGTCTGCCCCCTCTCACCCTCTATTACCTTTAAGATTGGAGAGTTGAGTGTCCATGAACTATAGGAGCAGGCAAGAGGGAAGATTTCGCAGTCAACATTATTATTCTCAAATAAATTCTAATCTTATTATATCTGCATTCAGACTTGCATATAATGTGAATATATAGAATGTACAATTAGAATATTATATTCAAATCATATTGTCATGAAGAAGTCAGTGCTACATATCTCAATTAATTTTATAATAAACGAGAAGGAAAGTTGAACCAAAAGTTAATGCCATGTTATATATAATTTCAGATGATTCCCCATTGAAATTTTTTTTATTAATAGTAATTGAGGATATAAATTATGAATGAATGCTTTTCTTCTTTTTACTAGAAAAGTATCCTTGACGGCAATAATTCTTTCTAATAATTTTTTCCCCAGCAAGGAAAAAAAAAGTAATCATTAGTGTGTTATTTTTAACAGCCGTCTGTTTTATCCTTTTGCTCCACCACATGTGAGACACAGCTCCCTGCTGAATCCAGCTGCTTTCATTTACAAGCCAGCCAGATTTCAAAGTCTGTGGCATTCACTGGGCACCTTTACACTAATCTTTGTTTTTTTTAATTCATAAAATAATACAACCCATACCAATGGATAGCTGTGCGTTTTCACTCTTTATGCAATAGAACAGTAGCAAAGCAGAAATGAAAGCTTTGAGAACGCAAGGTAATAATTGAACTCCATGGGTGATATGAACAGTATGCACCTGATTCTAACCATGGCACTTAGAAACCTGCTTCAGTTTACTCCCTTCAGTGGTCATTTACAGTTCTTGTCACCAGTCTTACACAAAATGAGTTTGACTCTGGAAAAAATATTCAATTGTGACCCCAAAGTTTTTTTCATTCTTACTGTACCAAATAAACAGGCTTATTACAGCTTGCACTACGCATTGCTCTAAGAGCTGAACGACTTATCTATTTAATGTCCTTTCTACCCAAACTGCTTATTAATCTTCTGTTGCAAGTACTTATCTTCCTCATGTTCTAGATAGGAAGTTTTATCTCTCGAGTGTTCAATAAAACAATTCACCCTTTTAGATAAGGCCAAAAGCACCTATACAATATGCCAATTACCCTTATTGTGAACTGGATATCATATATCAGCTGGTATAGTCTGTACTATCATTATTTCTTTTACAAGCAAAGAAAATTTCACCCTCAAATTTTTGAGACAAGTAAACTGAAGTTTACATTGTATTGTTATATAATAATTTGTAATCTACCATTCTAAACAACGGGGACACAAGAATGCAAGAAAGGTTGCAACTCAACACTATAAGGAGTTACTAACTTGGCTACATTGGGGTTGGCACAGTGGTTAGCACTGCTGCCTCACAGCACCAGGTTCAATTCCAGCCTCTGGCAACTGTCTGTGTGGAGTTTGCACTTTCTCCTCGTATCTGTGTGGGTTTTCTTTCACAGTCCAAAGATGTGCAGGCCAGGTGAATTGGCTGTGCTAATTTGCCCACGGTGTTCAGTATGTTAGTCAGAGGGAAATGGGTCTGGGTGGGTTACTCTTCACAGGGTCAGTGTGGACTTGTTGGGCCGAAGGGCCTGTTTCCACACTGTAGGGAATCTAATCTAATCAACATTCTCTTGGTTGCTGAGTGACTACACTTGCTGTTCGGATTTAAAGTGCCTGGTTCTGCTGAGTCTAAAATGTCATGATAACAGCAGCTCACAGTTACCATGAAGTATTCTTATTCTTGTATTTAACAAAACCAAAACAGTCTGATGGCTTATGATTCTATTTATCTTGAATTTTTAGAAAATAAAGTTATCTTAATATTAATGCAAAATTGGTTTCCAAACATGCTATACAAAGGAATTATGACAAGCAGAATAATGGCTCTTCCTTCTTCCTATCAGGTAATTTTAATGAGATAATGAATTTCAAGACTTCAAAATTTCTCAGCGGAAAGTTTCAGAGTGACAATCAATCTTGTATGTTCTCATACATATTGTAACAGAAAAGTTAAGAGTTGCATGAGAAGAGAACTAATATGTTAGAAGGTTGATGTGTAAGCTGATAGCGAGCTTGATAATGAAGCAAAATTGATGAACATGCATAAAATTGAAATTAAAAAGGCTCATCGGGTTATTTGCAGTAATTCTATAAATATGTCCAACTTTCCATTGACCTGTGGGTTTCTCCTGTACAGTTTCCACTCACCATTTCAACAGAAGCACAGGAAAGAAAATGTAACTATTAGTCATTTTTTTTGTAATCATTTGAAAATTGGTTCTGAGGAAGAACTAATCTCCTTACAGTGTTTACAAATAAAAAACTCAGTGTTCTAATTTATCTATAGATCAGAATTAATAGGGAAAGTAATTTCATAATGATTCAAGTTAGCTGAAACATATTGCAGAATAGCTTGTAACTAACATCAACAAGGATGGTCACTAGTCACTGCTCTACTGTACATTACATTTGTGTAGACTTCTTTTCTTGATAACAATGGTACTATTTTGTCTCAATGATTCCAGTAGATGCAGACATCTAGTACTGAACATAGCAGTCCATATTTTTGGCATGCATTCAAGGGGCATTTGACAGGAGAAGGCTAATAGTAATGTCAATAATGATGTAATTCTGAGCCAGATTGGAGCCCTCTTTTAACAACACAGAGCTAAACAGATTCAGCAGAAGGAAAGACACGACCTATCCCCTCATATCTGTAGGGATCATTGACAATTTTAAACTTAGTTGATGATTGATTTCTGTTGGGGTTCTTGCTGCAATTGTTCAGTGGTTTCCAGAGTTGTTTAAAGTTGTTAAAGTCTGCATAGTGTGGTATGGTAGATGCTTGGGTTTTTGGCTTGACCTAAGGATTCTGCACAGACCACTTGGTCTGAGATAGGGGTGCACGCAATTCGTGTCCCTGTGGCCTACAGCAGGAAAGGCAGGGAGAGAATGAGAAGAGATGACACAGAGACCAGGACTAGCTGCTAGAAGAGGAAAAGGAGGCAGAGAATTGCCCCTAGAGTGTGGAAATACACATCTATAGTATTCTGGGATTAATTTTTCCAAGTGTCCTCCTCCAGTAGCTGTTGTTAGAGACCACCAATTCACTATGGGCATCCTTCTTGAAGTCTGCCAGCTGATGCAGCCACAACTGCAACCCCAGTGGAAGGCGGAGAACAACATAACCAGTCAAAGTGTACATGGTCATCAACTTGGCAAAAGTGAGGACTGCAGATGCTGGAACCCAGAGTTTAGATTAGAGATATGCTGGAAAAGCACAGCAGGTCAGGCAGCATTTGAGGAGCAGAAAAATCGACGTTTCGGGCAAAAGCCCTTCATCAGGAAGGTCATCAGCTTGTTTCATTCCAGACTGGATTAATCAAAATTTGCAAAAAAATCCCTGATCACTGTCTACAGCTGTAGAAAAGAAGTCACTGAGACTCTGCATTTAAAGAGAGCTGAATAAATTTCTTCTATCTTGCGAGAGTGAAACATGTCAATCAAGTATGTGTTTTTGCAGGGATATCAGGCTTTCTTGTGGTGCAGAATGCCACTGGGTGCAAGCACCAAAATGGTTCTGGCTTGCTCTGTGCCAATCTGGTTTGTAATCATAAGCAGCCAATCACACAGGGTAATGCCCAGTTTCCAGACAGTGGTCACAATGCCTTCACTTTAGGGAAGCCCAGCCTCAGTCAAGACCGCTGAAATAGTGACAAAACCGCAACTTCCATAAGGTATGGTCATGCCTGTTCCTGACAGGTGGATGCTGCTGCCTCAGATTGTACATAGCCTTGTTCTGGCAAAGGTTTGGAAGTGTGTCAGCTAGCCCGGTGCTATCAGTTCAGTTGATGTGACTGCCATGCTTGAATAGCTAGTGACATGTGGAAGTTGTCAGATGGAAGTGATATTTGCAGCACTGTTATTGAGTGAGGTTCAGTCAAAAGGTATGAACGTAAAATGTGTGCAAAGAATGGTAGGAAGTTTTGGTGGATATAGGACAGTGACTGGGGAAGTGAGGCATCTGGTGGGCTATGGTATTTCAAAATGCTTTTACTGACTTTAACCAGACATATAAGGTAACTGAACAACTTGTGGCACTGTATCCATACACCTGGGCTTAACTCTTGGTATTCACTATCATAGCTACCGACTTCCACTGCCTTCTGAGAGTTTCTCTGGGAAGTATCCTTGCCAATTTGTAGATAGACAACATTTCTCTTCCTGTGCACCTCAATGACTGAGATTTCAGAGTCCCTGTTCTCTCTATGCTCTATCATCATTTTGGCTTTCCAAAGGCAATTAATCTCATGTAAAATCCACTTCATCTTTAAGGTGTGGTGGCAGTTTTACAAATAGTGAAAGCTTACAAGCATACAAATTAATGTACGAGATAGAAACAGGAGGTCAATCAGCCCTTCAAGCCTACTCTAAGATTCAATAAGTTCATGACTGATCTGTTGTGTTACTATTCCAACATTCCCATCTATCCCCAATAACCTTTGCTTTCCTTGCCTAACAAGAACTACCTCTACCTTAAGAATATTTAATGCCCTCATCTCTATTATCTTCTGAGACAATTCATCGAATAAATCTCCTCTGAACCGTCACCAACACATTTATATCATATGACATCCTTACTATTACATTCAGTTCCTTCCATAATAAAGGATGCTATTCAAATGGTCTTCATAATCACTTGATTTACATGCTTACGAACATTTTGTGACTTGTGTACTGGAACTATTCCTTAGCATCTCTGAATTCGGAAGTCTTTCACAGCTTAAATAATACTCTGCTGTTTATTCTTTTTGCCAAAGTGAACAGCTTCACGTTTCCCATATTGAGCAAAAATCATGTGGTATACATGTTTGTATCTTTGCCATGTCTCAAGCAAAACTGGGCAATCAATGAGAATGCAGGAAATCTCTCCACTGGTTGGAATAAAACCTAATACAAAAGGAAGATAGATATGATTACTGCATGTTGTCTCAGTTCCAGGTCATCACTGCAAAAGTTCCTAGACCCAATAATCTTCAGCTTCCCCATCAATGAAATTCCCTCTGTCATCAGTCAGAAGTAGGGATGTTGGCTAATGATTTTAAAATGTTCAGCAATGTTTATAATTCCTCAGATACTGTAGCAGTCCATGTCCAGATTCAGCAAGATCTCAACTTGGAATGACAAGCGATAAGTAACATCGGATCATGCAAATACCAGGCAAAGATCATCTCCAAAATGAGAGAATTTAACCATTGTCTCTTGAAATTCAAATGACGTTATACTTGTTGGTGTCCCGGCATCAAATGGATTGCAGCAGTTCAAGAAGGCAGCTCACCAGATCGAAGTCAATTGGAGTTGGGCAATAAGGCTGAGGAGCTGGTGTATTCACATTTTTGGATCATTGGAATCTCTTTTGTGGTAGAAGTGTACAAGAAGGTCGGATTGCACCTAAATTGGAAGGGGACTAATATACTGACAGGGAAATTTACTAGAACTGCTTGGGAGAATTTAAACGAGTAAGGTGGAGGGGTGTGACCCAGGGAGATAGTGAGGAAAGAGATCAATCTGAGACTGGTACAGTTGAGAACAAAAGTGAGTCAAATAGTCAGAGAAGGCAGGGACAAGGTAGGACTAATAAATTAAACTCCATTTACTTCAATGCAAGGGGCCTAACAGGGAAGGCAGATGAAATCAGGGCATGGTTAGGAACATGGGACTGGGATATCATAGCAATTACAGAAACATGGCTCAGGGATGGGCAGAACTGGCAGCTTAATGTTCCAGGATACAAATGCTACAGGAAGGATAGAAAGGGAGGCAAGAGAGGAGGGGGAGTGGCATTTTTGATAAGGGATAGCATTACAGCTGTGCTGAGGGAGGATATTCCCGGAAAT
>NC_057720.1:35663193-35674702 GCF_004010195.1 Chiloscyllium plagiosum | reverse complement strand
GTAAGGCGTTCGACAAGGTTCCCCATGGGAGACTGATTAGTAAGGTTAGATCTCATGGAATACAGGGAGAACTAGCCATTTGGATACAGAACTGGCTCAAAGGTAGAAGACAGAGGGTGGTGGTGGAGGGTTGTTTTTCAGACTGGAGGCCTGTGATTAGTGGAGTGCCACAAGGATCAGTGCTGGGTCCTCTACTTTTTGTAATTTAGATAAATGATTTGGATGCGAGCATAAGAGGTACAGTTAGTAAGTTTGCAGATGACACCAAAATTGGAGGTGTCGTGGACAGCGAAGAAGGTTACCTCAGATTACAACAGGATCTAGACCAGATGAGCCAATGGGTTGAGAAGAGGCAGATGGAGTTTAATTCAGGTAAATGCGAGGTGCTGCATTTTGGGAAAGCAAATCTTAGCAGGACTTATACACTTAATGGTAAGGTCCTAGGGAGTGTTGCTGAACAAAGAGATCTTGGAGTGCAGGCTCATAGCTCCTTCAAAGTGGAGTCACAAGGAGATAGGATAGTGAAGAAGGCGTTTGGTATGCTTTCCTTTATTGGTCAGAGTATTGAGTACAGGAGTTGGGAGGTCATTGGTTAGGCCACTGTTGGAATATTGCGTGCAATTCTGGTCTCCTTCCTATCGGAAATATGTTGTGAAACTTGAAAGGGTTCAGAAAAGACTTACAAGGACGTTGCCAGGGTTGGAGGATTTGAGCTATAGGGAGAGGCTGAACAGGCTAGGACTGTTTTCCCTGGAGCATCTGAGGCTGAGGGGTGACCTTATAGAGGTTTACAAAATTATGAGGGACATGGATAGGGTGAATAGGCAAAGTCTTTTCCCTGGGGTCGGGAAGTCCATACCTAGAGGGCATAGGTTTAGGGTGAGGGGGGAAATATATAAAAGAGACCTAAGGGGCAACTTTTTCACGCAGAGGGTGGTACGTGTATGGAATGAGCTGCCAGAGGATGTGGTGAAGGCTGGTACAATTGCAACATTGAAGAGGTATTTGGATGTATATGAACAGGAAGGGTTTGGAGGGATATGGGCCGGGTGCTGGCAGGTGAGACAAGATTGCGTTGGGATATCTGGTCGGCATGGACAGGTTGGACCGAAGGGTCTGTTTCCATGCTGTACATCACTATGACTCTAAATGCTGGCTCAGCAAAGCCCACTTACCGGGGAAGAAGAAAAACTTCACACTATACTTTCCTCCCTATCTTTCTAAGATCTATAAATTTAGACTTTGATCCTCTTATATAAGTCATAAAAACATATTATAATTGATACTATGTTGAGATCCCAGCATAGACTCATGCAGGACCGTACTTATCACATCCTGCCAATCTGAACAAGATCCATTTATGCATACTTCCTCTTTTTTGTCGCTCAGTCAATTTTCTATTGAGGCTTGTATGTTACTCACTACTCTACTGACATTTCTTTTCCACAATAACTTTTTTTATAGCACTTTGTCAAAAACATTCTGGAAAACTAAACATAATAGCATAAGCTGATTTAAACTGAAACACTCTTTTTAATCCACAGCACATGTTATTTGTTCAAATAATTATAATAAATTGGCTAAACCTGATTTCCTTTTCACAAAACCATACTGACTCTTTCAAATTACACTGAATTTTGCCAAATACCCAACTGTAACCTCTTTGATGATTGAATCCATCACCATCTCACAAATGACTTGGATCACATTTACGACCCACAGGACAGGAAATGAAATCACCATAGAAAATGATGTCACCACAGGAAATAACATCACTAACCCAAGGAAACCCAAACATATAAATAGAAAGTGGACTACACCACCAGTGCTTTATTCGGAGGCTCACTGAAGATATCACTAGTATGGTGATGAAATGTCTGAAAACGAAACTTCCAGCTCAGTGAGCAAACCTACATCCAGAACCTCAACCTGAGCTACAAATCTTCTCAAAGCTCGCTACTATCTCCACAATCGACATTGAGTTTACTGGTCTATAGTTTCCTACTTTGCTTCACTCCCTTCTTGAAAAGGAGAATTTATGTTTGTTACTTTCCAGTTCATTGGAATGTCTCCTTAATCCAGTGAAATTTGAAAACATCTATTGAACTTGTGATAGCCTGGTGTGTCCCCTGCTTAGATGTGCAGCCACACAACAGCACTCGCTGCATGTTGTAAACAGTTAAATGAGCAGGTGACTTAAGGTTTGTATACTGACTGCATTGGAAGCAACTAGTGCAGGCAGTCATGCATTGGAATCACCTGTCCATTTTAATTTTAATCTTAATAGACAATAGCCATGAAATTTGATAAGATCTACTTATTTTATCTACATTCATAAAACGAGCAGCACTTTTGTAAATGTGGGCAGAGCATGAAAAGAATAACAGTTTGGCAATGCTTAGCTTTTGTGTCTCAGCCTGTGAAATGACCTATATTCTGTTTAGCACTCTCGTTCAAACAACACCACAAGAGATAACAGTTTGAGAAAAGTGGTTGACTCTAATTAAATTCTGAAATGCATTGTTCGTCAATAGTGCTTCCTCTCAGTCGATTATTGTTTTAATGTAATGTCTCGAAGTGCCTCCGTTTATTGAACAAACACAGAAGATGGTTTTTAATGGTTGTTTGCCTGCAGAGGGAAAAATGTTCCTTTTATCTCATTGGTCTCATTAAAGGACCACTATTCCCTAATTGTAGATGTTGACAGGAGAGTCAATAATGTTTTAGTTTAACCAACAACAATTTTCAAATTAAAAATATTTTGGCTCATTCTTATTAGTAAAAGTTCTTGCTGCTCTGAGCCTGACACTGTCAGAAGCATTGAACACTATGTTGAGACTTTAAATCATCAGTCACTCAGATAAACTGTTAAGTTTTGTTGACAGGATTTTGTATTCATATAAATAAATCTGGACAATTGCTAGTTCTGATGAAGCCTAAGTATTGGCTATCGTAGGATATATGTAAATCAGATCATTCTAATATGGGTCTTTTCTTTTTCTTCTTGTACATTGCTTCTTCCTCAGTGTTTTCTTTTATAATTCAGTGTTTCTTTAGCAGTTAGCTGATCCTTAATGGTTATGCCATCCATCCCAACAAACATCATTTTTGCAGCGTAGTGGCTCAGTGTTAGCACGGTTGCCTCACAGCATTAGGGATCTGGGTTCGATTCCACCCTCAGGCAACTGTCTGTGCAAACTCCATGCATTCTCCTCATGTCGTGTGTGAAATTTCTGCGGTTGCATTGGTTTCCTCTCACACAGTCCAAAGATATGCAGATTAGGTGCATTGACCATGGTAAATTGCCCATAGTGCCCAGGGACGTGCAGACTACGTGGATCAGCCAAGGGAAATGCTGGGTTACAGGCATGGGATGGGTCTGGGTGGGATGCTCTTCGAAAAGTTGGCGTGAGCTCGATGGGCCGAATGACCTGCTTCTACATTGTAGGGATTCTATGATTACTGTTTCTTCACTTCAGAAGCAGCAACATAATTGTTCAGAAAGGCTGCTATGCCTGATTTGCCCTCATTCAGAACCAGTAATTTGGATTTTCCACTTGATGCTATCTGCAGCAATCTACTACAGGTTCTGCACTAGAATTCTGGAGTGGTCCGAAGGGCCCAAACTTGGAGGAAGTAAATTTCATTTATAATCAAATTATTTTAACTTTAATCAATTGAATCCCCACTACTGAAGTATAACAATCTGTGACAGCACACCAAAAAAGTGGAAAAACACATTGGTTAAAAAAAAAATTACTTTTCTGATATCACAAACATCTTCCCAACATGGTTATGCAAATAACATGCCAACAAATCTTAAAATTTAAAGATGAAGAAATACTGCCAATCATAACCTGATCTTATTGAAAAATATTGTGCATTTGGGTTGAAGAGTTAAGTACAGCAATCAGAAAATAAATTCCTGTGAAATGGCATGAAACACTCGCAGACCCTAAAGAAGATATCTATCTTCCTATGTGAAGTGTAATGTGGCTGACCAAAGATGAAGAGATTAGTAAATGGGTGCATCATATCGTAATCAAATACCTCAGAAACAATTTATCCGATCATCAGTGATTGCTATCAACACCCGACTGGAGCCAACATTCACATTTTTCTTGGTAATTTTTACCTTGTCCAGTTGTAATGGGAGCCTGGCCGAGTAACCTGACCGTATAAATATTTGCCGTGATTGAATCACACTAAGAGCACAAATAACAACTTTGTTTTTTTTCATTAAGTTGTGGCTGAGAGCTGAAGCAAACTGGCAACAGTAACTTGAGAATGCAGTTGTGTCATGCAGGAATAATTTAGAGCTAATATTTGCTGACCACATTAATCTTCAGGAGGTTGCACAATGCATGTTTTCTGATGCTCTTACCATTTTAAAATTATCATAATATACAGAGAATAAGGGGTAACTAGGAGTGATTATGAAAGGCAATAATCTAATCGGGAGGTTTGGATGATGTCATCAGCTATGTGAGAGAAGCTCAAGAGGTTTGTAACTGTTATCCAAATATCCCAGATTAGATTACTGCCTTTAAACTGCTCCCTTGGTATTTGTTATTATTTATAATATTGGAACCTCCATTATCTGCCATAATGGAAGGGGCCCCCTGGCGGATAATGGAAGTTGGCAAATAATTGAGAGTGGCCAAATTTTGGTATCACAATGCATTATATGATGCTCCCCTGGGATTGGAAATGAAAGCAAGTACGGTGCAAATAACATAAACCAAATTTAATCTTAGCTCTGGGTTTTTTTTTGAGAAGGAGGAAGTTGTTGTTAGTGGACTGTGCAGCAATGCAACTGTCAGTCTCTTGCAAGTGCCTAGTCTTTGTCACATAAAGTCAGACAGTGTGCTGACAATGCCAGTTAAATTATATCCTGATTTGACTGTTGTAGTCTTCTTTTCATCAACTTTGTAGTCAATAGTTTTCAATGCAGTTGTTATCAATGTGCTACATATCTTTGTGATACAACCATAGAGAATCAGAAATAACATCAAACTGTCAGTGTACATTATACACTGTGGAATGTCAAGAATTTGTGACTGATTTCAGGAGTTTTACAAATGCAAGAATAGAACAAATCTTCCCTTCAGAGTTCAATTTTGATTACGTAATGGCTGCAGAAAATGAGAAAGGGTTTGTCCTTGGACTTCCAAAGCAAAGAAACCTCAAAGTTATTCACAAGCCAGCCAATATGCGAGATACACCCAAAATCACAAATAGAAGACAACGAAATGAAGAAAATGTTAATAGGACTAAAGAAAATATCACTATGATTTTCTCTCCTCCTTTTACCTGTGATGATTAGCAATCGCACAGAGAGATAGCAACTATTCCAACACAGAGCTTAAATCACAATATAATACAAAAAGGTGTCCTATTTTCCAGTTTGACACAGAGCAGTCCATATTCCAGCAAGTTCAGTTGTGCTGGTAGATTTTACTCTAATTTTGATCATGTACTGCCATGTTACTTTAAGTCATGCAGTAAACTCAAAGTGTATTTAAACGTTTTGGTCAGAACTTGCTGAAACATTAGTTTAGTCCTGAATCCTTTTTTTTTAGCTGGTAGGCTTTTTGAATAAAATTCTTTCCATTATAAAGAAAAGCATGTCAACATTTCGACACAACAATCCATTTCAGGCATTCAGTTGGGCCATTTCAATTGTTCAAGCAGTTCCCAAGAAGTGACTTTTTGTATTGCACTGTAGCTGTCAATTAGAACTTGGAGCTTGCATCAGGATGTACAGGAAAATAAAACTTACTCTTCGGCACTCACTTTGACTTGGAAATGAATGGGTTGAAAGTTTTCTACCTCACATAGCTGTGCAGATTCAAAGTGTCTTTGTCTGATTACATTCCCATAAAGTAACGTAGGACGTTTAAAACCATTTTAAAGGTGCTATATCATTGCAAGCCGTTGTTGTTTCGAGTGTAAGTAGGGCTAATGCCCGAAACGTCGATTCTCCTGTTCCCTAGATGCTGCCTGACCTGCTGCGCTTTTCCAGCAACACATTTCCATCATCTGTAAGTAGTATCAACCTATCACTGCCTACATATTTCTTCAGGAATTAAGATATCTGTTGACTCGTACAGTGATAACTTTATACTCAGCTGTGCAACATTATACTAACAAGACATTGGGTAAAATATGCTACTGCCAACAATAACATGTCTGAGAACAATTCAGTCTCCGAAATCCGAATTTTTAAAATACTAAGATTGTTTCCCTTGAGCAAAAAGCCACTTTGAAAATTATTGCAACTCCTCCGTGTTTGCAATTCAACAACCAGGAGGCTCAGTTTTTCCCATTTCCAAACAGGAACAGAGCTGTAATGTTTTGAATATAATGGTGTACTACCTACTGTCTACTCCTGTCAACATTCAGCCCACTGCATTTTGAGTCAGCAAAAAAAAGGGACATAGTCCCACTCAAAATAAACAGGAGCCTGTTTAAATGCATAAACTGAGATCTCATATCATTTATAGAATTCTGAAGCAATGCTGGCATTCCACAAACTGGGGGAAGAGACAGCAGAAAACAAGAACAAAAGGGAAAAACAAAGAATAATAATGTAGAACTGGCTTGAAAACTGTATTGAGAATCTTCCTGCAATGCCATGAAAATGAATTCTTCTTTGCAGGGGACATTTGGTAACCTGGGCACCAATTAATGGCTCTTAGGATAAACCATACTCCTGCAGATATGAACATTGGCAACGACAGCAAGATAACAGAAAGTTTCCTCCAATTTTAATACTTAAAAGAATACATCAGGGGGCCTGTGTCAAAATTGGGAGAGTTGTCCTCCAGACCATTTAAGCATGGAATCATAACTTTCAGTCAATGGCCCAGACACTATTAACACCATCCCTGCCTGAATCCTGTACTCTCATCAGGACAGATCCAGCAGATGTGATACTTCAGTGGTATATAGTTGGAAGATAGCGGAGAGATCCTAACCTCAGCTGATGAATGAATTCTACTCTAAGTTGAGCACAAACCAGCGGTGCACTTAGGGTGGCAAGAATGCATGATATATGCCAGGTGGAGGACTTCAATGTCTATCACCAAGAGTGACTTGGTAGCAACACTCCTAATCTTTGTGAAGACAAAGTCCTGTTGTCACATTGAGGTAGGGTAAACCACTACCAGCATGTTGAAAGGAATAGATTTCAAATAGAAATGGCAACTAAAGACTGAGCATACACAAGGCACTGTGGGCCATTAGCAATACCAGGGTTGAATTCAACCTCATGCTGTAATTTTATGGCCCAATTTATGCTGTACTTTATTATTACCACCAAGCCAAGTGATCAAACATGATTCAATGAAGTATGTCATAGAGGAGAAAGTTTTTCCTTACTGCTCATATGTACAAATTTAATAACTTGTAGAATACTTGCAAGAAATCAATGATTCTCCTAAAAGCACATACAATTGAAGAAATACTCCAGAATGTTAGTTTTACTTTCGAATATCCATTTTAAAAATATATTCCACTTCTTTTAACTGGTTCAAGTAATGGTGTAAAATTTTGCTTGATCTTTGGCAAACTTTCCTTCAGGTGATTAAATGGGAATAAACAAACAACATGGCAGCTATAAGAGATCTGAGGAAGGAATTAAATATTGAGTTAAATATTGTTTTTAATTCAACATTTCTTGTATTTATGTTAAAAATCTATACATTAATTCAGCTTATATTTCACTTAGGATACCTTGATGCACTTTGGTTTGTCCCTATTTGGAAAACAGAGTGATCCATGGCATATCGCAACCTTTGTTTAGAAAAAGTATCATCAAATCACAGGGCCCATCAATACCAGAGAAACAGGGGGAGGCCATTTAGCCCATTGAACATGTTCTACCATTCAATATGATCACAGCTGATATCCCTTAATGATAAGTTAACAAAATCCATCAAGCTCAGTCTTAAAATTAACAACGAATCTAAAAAAATTGTCATTGCAGAAGATGTCATTACATATGAAAGAAGTGAAACTAACATGGTCATTCTAACAGATGAGAGACATAACAAACAATCAAGGTATTTTTCAGTGTATAATTTCAGTTACATCACACTGTAAACTTTTGCTATATTTTCTGAGTCTTACAATTGTGTACTCCACAACCAGCTGATGAAGGAGCAGCGCTCTGATAGCTAGTGCTTCCAATTAAACCTGTTGGACTATAACCTGGTGTTGTGTGATTTTTAACATTGCAGAAGGGAGCTCCAAATTCTATCACCTTTTTTTGCAAAGAAATGATTCTTGATTTCACTCCTGAAAGTCTGGCTTCAATTTTTTTGACTATGCCCCCAGTGTTGCACTCCCCAAACAGCAGAAATAGTTTCCTCCCAGTTAGTGCTCCCCCAAAACGATGCGCATTAACACCCACACAACAACTCGAAATTTACCTTGCAGTCCACATGCAAGTTGTCCCCTTTAAGAATCTGCACATCATGGCCAACTAAAAGCTTCAAAGATACCAAGCACATAAATGAAAAAAAATAGGACGGGACAATATTCTTACCTGTTCGCCTTAATAATTTGATACCATTTAACAGAACTACCACATAATCATTTTTGTTCCACATAACGGGATGACAGATGTAGTCCTGATTTAAAAGGCTGTGCTCGACCTGACATCCGTGGATTCTTTTGATTCTTAAGGAGTTGTTTTAGCCAAAGGGTGAAAACAGGTGCTGAATAGGTCCCATGCTAATAAGATGCACCTGTTTGAAAGTCTTTTTTAAAATAGTATACAATTTTAGGCCTAACTTCTGATTAACAGTGTTTGAAATTGCTTGGAGGCAAATAGCCACCTGCAGAGGCAGCACTCAAGTGTTCATTAGGCACAATATTCATAAAGTCATACATGTGGATTACACTCAGCCATTTTTCACTAAAAGCATGGAATGCTTTAGCTTGCACAAAGTAATATGCTGCAGGATGGTTCAGGCACTGAATGAGAGGGTGCAGATGTGACAGTGGATATCCTGTATCTGCAGAAACAAGGTAATACCACCTTGCCCTCCTGTCCTTGCAGTGCCTTGTTCTACTCCATCAGTTTTCATATCCTCCTCTCAGTTCTTATGCAGACAAAGAGGAATCTTTAGCAAAATGTCAACAACCATGTATTCACAACCTCCTGGCGATGCTTGTAAGATGTCCAAAAAGGTAGAGCAACAGAGCATTTACTTATTTTGAAACTCAGAATTTGCAAGGTAAATGTTGCTTGGCATCTGGTGAATACTTTGACAATAGACCTCAGAAGTCTCCTGATCTGAGCAAGAGGTTCTCTTCAAAGCTCGAGCAGCAAATATCCCTTGAAGTAATAATTGAAATTGACTTCAACATTGTAGGTTTTCTCCCAGACAGTTTAATGCTGACACAAGAAGGTGTTACTCAAAGCATCAGCCACTAAAATCCCATGCAACTCTAGCAAATATCCTCTAACATGCATTTTAAGTGGAAATCAAGCTTTTAATGCCCTTTTTGAGCACTGGCCTCAACTCATTTAAAATGATGGACCATGCTAAATACAGGTTAAACTGACAAATACTAGCTTTTGACCCATTCTTGGTGAGCTATTTACTGTCGAAAGTACTTGCCAAAATCATTACTTCACAATCAATGACTGAATCCTAAATTTTCATGTCTCTATATACACATTAAAGATGCTTTTCATCACTCAAATATTTACTCTATGATCTTCACTTATTTTCAAATACTTTTTTGCTTGAGTCAGAGATTTGCTAGTTGTAATTTTCTGTTTCTCCAAACACCTCATACAATGAACTGTGATGCAATGTGTTTGTACTTGTCCTCTGTATAAAGCAACATTTCATGACCAATGATAACTGTATTCCTCAGAACATCATTCATAGATAACTTTGCATCATACTATCCACATGCTGGTCTCAGTGTGGGTTTCACTGACAGCATTGGTAGCAATTTTTCACAACGTGAGATTTCTGGTCAAATTTTCCCTTGCTATAAAGTGAGCAATAGGTAATGTTATTCCATGTCCAAATTGCGGAATATCTCCGCAAAGCTTGTTTCTTATGTAAGTATGTTAATGATATCCAGTGGCACTTCCACAGTGGACAGGAGTATGTGCAGATTCAAAAAGACAAAGAGCACAAGATACAACACTAAATGTATGTTAATCCAAAGTGCAATACCTTTTCCAAGTTTAGGTCATTGAGAGACTGTTTAGTATTAGTAGATCCTCGAGTCAATTAGACATGAGACGAACATTCTTTTTTAAATATCTTTTTAAAGTGTAAATCCTTTCTAATTATAAATCCTGAAGGCAGTTAGCATTTTTTGCATCATCCTTGGACCAATTCAAGGCTGATTGGTCTTCACAGATGATCAGCTAAATTGGAGGTAAAACTGAGATTTTTTTTAAGCTTGTGACAATGCAATAGCTGAAGTGAGTGACAGAGGAGTTTATATACAGTTTTGATATGGAGATATATCAAAATACACACACGTTAGTGAATGTCACAATTAAGGCTGGAGAATCTCAATAAAATACATATACATAATGAATATTTCACCAACCTCAAAGATAAGAAGAAACTGGCTACAATGTTCTGATAAAATATCATCAGATATTATGTTTTACAGGCTAGTGAATTCCTCAATAAAACACACTGACTATATTCTTTGTATTAGCTAATGAATATCCTGATAAAAGATTCCA
Source organism: Chiloscyllium plagiosum (assembly GCF_004010195.1). Classification (NCBI taxonomy): domain Eukaryota; kingdom Metazoa; phylum Chordata; class Chondrichthyes; order Orectolobiformes; family Hemiscylliidae; genus Chiloscyllium; species Chiloscyllium plagiosum. The sequence continues at coordinate 35,663,970 of NC_057720.1, read as the reverse complement.
ATTTTTAAGAATTCCTGAGTAAAACATAATATGATATTAGTTCAATGAAGTGAATATTCTTACATGAGATGACAACATAGCACAATTTATTGGCAAGAAAACTTTCTCTTCAGTTTATGGACTACAATGATACACAGTAAAACTAAAATATAAATGGCAGTGATGAAAGACTCTAATTCAAACCTGCAAGTTCGGTACAGAGGTGAAGACTGAAGAGAAGGGGTAGCCATGGGCACACGTATGGGCCCCAGCTATGCCTGTCTCTTTGTTGGCTACGTATTTTACACCGGCACCACTTCCCACCTCTTCCTCCGCTACATTGATGACTGCAATGGCGCCACCTCGTGCTCCCGTGAGGAGGTTGAATTCAAACCGCAAGTTCGGTACAGAGGTGAAGACTGAAGAGAAGGGGTAGCCATGGGCACACGTATGGGCCCCAGCTATGCCTGTCTCTTTGTTGGCTACGTATTTTACACCGGCACCACTTCCCACCTCTTCCTCCGCTACATTGATGACTGCAATGGCGCCACCTCGTGCTCCCGTGAGGAGGTTGAGCAATTCATCAACTTCACCAACACATTCCACCCGGACCTTAAATTTACCTGGACCATCTCTGACACCTCTCTCCTCTTCCTGGACCTCTCCATCTCCATTAATGACGACCGACTTGACACTGACATTTTTTACAAACCTACCGACTCCCACAGCTACCTGGATTACACCTCTTCCCACCCTACCTCTTGCAAAAATGCCATCCTGTATTCCCAATTCCTCCGC
>NC_057720.1:35645968-35661553 GCF_004010195.1 Chiloscyllium plagiosum | reverse complement strand
AAATGTGTTGCTGGAAAAGCGCAGCAGGTCAGGCAGCATCCAGGGAACAGGAGAATCGACGTTTCGGGCATAAGCCCTTCTTCAGGAATGAGGAAAGTTTGTCCAGCAGGCTAAGATAAAAGGTAGGGAGGAGGGACTTGGGGGAGGGGCGTCGGAAATGTGATAGGTGGAAAAAGGTCAAGGTGAGGGTGATAGGACAGATTGGGGTGGGGGCGGAGAGGTCGGGAAGAAGATTGCAGGTCAGGGAGGCGGTGCTGAATTTGATGGATTTGACTGAGACAGGCTGGGGGGAGGGGAAATGAGGAAACTGGTGAAATCCGAGTTCACACTTGACCATTTAAATGAACTTTAAAGTAAAGAATTGTTTAATTACACTTACAAAATAATATTCACATGGACTATTCGCCAATGACCAATATTCTTCCACCACTTCCCACAATAAGGTTCCACCAGTTTGTTTCAATATTCCCAAAAAAATCTTCAGATAAACAGTTAATTGTAGCAGCAAGGATAATGTTTTTTAGTGGGTTTTGGTAAGTGTTTAACAAAACAGACATAAAATATATGGGGTGTTGTGGTCTTCAGTCTTGAATCAATTTGAATTGTTTTGTTGAAGTGCCTCTTCCCATTTAGACAGCTTTCCATTGAAAAATGCTTCATTTCAAATGTACCTGTGGTTACTTAACCTCCCCTGGCCTTTGGCAACAATGAAAAAGAAATTCAAATTTATTTATGCACAAAAATATCCATACGAATCAAGATGGTGGGAGGAGGAAGGCTTTCATTTTTAAAAAATACGTTATAGATACAGAGAGAACTTGTTAGGTAGAATCAAGAAATTCTGTTAGTGATAGGAGCCAACAGTAAGAAAGGTGTACAGAGTCATTTTGAAATTAAAAGGTAGTGTGCAGATTTTTGGTGGATGTAATATGTTAAGAGAGGCTATTCTGCAGCCTAGTTCACTTTCAGAAACATGCAGCCTGGAAATTGCCTTAAACATTGTCCAACTCAAAGCTCACTGATACAACATTGTGTTCTCCATCCCATTAACTTCGGTTAATATTCTGCCTTCTTATCAAGAGAAAGTGTGAATGACCAACCTGTGGATATCCCCACAGTGCTCAGCCCTATCCATTGATAAGCTGCCAAGAGCTAAAAAAGCAAAACCACACACATTAAATATTCATGTTCAGATGTAGTACAACAAGTACTATGTGAAGTACCTTTTAGCCTGCCTGAGACTAGAACATACCATTACCTTGAAACGTGACTTTAAAATGACATTTCAACTTAGGACAAACCATAGCCAAAAAATTCGAGCACACACAAAAGGAGGCATGGAGTGACCACAGGGTGTAATCCCCTGCCTGATTAGATCAGATTGAAGTGCACATATTAGCCTTCAAGGCTCAGCATTGTGGTAGCAAAGAAAAGGACTCTAACATAAATGCCAGTGAGTTGTGGTTGGGGGAGAAGAGGGGGAGATCAGATGGTGGGGGAGATGAATATCCAACAGCAACAGTCCAATAATTTCCCTGGGTAATAGAAGGAAAGAGACATGGCAAAGGAAAATCGTGAATTATTTCAGTCAACCTGTAAGGGACAACTTCTCATGAAAAGCAACTTGGGTCACTACATATCGAGAACACTAGACATCAACCACATCCATCTTCCTTTCCCTTCTCTAATCCTATCCTAAATTTACCTTTCTAGCAGCAGATCTGACATAGTTTTTAGTTTGCAATCAAGATTAGATTAGATTCCCTACAGTATGGAAACAGGCCCTTTAGCCCAACAAATCCACACCGACCCTCCGAAGAGTAACCCACCCAGACCCATTCCCCGACCCTATATTTACCCCTGACTAATGCACCTATTACTATGGGCAACTTAGCAGGGCCAATTCACTGAACTGCACATCTTTGGATTGTGGAAGGAAACCGGAGCACCCAGAGGAAATCCACGCAGACACGGGGAGAATGTGCAAACTTGACACAGACAGTCGCCCAAATCGAACCCGGGTCCCTGGCATTGTCAGGCAGCAGTGCTAACCACTGAGCTACCCCCAAGGAAGCTGCAGTGGGACACTAGTTGGAGCCTCACTGATTAACTCCTAAATTTTAATGAGGCCAGAAACACAAAACGGTCATCTATGCTGCAACAAGTGGTTGACCAATGCACTTTGCCTGACAACTGCTGAGAAGTCAAAATGAACCACATTGTGACCGATGCACTCTCAATTTTATTCCCACAATTTATTCAGATTCATCAATTCTTTAACCAATTTAACAGATCACTCATATTTTCACTTTCTATTTTCAATTACGAAACAAGAGAACGTGGGTTTAATTTTTGTAAAGGACTGAGTGACTAACTCACTTGTTCTGAGAAACTGGACAATATTTTGTGCAGTATATGTGAGCATGCACATTTGGGCACATACAATGGTCCCTGATCAAATTTGAGCCCGATGTTATTTTCTCTCCTTCGGCCTAAGGTGCAGTCACCCAGCAAACAACCTCCCTCTCACCCCATTCAGGCAGAGGTTAATTTAGTTAGGACTATAGCATTAGCCATTTGAAGAATAACCTACTGGCAAGGCCACACTGCCTGACAAAATATTAAGGACTTGCCACCGTCTATCAGAGATGATTAGGTGGCATTAATTGGTTTAGTTAGTGCTGTTTGCACAGGCCTCTGAGGCGAGGCACTAACTCTGTTACTTTAGTTGTTAGAGGTTTGACCCCAAGATATTGGTCCCAGTGCTAATTCACCCTTTGGTGAAACTTTGCCTTTTTGACCTTTACAACATATACTGCATGGTGCATTGGAGGTAAATATGTAACATTTCCAAAATATAAGCACAATTGTGTGATGGTTTGTGGTATTCCTGTAGCTGATTTTGTTCAGATCTTTAACAAAAGGAAAATAAATGCTATTATAGAATAAGTCTATAGTTGACAATTTAAATAAGTATAAAATAACCATCCTAATGACGTGATTTTCAAGTCATTTTTTGAATCATTATCAGATTTCCTATTTGACTGTTACAATCTTTTTAGGCTTAACTCTGATTTCACATACATACAATAATTATTAGCAGAGTTACTGTACAATAAAACAGATGTCATTAAACATGACAACAGACATTGATCACGATGTATAATACCAAACCTGAGACACATTTGTTATTGAAATAAAGGTCAGAACTGTAATTTGTAATAATTCATGAATCCACCTTCAGAGGAAAGAAATCAGATTCTTTCCTTCAGGTACATCTAAAACCATGACCAATACATTTCTCCCACAATTCATGGGATACAAATGCTTTGCTTTTTTGACTGAGTTGAGCTTTTTTGGTTAAGCTTATCTTAAGGCTTTTATTAGTAATACACTGACCAATCTCAGTATAAATTTTATATTGGCACTAAGAAAGACTAATGTATATAGACTGATGGCTTTGTGTATTCTATAAAAACATAGTGACAGCGAATACAGAATTCTCACACCTCTAATAGTTTAAAAACATAGGCAGTGGATGTAATTATGTTTGCATAACACACAGACTATTAGTAGACTGACAGCTGTTAACATTATGTTTCTAGTTATTAAAGTTCAAAAGGGTCAGCATATATAATTAGACATACAACTGGATTAAACCAGTTGTCAGGGACGAGAATCAAAGGTTTTTTTTGTAAATTAAAAATATTGTCACTGTTAGAAAGTAGGGTACTAGATGCTATAAAAAGTGCTCAAGAAAGTTGCTGACCAAAGTTCCTAAGAATGTACATGCACTTCAAGATGGATACAAAAAAAAGTACCTTTGCTTGAATAGCAAGAGTTCCCAGTTGGAAAACATTGAGTAAAGGTTGCGAATTTAGAGACAGTTACATATATTTCAAAGAAAGGGTTAAGTCTTGCAAAGATTCTTTCAATGATTGACAGTGAAGGTACTAACCTAGATAGCACTTATACATGGAAGCAATTAAAAGCAAAGACTGAAATAAAAACACAGAGATTTGAGAAATCAGATAGCCAAGGCAGAATGGTATAGATTCAAATTCAAGAAATCACATTGGTGCAACCAATTAATCATTATATGAAGACAAAGAGCTTTACAGACACATTCAATACTGGTGAACTGACAAAATTATCAATTTGGTTTAGAATCATCTGCTGCTTGATCATCAAGTGAGAAAGAGAAAGAGAAAACATGCTTGTTGATTTAAAAAAGGCCTCAAACCCAAGGCCTGGGGATGGCATATGAGGTTACTCAATGATAGATGAAACATCTCAATAATGTTGAAACTATCTGCAGTGTTTGGTGAAAACAGAATGTTCAAAACCTGGTAGCAATCACAGCAGTTGTAACCTAATGGGAATCACAGTAAGTGAAGCTCACTTGTATCCATGTTTGAGTTCTTTTCTCTGGTGAGATGACTGGAAACACCCATTAAATATCCACAGTTTGCTAGCACAATAAATCATTATAGATCAACTGATTGTGGAAACAAAATTTAAGGATAAGCATCAGTATCCAGCATTTCTACAAAAAGGTCAAAAGTCTAATCTTAAAAGTGATTTTGATGTAATCTTCTCAATTATGTTTTTTGCTAACTCAAAGTTGACTGAAACTAAACTGCTGAGATATCACAAGATGCAATTTGGAATAGCACACATTAAATACTCATTGCCATATAGCTAATGAAGTCAAGACAAAAGCTAACCACAAAACATCCAAGTTCTTAGGAATTACAATGTGAAAGAAGTCACATTAATTTGATACGCCGGAATCAGATTTTAAACAAGAAAGACAGCCAATCACCTTCTTTAAAAAGGAAAGAACCATGCACATGTCAACCACATAACTTGAACAATTTGCATTTGGAAGAGAAGTTATAATTCAAACTAAGCATGAGCATTTGGAGTAAACTCTTATGCATGTACCCAAATTAGTACATTCATTGAAGCACAATTTAGAAGAGAAAAAAAGACTAAATACAGTAACCACAAACTCCAGTTCTGTTACTGAGAGTTTAAAGTCTGAGGCTAGCCATTTCAATGTACATGGTAGTCTACACTCCATTGCAGAAGAACAATTGGTGGGGGGAGGCTCTCGCTACTGTATGGCTAAAATATGGCCTATCATATCCCCACAAGATTGGGAGTAAAAAAATACTGTAAGCCCAGGAGGATTTACTGAGGCTTTCAGTGTCTACTTGAGTAAATGACCTCATAAAAATGACAGAAATATGCACATACAAATCCCTGTTAAATTTTTTATTACTAATCACCTGATCAGCTTCTGCAGTGTTCATCTCCAAAACAGAATGTTATCCTTCTGTTTGCAAGGTCTAGGAGAGTTGATTTAAATGAAACTGTCACTTCCTAGTGGCCAGCTGTCAAAAGTTAGTCCAGCTGGTTGGTTTCCCTCATCACTGGAATGTTAAAGCAAGACTGGGTGGGTACAAAGAATCAAAAAACATTTACATCATGCTGTACACAACCTGAAAAGTAGCAGAAGTCTTAAGCGGAGCACAGCAGCCTCCAGAACACAGCCAGGGGTCAGAGGTGTACAAGGAGAGGTGCTGAGGTCATGTGCTCACTGTCTAACTGCATGCAAAGCAATGATGAACATTTGAACAAACTGTTGGGGATTCCTTAATGAGCTGTGACAATATAAAATAACAAACTCAAATAAGTCAAGCAACACCAGTTAACTGATGGTCTTGAATGGTTATGAGAATTGAGGGCCTTCTGTCTTACCTAATCTATTGCATAGTTTAAAACTTTTGCTGAGATAAACATTTAGAAGTTATTTTCACACTTTTTTCTGAAAGTAATAATTCCTTTACTAACATATCTAATATGTTCATGATTACCATATATGGAAATATATTTTACCACAAACTGATTCAAAAGTTGGGAATGCTATTGTGTACTGGTATACAGAATATTTCATGTTCTAAGGGGAAGTTCATAGTGCTCTATATTCAATTAATTACAACAGGGTCCCACAAACAGCAAATAATATAAATGTCCAAAGACATGGTCAAGGGCTGAATGTTACTAACTAAACTGGGAGAATTCCCCTGTTCTTCTTCAAAGAGTGCTATCTTTTAAACTTAATTGATCAAGAAGGCCAAGCCAGAAATTGATGGTGCAATCTAAAAGATGGTAAGTCTGGCAATGCAGTACTCACTGAATACTTTATGAAATTCTTAGTCTCATTTATAGGCTCAATTCTTGGAGTGAAGTTCGAATATAAGATCCTTTGAGGCACAAGTGTTATCACTGTCTCAAGCTGACAACAGTAATAGTTTTGTGATGCCGTACATCTTTAATTAATTAATGTAACAAATACCCATTTATGTTAGACAAACAGAATCACAGAATCACTGTTGTGGAGAATTATACTCTAAGTTGGACATAAATTGAACTTTTTAAACATATTTGACTTCAAAAGACTTTCTTGCAGGCAAAGGTGAGTAAAATAGGGTTAGTTTTAACCCATGACGAAGTAGGAAACCCACATGACTGGATCTATCATTGGCGAAAGTAAGGACTGCAGATGCTGGAGATCAGAATCAAGATTAAAGTGATGCTGGAAAAGCACAGCAGGTCAGACAGCAGCAGAGGAACACGAAAATCGATGTTTCGGGTTGAAGGGCTTTTGCTGAAACGTCGATTTTCCTGCTCCTCGGATGCTGCCTGACCTGCTGCACTTTTCCAGCACCACTCTAATCTTGACTCTGGATGTATCATTGGTTTTGACCTGACCTGATTTTATTTTGAATATTGCTGAAGAGAGAGAAATTGTTGCTGAAGCATTTTGTGCTTCATTCTTCAGGCAAAACATAACAATTCCAAGTGTCAATGATCACAACAATTTACAAGAAAAAGGATGCTGATTGGTTGGCAAGTTACTTTAATTGGTTAAGGTATTATCACAGAGAAAAAAAAATGGAGAACTGTAGGCAATGCATGCTTCCAAGTAATTCAAAAAAAGGACCAAACTTGATCATACACTATCATTTGCAGAGATTGGGCTCCTGTATAAGAAAATGCACTAAGCTTCTCAAATGCATAAATATGAGCTGGACTGATTATAATAAATTAATTGTTGCTGGTGCTATCAGCTATGGTCTTAATTTCCATTGACTTCAGTGGACACTGACTTGGAGGGGTACAAATTCATCGAGGAGAAAGTGAGGACTGCAGATGCTGGAAATCAGAGCTGAAAATGTGTTGCTGGAAAAGCGCAGCAGGTCAGGCAGCATCCAAGGAGCAGGAGAATCGACGTTTTGGGCATGAGCCCGTCTTCAGGAATCTTTTGCCAATGATTCATGCCCGAAACGTCGATTCTCCTGCTCCTTGGATGCTGCCTGACCTGCTGTGCTTTTCCAGCACCACTCTAATCTTGACTCTGATCTCCAGCATCTGCAGTCCTTACTTTCGCCAATGATTCCTGAAGAAGGGCTCATGCCCGAAACGTCGATTCTCCTGCTCCCTGGATGCTGCCTGACCTGCTGTGTTTTTCCAGCAACACATTTTCAGCAGGGGTACAAATTCAGCCATGCCCCTCCCCCCACCCAGTCAGTTGCCAAAAAGAAACAGTTTAAAAATGTCCCCTCGACCTCCTTAAACAACTTGTTTCCCAGTCAGATTCAGTAAAGTGTTCCTGCTCCTCGGATGCTGCCTGACCTGCTGTGTTTTTTCAGCACCACTCTAGACTCAGTAAAATGTCAGGCAAGGCTCAACTATATCATTCCTGCCTGTGAGTCCATTAACACAGGCGTTGAAAAATATAGTTCAAACCCACCCGTGGGCGGCACGGTGGCACGGTGGTTAGCACTGCTGCCTCACAGCGCCAGAGACCCGGGTTCAATTCCCGCCTCAGGCGACTGACTGTGTGGAGTTTACACATTCTCCCGTGTTTCCTCCAGGTGCTCCGGTTTCCTCTCACAGTCCAAAAATGTGCAGGTTAGATGAATTGGCTGTGCTAAATTGCCCCTAGTGTTAGGTGCAGGGGTAAATGTAGGGGAATGGGTCTGGGTGGGTGTGCTTCGGCGGGTCGGTGTGGACTTGTTGGGCTGAAGGGCCTGTTTCCTAACTGAAAGTAATCTAATCTAATAAGATCACCCAGTCTTCCCCGACCTACATCAGACAGCATCTTATTTTTAGATAATTGCCAAAATAAAAATTATGTTTGTTTGCAACTTCTACATCAGGGAAGTAACGGTCATGAAAACTGTACCTCAGTACAATTCACGCCATTAAACGTTTAATAATTAAAACCTTTGCATTTTAAAAAAAAATAAAGCAATGATCTGCAAAATGTATTTCAATGCATTTTAGAAACAGATTAGATTAACTTAATTTTTAACAACCCAAAAGTTTGCTTGGATTCTGCACCTCTCTTTTGACAAGGATGAAAACATATTGTGGAATCCAGGATGGCACATAAAGGACCTGGGTAACATCAGAGCAAGTACTGAACAGGTCAATATCAAGTACCACCTTTATAATCAGCTCTGTGTTGTTTTTAATGAGTACAAAACCATTTTCTGACACAGTAAAAGGTGACCAACTGCTGATATCTGAAGCAGGAAGCCTGATTCTCTTTCAGGCATGACCAAAGTGCATCTTCTCTCTTTAACATGACAAAAGGACTGCAAGTTCACTGCAGACGGTGGAATATTAATTGAGCTATGATGAAATTGTGTTCACATGCAGGTGACATTTGTTTAAAGAATCTCTTTATTGATATTTCGCCTTGTTGTATGTAATATGTAAACCTTACCTTGCTTGGTAATTCAGTTCTGACCCAGCATAAGAAACGGTAATAGAAACTTGCTTTGACAAAGGAGGAGAGAAAACAAATCAAAAATCAAATTTATGGTAGGAATTGAGTGCGGTGGTGGGGGGAAGCAAAGAATAAAGCTTGTTGAATTTTTCCCTGAGGTAATTTGTCATGTTAAAAACAGGATGCAGCAAGCTGCCTCGAGCCATCTATGTCTTTGAGGAAGTCTTCCCGTCTGAGGCAAAAGATGAAAATGCAAAAGGAACTAAATAAATGAAAAGCTGAATTGGAAGAAGAAAAGGAAAAAAAACCTTTCCCTTGCTGCTTAATACACCATGCACGATGGCCCTGCAAGAGTCAACTCAGAGAAACACTGTCGTCAAAAGAGTGACACTGATTAAAATCTCTCCCCTGTCTCTTCCATAGGTTTGGAGAAGCATTCACCTTCTTTTATGAGATACATTATTTGGTGAATCTGCAGTATGACACATAAAGATGAGTAGATATTGAATATGCAGTCAATCAAGTGACTAGACAGCTGAGGCCTTAACAAGCACAGATGCTGAGACACTGGGCTCCAAACGCACCCCCCTGTTGAAGCTATTACCTCAGTGCCACTTTCATTAACTGGTGTGAACTTTGCATGACCCTTTGGCAAATTTTTTATGTCCATTATGGTAGAGGCGAATGATTTACATTGTCATTCATGTCATAATTTGATTTTTGTGCAAGCTTTAGGAGAATGGGTAGAAGAGGCTAATAGAGTAATCAGGCCCTCAGTTACATAGTAATAAGATTGCCCCTAAACAGCGATTACTATTACTTGGCCCAGTGATTACTGAACATTAATAGCATTTTTCTCGGCTGCTTTGCTACCAATTAACAGTAAAATCACTGGCTACAGAAGACTCATTGTCTTCTGCCTGCACTCAAAAAACTAATCATCCATTAAATGTTGCAGGATTTTTAAATAAACAGCTTTCTTTACAATTTTAAGAGTCTTCGGTGTTTTAACATGTAGGCATATTGAAGCAAAGTAGTAAAGAAAAGGACAGCATTGCACCCATTTTACAAGCGTAAAAGGTACCACCTGAGGGCAATATATTAAGAGCATGCCCAAAGGTTGCCCAAACCAATATTAGGTTGAGCCATTTTTCAGGCATGGCTACTATCCGTCTAAAGCAAAATTAGGCAGCTTACAGATGTAAACAGGAGTTCAACATCAAATTTCACCTAACTGTGTTACAGTGGATATCCCAGAGTGAGCCAGGAGATACTGCTCCACTCAGGATCCTTAATTAGTTATCATTAACAAAAGAGAAAATATTTTAAAATATTTAAACATTGCGAATGAGCCAGGAAGCATAGGAGTGCTACATTGTCATCACTACATCCCAATTGCTATCCGAATTCACCTGGACTTACCTTCAGGCTGCTGCCAACAAATCAAGCTGAAATATTAATTCATTCATTAGGCAATCTACATGCAGCGGCAGCAGTGAGTCTCCAGATTTGTATTAATGAGGCCCAAGGCCAAGTAGCTAGCTGGCATTGGTCATCCCAGTCCAAGCACACATTATGACTGTACTGTTGCTTTCATACCTGAAACAGGAAAATTCAATCCTTATGAATTTAAGTACTTATCTATGTTTTAAAAAAAAATTTTCTATTCCCATCAAAAGGTTATTTTCCTATTGTTTGCTGCATTTCACACACAAAGTGCCCTATCCAAGTCTTTCTCGTTGATTTTCGTATTCTTTTGCCTCCTTCTCGGATTACTTCTCTTTCACTCTCTGTGAGTGCAAGTGTATCAGTCATTTGTCCTGTCCTTTTTGGTTCCTCTCTGCATCTCTCTTTGTTGATAATGGGATTTACAGTTTACAGCAATCTATAACACTCAGATTTCACTGACAAAATGAGATCACCGGACAATTTTTTTGGTTTAATCAAAATGGCCAAACATTCATTAAAATGAATTTCTATTTCCCAACTGAAAATGTACAGAAAGTGTTATAAATAGAATGTGTTGGTGTGATATGATAAATATCCTAATTTGTGAGACTAACTGTAATCCATTGTTGCTCGCGAATTATTTGGTCATCTCATTTGTGGCAACCTATCATACTGCTGACTGTTGTATTTCATTTATTTACAACAGTTTGCAGTTCTAAAACAGTAAAAATAAAAATCATATTCCAATTCTTTTTGAGAAACTGATTTTGTCTGGGAGCAACGTGTTGCTAAATTATTACTCTGTACATTTGAAGTAAGCTAATGATTCCATTAAATGAGTAGCAACAGAGGAAGTCATCCTTCAGGTTCCTAGATTAACGTATCTGTTACAACACATTAAATAATTTTTCATGTTTTGGTGAGATGCACAACATCAGCTTTATGCACAGAGTATTTCATGAAGTGCAGTGTTTGATCTGTATTTTTTGTTTCCATTCATGAAGTTCAATATAGCACATGGTGATATGAAAATTCATTGAAAAGATCAAAATCATAATGCATAAAACCCTATGAAACATTCTCTTTTCAGTTTGTTAGAATGCATGTGATTCAAAAAGACAGCTCCCTGCAAAAAAACTAATCAATATTATATTTTTTTCTGTTAGCTATGTACCTATACATCTTCTTTTGTTTTCTTCAAAGTCCTTTACATTTTTTCCACAAATGATGTTGGGCCAAGAATTTTAAGCCTTTTCCATTACTCCTCTGGACTTGAATGATTCATAAATACTGAAATGTTGCAATTTTTATCCAGTCAGTAAAGTGTGGTACAATCTGTGATAATCAGGATTTGGAGATGCCGCTGTTGGACTGGGGTGTACAAAGTTAAAAATCACACACCAGGTTATAGTCCAACAGGTTTAATTGGAAGCACACTAGCTTTCAGAGCGCTGCTCCTTCATCAGGTGGTTGTGGAGGATACAATTGTAAGGCACAGAATTTATAGCAAAAAATCAGCTACATCACAATGTAAATTTTTGCTATAAATTCTACACCTTACAATTATGTCCACCACAACCACCTAATGAAGGAGCAGCGCTCCGAAAGCTAGTGTGCTTCCAATTAAACATGTTGGACTATAACCTGGTGTTGTGGGATTTTTAACTGTGATAATTAGATAACTATTTTAGGGTGACAATTGCTGATCACACCTTACGCACATGTGAAGCATTCACACCCAACCTCTTATTACTGTTGTTAGGCTGTCCATCTGTTATCGCTTTATTTTAAAAACACAAAGAACTGCAGATGTTAGGGATCTGAAACAAAATCAGAAATTGCTGGAGAAACTCAGCAGGTCTGGCAACATCTGTAGGGTGCATATCCACTTCACTCAATGTTAACTTTGTTTTTCTCTCCACTGATGCTGTCAGACCGCTGAGTTTCTCCAGCAATTTCTTACACAGTTTTAGCATGGGACCTGTGGGGATATAGTTCATATCTTACATTTGTGATATTATTAAAATGTGAATTCATCTTGTATTGATCTGATGTAATATGTGTTTCAAATATGTACTCGATTGAATTGAAATCTTATAGTCACCTGCAATAAAAGGTTGATGATTTGGAAACAATTGCCAATTATTTGATTACCCCAGTTTTGAAGTGCTTGGTTACATCACTTTGCAATTCTAACTTCTCACAAGACCCTTAGACTTTAACACAAAAGAATAAAAGGTTGAATATTTTTGAAGACCATCTTATCTTCTTCTTTTCTTCTGTATTTTGCTCTTATACAGCCACTTGAAGGATCCTATAGTGCTGACGAAAATCCCTCTTAGAACAAGATATTGAATAGATTTCCATTTCTCTGCTGATCAAAGTTCCACAGAATACTTCCTTCACATTCTCACCTTTTTGCATTTCTCTGGTTCTCCCTGTCATTCATTCAGTCATTCATTTTCTTTCTCTTTTTCTAAAACTCTCTTTTTCCTGGTTTTGTTTCCCAGTCACAATGCTGCAATCAGAGTGAGGCTGTACTATGAATGGTCCTCCTCATTGCCAGTAAATCATCACTCTTTTCTGGCAGCTGACAGCTTTCCTAAGTGTGGTGTCATGACTCGGTCTATCAGATTCCTTTAAGACACTGTTTGAACAAATTGCAGGAACAATGCAGCCAGTAACCTGAGCAACTGCAAACGGAGTACAATGGAGACCCTTTGTGGAGACACAACCCCTGCAGCCCCGAGCTGTACATTACACCAGAATAGCCACTCTCAATTACCTTTTGTGCATTACCACCAAAGAAAAACCCTTCCACACAACATTAAACTTTATTCCTTCAGCATTTCAGCTGTCACAGCTTCTCTTGCCAAAGGGAAAAGCTTGCAAAAGTGTATCGTCTTAAGCATTCTGGTCAGTGAGAAAGTTGGAACCTGCCTGCACACAGCCTGAAATTCTATTTTTTACCCTATGGCAATTGTGCTTGTTTCGGAATTTCCTTGGTATCATTCACTTTACAGGATTAGATGTCAGGGTTGCTGGAAGTTAACCTCCAGACTATTGACAGAGCAAAATTCATTTGGATTACACCATGCAGCAACATGAGTAGCCATTTAAAGCTTCTGTGTTGTCAGGAATTCTTGGCTTGCCAACAAAATATTACTGCTGAGATGCACTGATACACAGGACCAGCTGGTGACAAGAAGATATTATTGCAATATCAACAAATTTCTTGATGTAGCGATTTCCATTCTGCTTCCCTAATCTGATACATGTAATTCTACGATAAACATATTTTTTTCAAGTTTGAAAACTATGTGGTTTTGCATTTGAAGCTTCCTGTTTATCAGATGGCACATACATGTGCACTTGCATCTGTTCATGAATTTGCTTTTGGATAGGTATTGACGCCCAAATTCTCAGTAATTCTGAATGATGCATGAAGGCTTCACCTCAAATAGGTAGAATCTACTACCATAAAATTAATGGCAAGTCACCAGATGTTATGGCCTAGAAACTGACTTGAACCAGATTTCAAATATGAACCCAGCAGTGGTAGCAAGCTTCATGTCTAAGTTGATATGCAACAGGACCCACCAAATTATTGAGATAAGGACACTTACAAAAACGCCTGTTGGGAAGCAGTACAATGTCCTTGAAAAGGAGGAAAGCCATTTAGCAGAAATATCTGCACAGAGAGTCCACTGAGAGTCTGGAAAGGTTTGTGCATTGGGTGATGGAAGATCAGAGGGGACAGAATAGGTGACCAGCATGTATCACAATTACAATGTGACTTCGGGAATACCTCCTGGATTAAAGTACATTTAAAAGGTAAAATAATTTTCAAACATAACCCTTTTGTGGTCAGTTATAGCCATTTGGCTATTTCACATCAAAAAGAAACATATACCCTTAACTCTTCACATAGCATTCTACCAACATGGAATGTTATACTGGACCCTACAGTGCATGTTACCACCTAAATAAAGGTGCTGTACAATTTACTTTCTAAGTCTACATTCTTCCATCTTCACATCATCCACCTTTATTTCAGACTTAAAAACTTAAATACTAACATTTCATTAGATCAGATGCAAATGAATTAAGAAATTGTGGTAAACTACCAACCACAGCACTCTGTTCAGGTTTCTTTTCTCAACTCTGTAGACTGCCTTATAAAATACTTCATTCAGCAGCAAAGTGCATCAAAACACATAATGGAAAATTTTGAGAATGACTCTGGTACACAAATTCCGTTGGATTTTGAGGCCACTTTAGAAGGATCACCAAAATCCATTATCATATCTGCAATCTGTCAGCCAGAAGAGGCAAAGTTTACCTGGCCTCACTGTGCAGTCAAGTGTTAGAAAGCAGTGCTGGATAAGCACACTCAATATGAATTCTGCCATATTCAGGAGACAGAATAGCAACTGAAGAGCAAAATCTCATGATTGAATAACAACAACAAAAACAGCTTTAATGTCAGTCAGGAATGATAAAGATGCTCAACTTCTTAAAATTCATTGATAGGATGTGGGCATTGCTGATAAGGCCTGCATCAGTTACACCCGAAATGTTGACTTCTCCAGCTCCTGATGCTGCCTGGCTTGCTGTATTCTTCAAGCTCCCTGCTTGTTTAAATAAAATTAGAGAGTTGATTCATGAGGTATTGTCACTTGCACATTAGGATGGTCTTCACCTTAACCATGCTTAACCTTAACTGTGTTTTAGAAAGTCTTATAACTCAGCTTGTAGAGTGGGTTTTAAACTAAAGGGATAATGAGGATTGGAAAGTTAAGGAGAAAGAACAAGGAAATAACAGACTGGCAATATGAGTAACAGTGACCAGAATATGACAGGAACAGGCAAAGCATACAAAAGAGTCACTAACAAATATAGTCAGAGCAAAGGAAATGACTCCTAACTACCAAAGGGTTTGGACGAAGAGATATTTAGAAATCCAAACACAAAATCAGAGGCATTAGAAAGGCATATCTATGTCGATAAAGACAAGCTGAGTGAGTCAGGAAGGGTTAGGGTTTAATTGTAGCAGTGCATCAGAGACCGAGGTTACCTCATGTGAATGCATTAAGCACTTCAGAAAGTTACATGAATACATGATACAGTATGGAAGGGGTAACCCTAATATAAGGAGATATCATTCATGAGAAAGAATCTTGGACTTGATGGGGTAGATTGTGGAGGTGTAGAAATCATGAAGAGCAATGATGCGAGCATAAGAGGTACAGTTAGTAAGTTTGCAGATGACACCAAAATTGGAGGTGTAGTGGACAGCGAAGAGGGTTACCTCAGATTACAACAGGATC
>NC_057720.1:35622065-35645687 GCF_004010195.1 Chiloscyllium plagiosum | reverse complement strand
GTGACCTTATAGAGGTTTACAAAATTATGAGGGGCATGGATAGGGTAAATAGACAAAGTGTTTTCCCTAGGGTCGGGGAGTCCAGAACTAGAGGGCATAGGTTTAGGTTGAGAGGGGAAAGATATAAAAGAGACCTAAGGGGCAACTTTTTCACGCAGAGGGTGGTACGTGTATGGAATGAGCTGCCAGAGGATGTGGTGGAGGCTGGCACAGTTGCAACATTTAAGAGGCATTTGGATGGGTATATGAATAGGAAGGGTTTGGAGGGTTATGGGCCGGGTGCAGCAGGTGGGACTAGATTATGTTGGGATATCTGGTCGGCATGGACAGGTTGGACCGAAGGGTCTGTTTCCATGCTGTACATCTCTATGACTCTATGACTATGACTCAAAATGCTGCTGGTGGTAGTTTATGTGCTCCCCAAGTGATATCTAACCAAGAGTCCTAATCAAGAAATTACTGAAATTTGTATCAATAGAAATGCAACAATTATGAGGAAGTTAAAAATCACACAACTCCAGGTTATCGTCCAACAGGTTTAATTGGAAGCACTAGCTTTCGGGGTGCTGCTCCTTCCTCAAGTGGTTATGGAGGAACATAATCTACATGTAAACTGGACCAATCAAACTGATAAAGGTGATTTTGATAATGAGTTTGTTGAATGCTTATATGACAGCTTCCTGTTGTGGAAGTACACAAGACTTAAAGCTAATGGGAATTAGGAAAGATGATTGTAGAAACGTTAACAATTATATAAAAAGGCAAAGGGTACCAAAGTAAATATTGACTTGGGAGAAGCAAAGACAGGATAAATCATTGTGGAAAATCAGGAAATAGCAGAGATTTTGAACAAATACTTTGTGACTTCTA
This sequence comes from Chiloscyllium plagiosum, assembly GCF_004010195.1. Classification (NCBI taxonomy): domain Eukaryota; kingdom Metazoa; phylum Chordata; class Chondrichthyes; order Orectolobiformes; family Hemiscylliidae; genus Chiloscyllium; species Chiloscyllium plagiosum. Next base: position 35,644,817 of record NC_057720.1, on the reverse strand, counting down.
CTGTGAAGTCAGAGCCAGTTTACAAAACAGGAATAACCTAAGGGCTAAAAAGAATGAGAAAATTAATGTAAGACAGAAAACAAAAATACTGGCTAAACTCAAATGACTAAAATCTGACAAATTTCTCACGGCTTAAATCCCAGAGTTCCAAAAGAGGTAACTCGATACAATGGATATACATACTATAATTTTCAAAATTCCCTAGATTCTGGAACAGTTATAGCAGTTTAGAAGTTAGAAACTGTAAGAAAGAAGGGAGAGCAATAAAAGGGCCAGTTGTCCGACAATCATTGGAAGACTGCTGGAATCTGTTATTAAGAGAATTAACTTGATTAGAATAGATTAGATTCCCTACAATGTGGAAATAGGCCCTTCGGCCCAACAAGCCCACACCGACCCACTGAAGAGTAACTTGACATATTATAATTGTATGCCACATGTGAATAGTTATATTTAAACCTCAGCCTAAGTCTTGACCATTCCTTATTACTTCCCAACCAGATTCATTCCTTAACTTTCTGTAGTTTTGTAGTCAACTATTGGATCAATGCATTTCGAGTAATTCCATCTCTACCTCTTCTATCTCCTTCCTCTTCTCCAGACCTGGTCACCTGGTCCTTTGCATTGCACTCTAGGTCACGCGTTCACTCATTTCCATATACCAAAAGTTGCTCTTTCGCATTTTATGTGATAGCATGGATTTCTTTGTCCGTATTTGTGCCTATGTTGTGCAACGGAGTCATCAGCTGTGTTTGTGGATACCACATGTTAGCCTCTGATTTGCAGTGGTGGTTCAAATGCAGATGGCATAGCAGATTGCCACAGAGGCATCATGATAGTTGTCAGGATAAAGGACATTGACCTGCCTGATTTACTGCAAAATGGTGTGCGTGCAATCAATGTGCTCTGCAGCATCAGGTAGCCTGAACTCCTAGTGAAATCATATGCTTCAATAAGGACTTGAATACTGAAGCACAGACACATCCACAGTATGATTCATTCATGCTCAGGTTGAAAAATTGTTCTCTGAACAACCTGAGCAGATATGGCCTCCTATCTGGAGCCCATCACTCTATCTTAATCCTCCCCTCTTCTAACAGCCTCACTGCTGTGCATCACTTTGTACAAGTCATGCTGTATTCCAAAGAGAATGGACTCTTTATGCACTTTTGCCAGGGAGCAAAATCGGCAAAAAGTCCTACTGCAAACATTACAGAATTATTGTGGAATGTGCTACGTTAAAGAACTGAAAACACTTGTAAAAGAGAAGCAACAGCCTGAAAATAATCAGTCAGCAACTAACTTGTAAGTGGTTGATGATCCATTATATACTGCAGGTTATCAGTCCATTCTCGTGTTAAACACATATTTAGCTGTTGGAGGACAGAGGGGTGTAAATTAAATACTGTTGCCTAAAATGGTCCAGGTAAAAACAATGACTGCAGATGCTGGAAACCAAATTTTGGATTAGTGGTGCTCGAAGAGCACAGCAGTTCAGGCAGCATCCGAGGAGCAGTAAAATCGACGTCCTGATGAAGGGCTTTTGCCCGAAACATCGATTTTACTGCTCCTCGGATGCTGCCTGAACTGCTGTGCTCTTCCAGCACCACTAATCTAAAATGGTCCAGCTGATGTCAAATCAACATTATATGCTCATTGAAGCCATGATCTGCCTGTTCTGAATACTTAGTGGACAATTGCTCTGCAAACGCTGGAAAACATTATCAATATGACATAACCAGGACAGTTTGTCCCAAAAGCATGAAGAGAGACAGAGGATGCCAATTTAGTAGCAGATACTATGAACCTATGTTCCACAGCAGCAACTCTTGCCACAGGTACCTTCATCACTATTGTGTTATATACTCAAATATATTTGTGTAAAATATGTGCTACACAGGGCTCCCTCATTACTCTGTTAATTAATATGTCAGTCCTATTCAATGCATACAGCTCAGATCCCATATTTACCTGTGATAGTACATATACTATCCATGCAGTGTGGAAACAGGCCATTTGGCCCAACAAGTCCACATCGACCCTCCGAAGAGTAACCCACCCAGACTCATTCCCTTACCTTATTACCATAACAAAATGCACCTAACCAACACATCCCTGAACATTATGGGCAACTTAGCATGGCCAACTCACCTAATCTGCACATCTTTGGACTGTGGAAAGAAATCAGAGCACCCGGAGGATACCCACACAGATACAGGGAGAATGTGCAAACTCCACACAGACAATTGCCCGAGGCTGCAATCAAACCCAGGTTCCTGGAGCTGTGAGGCAGCAGTGCTAACCACTGAGCCACAGTGCCACACGTATATGTGGGTTACATATGTCTGTCTTTGTATAATTGTCTACCTTTGTAGAATATCCACACATTTCTTTATTTTTTATATCTGTATCAATTTGTTTTACTTGTCACCTTTAATTTTTTGTGTCGGGCTGATTTCTTTTCTTTTCCCTCCAACAAATATATCCACTCCTCTCAAAGTCATTGCAATAGATTTTCAGTTTATCACCTGGCATGCAGCTGGTATTGTGGACTGGCAGACTATCATTAAAAAAATTGAATTTATGTTCCTAATTGGAAATAAAAATTGGGTTGTTACTGTTTTCAGATATTGTGAGATAATGTGAAAATTTACACCTTTGGTTCCATACTCGGGTACATTTTGATGTTTCCAGCTTTGCTGTTGTACCTTGTACAAGATCCTACTCAGGAATGAGTATTGTCCTGCGTGGGGGAACTGTGTCATAACTTGATGCTGTCGTCATCCAATTCTATTCCCACATTTCCAACAGGACTCATGGCCCTTCCATTATTCTCCACATCGCTACCAAATTTAGCGAATACATTGCCTCAGTTCCTTCACCTCTTATTCATTCCTAAACTTCATCTTTGAATCAGTCTGGGCCCTACATGTTGATTTTCAACTTTTTTTCAACAGGGTCAACTTCCACTGTGTACTTTGAGGCCAACCAACACTAGCTCACCATTTTAACTAACTATCTGCCAGCCAGCAAGTTTTGGAGAAGTTGTAATTTCCTTTAGCTCAATCTTAGCAAAAGAAAAGCCGCCTTTGTGGTTCGTATCAATAATTATATTCCGAGATCTCTGACTCCACCAACCTCTAGAGTTGACCATTTGGTTTGAATCCTGTGGTGCAGTATTGTGTCTGATAAGAAGCTGATATCCTTATCTGATATGCTGCCTGTCACCAATATTGCATACTGGAATATTGCCAACACAAATCTTTATCTTCCCTTGCATACTGAATTACTCTTCATCCCAAAGAATAATTTCTGAATCTTCCACCTGTTTTTTTCAAAAACTTTGGCTAACTTAGAACCCTGATTTTCTGTGCTCTCCTGCACAAAGTGTTGCAAATCTAGCATTCCATCTTTGTAAAGCTTCACAGACTCTGTGTGGTCCAGAAAATCAATTTCAAGATCCTCATCCTTCAAATCCCTCTGTAGCCTATCTAAGCAATCATCTTCAACTATATGTTATAGCCTGAAACCTCTGTTCCTCTAACTCCAGATTACTGTTTGTTCTCAATTCTTCGACTCTGTAAGTGAAGACTGATCTTTCTGTCATTATATCCAGCTTTCTGGGATTCTCTCCCAAAAGCACTCCATTTTGCTTTCAGACTGGTTTTATAAATCTGCTAAAAAAAAACCCTTCAATTGTGCATTTGGTCTTCCACACTAAATTCATTTCCTTCTAACTTTGTAAATATCACACTAACCCTGAGGTGTTCTTACATGAGAAACACTTTTAAAATGTTGTTGCTGGCTCATCTCCTCCTCCCAAATGGCAATTTCGGCACTCTCCTAGCTGAGCTTTCACAGCACAGATGGTACCAAAACCTAAGATACCCCCAGTCAATTACTCAATTGCATTTACAGACCCATCAGAGGTGCTATCTGGAAACACAACAAACAGAAATACCAGATAATCCCAATTGACAAACAACTAAAATTAGAAAGATAAGTAACATTTCTAAACATGTTGGTGAAACAGTGTTCTTTTTAAACCCTTAGAACAACCCCACGTTTAAAAGAAAATTGGTGTGAAAAATTCTCTTCATTAAGTTAAGTTATGTTAAACGTTCACATTTATATTAGTGCAGAAAATTAACCAGTAGAGTTTCACTGAACCATTGAGGAGAAAGTGAGGTCTGCAGATGCTGGAGATCAGAGCTGAAAATGTGTTGCTGGAAAAGCGCAGCAGGTCAGGCAGCATCCAGGGAACAGGAGAATCGACGTTTCGGGCATAAGCCCTTCCTGAAGAAGGGCTTATGCCCGAAACGTCGATTCTCCTGTTCCCTGGATGCTGCCTGACCTGCTGCGCTTTTCCAGCAACACATTTTCAGCTCTTTCACTGAACCATACAGTACAAACAAGGCCCCTCAGTCAATCAAGTCTGTACCATCAAAAATATACTCCTACATTAGTTTCACTTTCCCTCACTAGCCTTGAATGTTAATGACACTTAAAGTGTTCATCCCAGTACCTTTTAGAGGTGTTTTAAAGTTTCCAAATCAAGAAAACAGAAATGGATCTGGTCACTTACTTCTAGCACCAGGTCAAAGGCAAAACAATGCCCATTATGAAACCTTTAATTCACCTTTAAAGACTATAGTATATTGAAAATGACAATACAGCAATACAGCTACAGCATACTTGCAGTATATTGACAACTCATATCCTAATTTGTAGTTTGCGTTGAAGTTAACACACATGCACCAGTTCCCAAATAATATTATATTTCCAGACTTTGTCTACAGGTGAATTTGGAAAAGGAAGTAAGGAACAGATTTCAGAAGCTGATCACCTGAGGTAGATATACCACTTAAATCTTAACAACACTGTCTGACCTTGAGGTGTTTCCTGACATTCAAGGCTACCTGTGATTATGGAGTGAATTTTATCAGCAAATTGTTGAAGCATTAGTGACTTACTCTGGCTGGACATTTTGAAGTGGAATCAAAAATAAGAAAGATAACACACTTAACTCCCTCAGAGTGAGTGGTTGCTTTTTAATCAATCAAGTAGTAGCATCCATGACAGTCACGAAAAATCCCAGCCCAGATGAAGGAATCTGCAATATGGCAAGTGAACCTCATGGGCCATTAACATTGAAGAGATTTTTTTTAAATGGATTAAAAATTGAAGGTAATATGATCAAATAGATCTATACAAAAGCAAAAGAAATTTTCAAAAGTGAAGTAAGTAAAAAGGGCTCTGTAAAATTGTTAAGGCTCTCAGATGCACTGTTAAACTTACTCCTCCAGTAGCCCATAACATCTGCAACATACTCTATCTTATTCTCTGTTGTAAAATATCTCCAAAATGTACTCAACTGTGCATTTTATATCCTTTCAGAACCACCAATTTACAAGGTTTCAGATGAAGTTAGAAGATAAGGACTGGTTAAAAATATTCGCCCTAGCTCTTTCTAGTTCTACAAAACATCAGCTTATCAGGGTGAAAAACTGGCAATTATTAATGTGATGCAAAAGGAAACTGAAGGCCTGCTCAAATGTACATGTCAATCATGCTTTTAAATTTTAAAGGAATGAAAAAAAAAGTTTTCGTTACCAAAAACTCCTGTTTGTAAAATGCAGTGACATCAAGACCGCTGCACACAGGTAATAACATAACATATATATTTGAAGACAATCACTTGACCACTGCTTATTATGACTCATGTGCTATTACCCCAGAGCTATTGCTGAAATTCACACTTCAAGCTGATTATTTGGAACAGTCCTCAGCTATTTTTATTGAATTGTATTTGAATGAGCATTTCATTCAGAGCATGTAACAAATACAAAGATGTATTGATTTAAACCAAGACAGCAGTATGAATGGATTACTGTTAAGTCCAGTGCCTTAATCACACCTATATACACAAGTATCCATTGTCCCTATTGTTTTATTGTAAAGATTACAATTATTGTTTTGTTTCAAATAAGTGAAATGTGTTTTTCAACAAAAAACACAACCAAATGCAGACACGAAAACAGAAATTGCTGGAGAAATTTAGCAGGTCTGGTAATAGCTTGGAGAGAAGCAAAGTTAATATTTCAAGTCCAGTATGACCTTTCTTTGGAACTAAAAGGAGCTGGAAATTTTATTTTATGCTGTTGACAGGGAGGGAGGAAAAGCAAGTGGAACAGGTCATAAGGATACCTAGAGCAAAAGGCAAAGGGACTGCTAATGGTGGTCAAAGGGTATAAATATGTAAAATGGGTGTAAAATAAGAAGCAAAATGGAGAAAACAGGTCGAGTTTGCTGAGAGCAAAGTCAAAAAGACACAACTGGGGAGAGTGGGGAATATAAGAAAAATTGAGAACAGAGTAATTCTCTGAAATTATGGAACTCAATATTGAGTCCTAGAGGCTACATAAATGCCTTTGATGGAAAATTGGATGTTTTCCTTGTGCTTCATTTGAACATTGTAAAAGGCCAAGGAAAAAGATGGAAATATTACCTTGAGAGCAAGGGGTTTATTGAAATGGCAAGTTGAGAAAATTAGAGTCATCCCTACAGACAGCATGGAGGTGTTCTGCAAAGCAGTCACCCAGTCTGTATTTGGTCTTGCCAATATAAAGGAGATTGTATTGTGAGCAGCAAAAACTGTAGACTGCATTGAAAGAAGTACAAGTAAAATGCTGTTTCACCTGGAAGGTGTGTTTGAAATTTTGTACAATGAGAAAGCAGGTGTCAAACGGGCAAATGTTACACCTCCTGAATGCATAGGATAGTGCCATTGTGGGGTGGAATGTGAGGACAAGGGGAACCTTTTTGTTGTTCTGGGAGGGAAGGGAAAGGGTAAGGGTAGCTTCAGATACAGTTGTGGGCCCTATCCGTGGTGTGTAGGAGGGGAGAAGTGAGGTAGAAATCTTGCTGAAAGAGAAAGTAGAACACTTTGGAGACAATCCAGTGGGAAGTGACATTTTCGGAATAGATGCAATGGAAATGAAGAAAAGGGAATTAAATCCTTGCGAGAAGTGAGGTGTGGAGAAATGTAGTCAGAGTAACTATGGCAGTCAGTGAATTTGTAATGGATATTGGTGTACAGACTACCCCAGAAATGGAAAAGTCAAGGAAGAGAAGGAAAAAGTCAGAAATAGACTAGGTGAAGGAGAGAGAAGTACAGAAATTTGAAGCAAAGTTGATTAATTTTTCCAATTCCAGACAAAAGCAGGAATCAGCACCGAAGAATCACTGTTTAGGAGAAAAACATGTTAGTGGGGGCCTGGGTAGGACTGGAACAAGAAAATGTTGCATATAATCCACAAAGAGGAGAAATTGCTGGGGTCTGTTGGGTACCCACAACCACACCATTGACCTGAGAAAAAGAGAGGAGTTTATAGAAAATGTGTTCAAATTGAGAATGAGCTCAGCCAGATGAAGGAGGGTAGAAGAATGTAAGAGCTTTCAGACTATTGTGATGGTGGTGAAGTGGAGGCAGCTAGACTCAGTAACTAGGAAATTGTCTAAGTGACATAAAATGTCAGAGAACCATGAATGTATGTGAGAAGAGATTGAATAAGGAGGAATAAAATAGAACCAAGATAGGAAGAAACACGTCCAGTTGGGCTAAAACAATGTGCCTACCAGGACAGTCCTGTTTGTAGACTTTGAGAAGGTAGTCAAAGTGGGCTGGAGGTTGTTGGGTGAATATGAAGTGGGATACTGTGAATGGGAGTTCTCCAGAGGAGACGAGGTCAGTGACAGTTCTGATGTCAAGTGGTGAGGTGATGATCCAGGAGGACATAGAGGAAGTGTCTGAATTTTGATGTTCAGTCACTAGGAGGTAGAGGTCAACACACCAGCTAACAATAGCAGGAGAAAATGAGAACTGCAGATGCTGGAGATCAGAGCTGAAAATGTGTTGCTGGAAAAGCGCAGCAGGTCAGGCAGCATCAAAGGAGCAGGAGAATCCTGCTCCTTTGATGCTGCCAGACTTGCTGTGCTTTTCCAGCAACACATTTTCAGCTAACAATAGCACCCTTAGCTGCAGATGTGATAACAAAGTCAGGGTTGTAGCCAAGAGAATGAATTGGATCAAGGTCAGAGGGACGCAGGTTAAAGTGATGAGTGGAGCAGAGAAATTAAGATGGCTGCTATCATGCCGGCAGTTCTCCACAACGAGATCAAGTTCAGGCAAAAGGCCAGAGGGAGAGGTGCAGGCAAAGGGAGAGTAATAAACGTGGATGAAAGGGACAAGGAAACAGGGTCAGAATTCCTGTCCAAAGGCATGGCAGTGAAGGAGACAGAAGAAGAGTTCAACGTCATGTCATAGAATTCATTGTGGGGATGTAAAAAGATAAATCTAAATCATTTTCTAAGCACAGATCATTCAGCATCAGAGAGGTGAAGGTCAGAGGATATACTGAATTCCCAGAAAGGGATGGGATTAGAAGAATGGATGGAATTGGAGGGATGAGAACGGGTAGAAGAACCCAGAGGAGCATCAGTACCTGAGAGTTTTGGGAGCTTTCATTTTTTAACACCTCAAAAGGAAGAGAAAATGTTTCTTGTTAAAGCTCCGAATGAGGCAAAGAATGAAATGGAACTGGGAACCAGGACAACTTTGAGATAATGTGGGGCAGTGCTGATGGAGTGACGCTTGAGAGTGTCCATGTGGCAGCACAAGGCACCGAGCATGGATGTCTACTTCATTTGTACATATTTTACATCTCTATCTCTTCTTTACCACCATTAACACACCCTTTTAGTCAACCTGTTCCCACTTGTTCCTCTTACCCCTTTGTCAGCAATGTTAAAGCCATCATTTTCAAGCTTTCAGTTCTAAAAATGAGTCATACTGGACTTGAAATGTGAATTCTGTTTATCTGTCCATGGATGCTTCCAGTCTTGCTGTGTTTCTCTAGCACTTCGTGCTTTCATTTTAGTTTTTCAGCATTTGCAGCATTTTGTGTTTACCACAATCACACAATTATTCAGTTATACAGTAACCAAAAGCATAAAATAGAAATCAAGAGAAACTGCTGAAGACGTTGTCCCACTAATTTCTGTGGAATATTGCTTGTCATAGGTATAACAGCACAGGTCATTGTCTTTTGAGTGAATGATGTAGGAAGTGACAAAAAAATATTTTTTCCATACTTTGCTTGGTGATGTTGCTTCATTTTGCCAGCACACAAAGAGCTAAAACCACTCGCAGAAATTGTTATTGTAATTTGATGATTCTTCAATTGGGAGAGATGTAAGACAGGAGAAAGTGAAGACTGGAGATGCTGGAGATCAGAGCTGAAAAATGCGTTGCTGGAAAAGCGCAGCAGGTCAGGCAGCATCCAAGGAGCAGGCGAATCGATGTTTCGGGCATAAGCCCTTCTTCAGGAATTCCTGAAGAAGGGCTTATGCCCAAAATGTCGATTCTCCTGCCCCTTGGATGCTGCCTGACCTGCTGCGCTTTTCCAGCAACACATTTTTCAGGGATGTAAGACAGATTGTCAAATTGCTATTATCCATTTTACAAATTCACACAAAGTCAAGATCTGACTGGGCATTCAAAAACTGTACCATTCCCTGGGCTAAAGGCAAGCTGGGCCAACTGATACCGTGGTGACCTGGAGCAGGAAGGCGGCATGGGAATTCTGTTTCTAGCCACATCCTGCCAACCTATTACATAAGGGGCTTGCTCCTTAAAATGGACTGGGCCCCTGGCATGATTACTAGCTGTCGACTTGATTCCAATCTGGGGAGAGATTCACCACATTAAGTAGTTATGTCAGCACCAGCAACAGAAGTTCTTCAGTACTAGCAAAGTTGAGTAATTTTAAGTAAAATTATTTACACCACTAGTATAGCTAAAAACATATATGTGGGAAAATTAATTCATTTATAAATTAATTCAACTTACCAGATTTCTCCAAGGACCATATAACCTCGTGTTTGGCTGTTAAACACTGGAACAAATAAACTAGCTAAGGTCAGCTTCTTGAAATGTTCCTTACACTGTTGTCAATTTCATTATTCTGTTCTGTTCTTATGCTGTCTGTCACTACAGTCAAATTCATAGTAACAATTCTCCAAGTACTAATGTGAACAGCATAAATGGAGGTCACTCAGCCCTCTATGGTTCTTTCCAACCACAACATTATTCAATTTATTTGCTTCCTCCGTAACATTTTTTTTCCACTGACTAATGAACTAAATTTCCCTGAAAGTATGCAGTGGTCCTTCGATATGACAAAGCATTCTGAATTTCAACAATCCTATATGTAAAAGATTTACTTAAATCTCTCACCTCATTCTTTTAGCCTGAATTTTAAATTTATTATCTCTGACTAACAGCACAACCAGAAAATATAGTTTATTCCCATTCACTCTACCAACATCCTTCAATAATCCTGGTGTCTGATCAGTGCTTTTAAATCTTTATTTTTGCTTGCCAAAGTAAAATATCAATATGGAAAAACTGAACAGTTTTCCAATTTTGGTATACAGTGTAACCATCAACCATTGTTGAATTATAAATATCATACATTTGATACATATCAGCATCCTTCATTTCAGGAAAGCATCTTCAACTGCATCAGTTAACATTGCTGTTTACCTTATCCAGCTTCTAGACTGCAGCTCTACATTTAGTACCTGCTTTGTACCAAATTAAAACCACTCTTTTGTTGAGGACAGCCATTCAAAAAATCTTACTTAATTCAGTTCAGAATCCCTTAGATGGGACTGCCAAAAGAAGTTCTGTAAATGTGATTGTTAGCTGAACTAAAGGAGGGGGGAACATAACATTTCTATAATTCCCTTTCAAACTGAAGTTTGCTTTTAATTGTGTTTAATACTAACCATAATTAATTCTGTGTGAAAAAGTGCAAGTTTAAAATACTGAAAAGTAACTTTAAAAGGAAAATAATGCTTAATTGGGTAGCCTTTTGATCATTTATATTTATAATTGGCTTCAAGCTTTTTCACAAAAAAAAGCTCAGTGGTGTCAATTTTGCCTTTTGTCATGTGCTTTTAGACCTAAAACTACCACATGAGTGCTGGTGTTAGACTAACCAGATGTTGCTAAAATGCCTAGTGTTGCTGCTGCATTAATGAATGAACCAGGGGAAGGAGGGGACCCTAGAGGGTTAAATCTATGTTAGATCCTCAGAGACAGAAGCCAAGTTAGGAGTGCCCAGTCTAGGAAGCATTTGTACTGAGCCACCTGCCGTGTTGAGACAGCCATGTGTGTAACAGACGTTGGAGTCTGCAGCCAAATTCTGCTCAAAAACATCTAAATTCCAGACTCTGCTTCCTCAATGTTATTCGAACATCCATATCATCAAACAAGAAAAATAATTATATGTTTCTCAAACGGCAACTAAAATAGTCATTTTGTCAGGCCATTTTATTGGACAATTCCAAAAAGAACATGGGCCCATTGATATTGTCCTTAATATTAGTCTCTAACACTTTTAAAGACTTTTAAAAGAAAAGGTAATGTTAGTTCTTTGTAATTAAATAGGCTGTTTGCCAGAAAATGTATCCAATTATGAAGAATATACTTCAGAAAGATTTACATCTGTATTTGATAGCAAAATCTCTGGGTTTTCTTCGAACTACAAGGGCAAAAAAGAATAATATTCACTGGATAATGTGAAACCATAATATGAAGCCGAAAAGGTACAATGTGCAATGCTCCTTTTCGAGATGTGGAAAAATGTGGCTGTGCAATACACCAAGATACGTATTTTCAGCAAGACTAAAAGGTATGCAAGTAATTATATCAGCATATCTTCCATAACATTGCTAACATCAAGATAATGCTAGATGCATTTGCTTTACTACTAACTGTCTGACCATTCTATTGTCACCTCCAACAAATGGGAGGAGAAAATGGACTTAATCACCACCAAGCAGACACCAAATATTCTGTGACACCACAGTTTCCTTCCATCTTCCATGCCCACCAAACTAATCCTGCCCATTTCTTTTTCCACTCTGGAATTCTTTTCTCAATATCTTCTAAGTATCAAGTGTTTTATAGACCTTTTCTTATTCACTCAGGCAATGGGCTGGCTGGACCACGATTTACAACACATCACTAACTGCCCTTGAGAGTGTGTAGCATGCTGTCTTCTTTAACCGTTCCAGTGCATTAGATGTCGGTATACCCATAATGCTGTTGAGAATGAGTTCCAAGATTCTGACCCAGGAATTCCTGCAATGATGTCTTGTAGGTGAGATGAATGACCTCCATCAAACACAACTACTCTTTTTACAAAGTCATTGGTAATATAGCTTAATCTCTCCCAAATTTCACTCAAAACTCAATTTTATTTCTACTTCTGAGAAGTGCCTAAAGTAACTTTTCTGGCTTTAAATTTATTGATTCACTTAGCAGGCAAATTCATCATTGCTGTCTCATCTGTCCATGGGTACAAGTGTTGAATTTTCATTGGTTGCTCAAGCCGGATCTGAGGCAGGTAGGTTGGTAATTTCCCTTCACTGGCCATCATGTTGATATGCCACATCCTCTCATCATCATGCCTTTTTGGCACAGGCTACTCCAGTAAAGCCATTTGTCAGCAAGCGCAAGTAGCTATTTAAGCCAATTGAAGGAATTATTAAGTCACTCTCCAGATGATAAGTAACTCCACAATGATGTCTGATTGCTGTGGTCACTTTTTAATTACATCATCTTAAAGTTATACAGAGCATATTTCCATTTGGGGCACACTTCCATTGCCTTACTCAGCAAATATCAGCTCTAATGGAGGAGCTGTCGACTTTTAGATGTTTGGGGCTGTGTGTGGGATTTGGTAGGGGAGGGGGAGGCTGCAAATAGCTTGCATTATCAGGAACCCATCAGCCATTTTTAATTGGACAGTGAGTGCTCCAACTGTCCACCTTCTTGGAATTGGCATCAAATGTCAGATGCCAACAGTCTGCAGACCAGGATCCCAATCACAGAATGAATTGTCTAATGGGAGACAAAAGCACTAATATCAAGTTGCTTTCCCCTACCATTCTGACATCCCTTGCACCTGCTTAAAAAGGCACTAGGGCCTCTACATGTGTCAGTGAGGGACCCAATGTCTGCTTGATGCCATCTGAGAAATTGGGAATGAATAGCAGACATGGTTTACTGAGAGTTTAATGGCATAGATGCAGCTTAACAAGTGGCTGCCATCAAAACATCAATTTTTAAAACAGTAGAGTCAGTACTTACTACCCAACAATAGGTCTCCCTTTCATTCATCTTCACATTCAGATTTCACCACCTTCCCTCAAAAAGTGACAAGTGTTTAGTTAGCTGCTTTTCTAAATCTACAACATTATCGACAATTATGATTAGCACATCTGTAATTTCCTCATCTCTATGATTTTTAAGACATCTCAATAGAAAACATTTGATTCTGGGATTGTCCATTTTTTTCCTTTAAATCTGGTTATCCCTTGACTTATTTTTAATTTCTTTGCCGCCTTTGTGGGCGGCACGGTGGCACAGTGGTTAGCACTGCTGCCTCACAGCGCCTGAGACCCGGGTTCAATTCCCGCCTCAGGCGACTGACTGTGTGGAGTTTGCACGTTCTCCCCGTGTCTGCGTGGGTTTCCTCCGGGTGCTCCGGTTTCCTCCCACATTCCAAAAGATGTGCAGGGTCAGGTGAATTGGCCATGCTAAATTGCCCGTAGTGTTAGGTAAGGGGTAAATGTAGGGGTATGGGTGGGTTTCGCTTCGGCGGGTCGGTGTGGACTTGTTGGGCCGAAGGGCCTGTTTCCACACTGTAATGTAATCTAATCTAATATTTTGCCTTTTCCTTCACTGTGAAAATGGATAGAAAACTAATCAATTCTGCTATCTTCTTGTTACTCTTTGTCACCTCACTTGCATCAGCATTTAAAGGGTTCTTAAATACTTATGCCACTCTCTTTTTCTTAATATGTTTGACTTCCTTTTCTGAATACTTTCTTTGTGTGCCTCATTGTGTGGTCTTATCCCATTTCTTTTTTTTTCAAATACGTAATGGCCCATATGATTGTCAACTATTGCATGACTTCAAGTTTTAATTGCACCTTCCAAATATTTACCTCCTTGAAGACAAATGAAGTAGTGCAGGTGAAGAACTCAGCTTCCTGCATGCTCTTGACTTTGAACTATATCACTATACCTTTGCAACCATTCTCAAGGGCAAACAGTGTTGAGCAAAAATCCTCACCTTGTTACTAACACCCACATCCCTTGAATGAATAGCAAAGAAACAGTAAAAATTCACATTACAATTTCAACTCTGACTTCAGACTAGAATATCCAAGGTACAATATATTAATGGATTGATTTTAGTCTCTTGGTTTCGCTGACATTCCAAAACCACAAAAGTCAAATGCAAGTATTTTTTGAACAGCCACAGCCTCACTAATTTGAATTATTGCCTTTCAACTTATGGCCTGCCATCTATTACCATACATACATGTGTTCAGTATAAATTTGCTGCTTAATTCAATTAACTAATAAGAATAGGCACTATTCTTGTTTTTATTTCCAGGTGTTTAACATTTGTATGCTGGCCAATATTATCTTCAAACTAAAGCATCAGGTATTACAGAAAGCGAAAATACAACCATTTAATTTATTTGGAAAATGACATGCATTTCTGCATGCATCAGATAACTATACAGGATTACAACACAAGTATTTACAATGAGGTCTAGATGATAGTACACTGTATCATAAATATGTGAATTATTACATCTGCCACCTTGGATAATCTCTTGACTGCAAATCTACTTCAAAATTGAAACATGTAGGATCTGAAGAACTTTGAGGAATCAAATCTATTTCTCTCCCATTAGATGCTTAGCTGTCTCAATTATTTGACAATACATTAGTGCCTCGACATACGAACGACCCCGTTCACATACAAATCGGTTTACGAATAGGATTGTATGTAAAATTTTGCTTCAACGTACGTACGAAATTCAAGGTACGAATCAAGGTACGAAAGCAAAAAGCCTGTGTGTGACCACATGGTTTCATTGTTCTGCTTTGCTACGTGCTTGTTGAACGCAAAAGCTCTCAGGCCCTGCGTGATCTCATTCAGTTCGTCTTTGGCACGTGCGCTGTGAACAGCCGTCCAAGCTTTCTTACGCTATCCAAACAATGGAAAAAATTGATTCAGTTCGCGAACCGGGTCGGGGAACGGATTAAGTTCGTAAGTCGAGGTGCTACTGTATTCCTGTATATAGCTAAATGGAGGAGAGAAAGGCCTCAAGATAGGACGAAGACGGGGGGAACTGTAAGATGGCAGCAGGAGGAGGCTGAGAGATGGAGGAGGGCAAAGGGATGTTGCAAAAGAAAGGAAAAATAGAGAACAGTTTTAAATCTGTACAGAAAGAAATATTTAACTGACTAGGAACCAAGAAACCTTGCAATCACCAAGGTATTGAATGCTATTGTAATTTTTGATGTTCATTGAAAAATTTAAATTTGAGATGCAGCAAAAAAGGGAGTGGCTGCTTGATTAAAATGTTTCGGTTTGTGTATATGTGATACAAATGCATTGGCTGTGATCTCACCAGACTGTAAAGTGTCTGCTTAGGATTATAGATTTTTCGTGCATACATGTGTGCATGAGTTATTTTGAAAGAAAACCTTTATTTGTTAACTTACGCTTGTTGAGTTGTACCAATTTCGATACTGTGGTGTGCAGTAAATTTGTGCTTTCCTTGTGTGTTGTAGCTTTATTAAATGGAGATTTGATAATTATGAAAGATATTTGATGAACTCTTCTAATTCTGATTCTGTGCACACCCGATTATCCTATATGTCAACAAAAGTGCATTGACATTGTGGCTATGTGACTGCATCACCCACTGAATGCATTAATGAGAATAAAAAAGGATGCCCTAAAAACAGAAATTATCCTCTGAAAATGAAATAGTAGCCTTTGAGAAAATTTTAAGAATATTTTCACACAAAAATATTACTTTGAACCCTGATAATATGGCAGTATAAGACCTAGCTGTCGAGAGCTTCATTTTATAGAGGAGGTGAGGGAGTTCAAAGAAATTCCAGACTGAGAGCTAAGGTAATTGAAAGCTTCAAATAATGGACCTGAGAGAGGCACAAGACCATGTTTAGAGAAATGAAAAGTTTCACAATAAGTTTGTGGGACTAGTCAAGTTTACAAAGGGATATAAACAAGTAGATGATCATTTCAAATCAGGAGCCCTAGACCCAACATAGATTCAAATTATCTGTCAGCAGGATTTGGTGCAGAACAAGATAAAGTAGTTTGGATATTGGACGTGAACCTAACTTGCAGAGAATTGGAATAGGTGTCAATAAGAGAAATGTTCACCAGAAGCCGGACAAAGGGGCATGATGGCTCAGTGGTTAGCACTTCTGCCTCACAGCACCAAGGATGCAGGTTCAATTCCAGCCTCGGGTGACTGTCTGTGTGGAGTTTGCAAATTCTCCCTGCGCCTGTGTGAGTTTCCTCCCACAATTCAAGGATGTGCAGGTTAGGTGAATTGGCCATGCTAAATTGACCAATATTGTCCAAGGATATGTAGGCTAGGTGTATCATTCAGGGGAATGGGTCTGGATGGGATAGTCTTTGGAGGGTTGGTGTGGACTTATTGGGCTGAAGGGCCTGATTCTACACTGTAATTATTCTATTCTTTTTTTAAAAAAAGTCACAGGTAAAGGCGAGTTATGTTATTGATTTGAAAATAAATTATCTATTCCATAGTTGATGGAGAGGATAGGAGCCAACTCTATTGATGAGGTTGCAAACAAGCACTTTAGTTAAAAATAGGTGGTCTAGAAGAAGATTATCTCAGAGTACAATGGGACCTTGATTGGATGGGTCAATGGGCTGATGAGTGTCAGATGGAATTCAATTTAAATAAACGTGAGATGTTGCATTTTTGTAAGGCAAGTTAGAACAGGACTTATGGTAGGGCCCTGGGGAGTATTGAGCTGAAAATGTGTTGCTGGAAAAGCGCAGCAGGTCAGGCAGCATCCAGGGAACAGGAGAATCGACGTTTCAGGCATAAGCCCTTCTTCAGGAAGGGCTTATGCCCGAAACGTCGATTCTCCTGTTCCCTGGATGCTGCCTGACCTGCTGCGCTTTTCCAGCAACACATTTTCAGCTCTGATCTCCAGCATCTGCAGACCTCACTTTCTCCCCTGGGGAGTATTGCCAAACACAGAAACCTCAAGGTGCAGATGTATAGTTCCTTGGAGTCGCAGGTAAACAGGGTGGTGAAAAAGGTGCTTGGCATGCTTGCTTTCACTGGTCATAACACTGAGTATTGGAGTTGGGATGTCAGGTTGTGGCTGTACAGAAAATTAGTGAAGCCACTTTTGGAATACTGCTTGCAATTCTGGTCACCCTTCTATGAGAAAGGATATTGTTAAACTTGTGAGGGTGTAAGAAAGATTTACAAGGATGTTGCTAGGACTGGAGGACATAAGCTATAGGGAAAGGCTGATTAGGCTGGGATTTTCTTTCTCCCCCTGGAGTGTTTTGAGACTGAGGGGTGACCTTTTGGAAGTTTATAAACTCAGGAGGGGCATGGATAGGGTGAAAACCCAAGGTCTTTTTCCCAGGGTGGGCAAGTCCAAAACTAGAGGACATAGGTTTCAGGTAAGAGGGGAAAAATTTAAAAGACCTGAGGGGTAACTTTTTCATGGAGAGGGTGCGTGTATGGAACAAGCTGCCAGACGATGTGGTGGAGGCTGGTACAATTATAATGTTAAAAGGCATCTGGATGGATATATGAATAGGAAGAGTTTAGAGGGATATAGGCCAAAGGCTGGGACTTGATCAGATTGAGAAGTCCAGTCAGTGCAGACGAATTTGACAAAGTGTCTATTTCCGTGCTTTTGATTGGGGCCATTAAGAATGGCTTTAGTCCTCCTGATGTTGAGCTGGATTCAATTGTAAACTGATGCAACTAAAAGTTCACAAATTGCTAGGACCTGGTCACCTTCATTTTAAAGTACTAAACAAGGTGACCACAGAGATGGTGGATCCATTAGTGATCATCTTTCAAATTTCAGTTAATTCTGCAACAGAATCTACAGGTTGGAAGTCTACAAATGTAATCCACTGTTTCAGGAAGAGGAGAGACAGAAATCAGGAAATTACAGACCTGTTAGCCTTATGGCAGTAGTAGGGAACATTCTAGAATCTATTACAAGAATGTGATGACGCACCCTTTTGAAAGTAAGTGTTTGATTTCCAGAGGCAACATGGATTTTTGACAGAGAAGTCATTCAAACCTGTTGGAGTTTTTTTTTTATGTTACTAGCAGAGTCAATTAGGGAAACTAATGAATGTGATATATCTGAATGTTCAGAAGATGTTAATAAAAGACAATGCAGGAGGTTGCCCATCAAAACTAAAGTACTCAGATTGGAGTAATATCATATCAAGAATTGAAGATTTGGTTAATAGACAGCAAACAAGGATTAGAAAGAAATGGGTAATGCTCAGGTTGGCAGGTTATGTTCAAGAAGTACTGCAAGGGTCAGTGTTTGGAGTGCAAAAGTTTATGATAAATATCAATGATTTGACTTTGGACTGAATTGTAATATTTTCCATGCTCGTGGATGAGACAAAATGTGGTTAGAATGAGAGTTGTGAAGAGGAGGCAAGGTGGCTTTGGGAAATTTAGACAGATGGGTTGAGTGGACAAGAGCATGGCAGCTGGAACATAATAGGAGGGATATTCACTTTAATAGGAAGCATGGAGATAGAGTATTTCTTCAATCACTTACCATTTAAAAGTGCTGATATCTAAAAGTCACTGAAAGCTAACACGTAGATGCAGCAAGCAGTTTGGGAGGTAAATGGTATATTAGCCCTTATGCCAAAAGAATGAGAGGCAGGAGCAAAGACGTTTTGCTTCAAAAGGCAACAGCACATCTTGGGTATTTGCACAGTTCTAGCTCTTTTATGAACGGATAGTTAGTCTTGCTGAACAGGAGTGCAATAGACATTCATTAGACTGATCCCTCAGATGGTGGGGGATCCCAGATGGTGTATATAGTACAAATACTTCAATTCTGGAGTTTAGAAGAATGAGAGGTGATTGCTCAGAAGCTTATAAAATTTTTAAAGAAATAGACTGGACGGAAACAGAAGGGATGTTTTCCCTGCCCAAGGAATCTAGAACGAGGGACCATTATCTCAGAATAAAAGGCAAGTGTTTAACGACTGAGATGTGGAGGAACCTCTTCACTCAGAAGATGGTGAAGCTTCAAAATTCTCTCTGCCAGAGGGTGGAAGCTCAACTAATTAAGTTCAAGAGAGAGACTGATGGATTTCAAACACGACCAAAACAGAAATTTCTGGAAAAGCTCAGCAAGTCTGGCAGCATCTGTAAAGAGAAATCAGAATTAACATTTCAGGTCAAGTGACCCTTCCTGAGATTCCTGATGGATTTCTAGTAACTTGTGACTTCAAAGGACATGGAGTTAGCATGGGAAAATGGTGGTGAAGTAAATAATCAGCCATGATCTAGAGTGATGGAATGAGGCCTACTTCTGTTCCTATGTTCCAAGACTAGGTAAAAGAGAAACTAAAGGATAGAGACAGGCAGGGTCAGGTTGTCATTACTCATGATGGATGATGACCCACTTTTGCAAATGTAGGTGAAGAACAGGGGAGATCCAAGAATCCCTTGTGAGGATCCATGGCCTAGTGGGCAGAGACAGCAACCATTGTTGGATATGTTTGAGGTGTCTTTGGATGATCGAGAAAGGGAGGTTCAAAACAACAGTTGAGAATTGGGAAGTGCAACAATTCTGACATATAGCCTATCTAAATTTGACACTGTATTAGTTCAGGTTAAACACTTCTTACTATTATTTATTCAGTCATTGCACTCCAAAGATTTATCTTTAGAACTGACAAGAAAGTATTCAGCCCTCATGACTGCACCATGCCCTCTGCCACAATCTTCACCTCTTCCTATAAAGCATGTAAACATAGCCTGTAAAGGTGAAACAGTTAGATGTGTTTTGTCAGGGATTCTTTGGCATAAATCTAATTTCTTTTCTCTTGACCATCCTTATTTATTTAGTTTTGTCGACACTCAGGGTTTTGTGTTTTGTGTATTGATCAATTTAATGGAACGTATCTCATCCTGAGAGAGCAAGTAACGTGTTACTGCTTCCTCCATTTTCAGTAAGCAAATCAATGAGCCAAGCCCGGGAAAAAAAATTGTTAGAAACAGATGTAAAAATATTATTCAGTAACCATGTTAAATATGAGAAGGTTGATCAATTTCCACTTCACATTTTTAGCATCAGCAGTCAATGGCTGTTACACTCCGCATCAGAGAAGGTCCTCCGAGAGTGTAAGAGAAGTCGGGGGTTCAATAATTTAAAGGAAGAAATATCAATCGCTTCTCGGCTTTTCACCAAACGGAGCAAATTGGAAGAATTGTCAAGAGTCACAACATGTACTGCAACTCCTTCAGTGAACATCAGCAAAGTTAGATAAGCTCATGACTGATGCAAAGAAATTAAAAGTAAATATATTTTTAAAAGGAGGAAAGCACTTTATTGACCCTGAGATTTTGTTAACTGAAAAAATGTCTGCCTGGGATTCTCAAACAAACCTAGAAACAAGTTCATTAAAGTTCAACAGTAGGAAATGAAAAACTTTCTACTGAATTCATCAGTTTTGACTAAAACATATTCTATATAGTATTACAAAACAATTTTAAGATTGTGGATTTATTCTGTAAGAATGGGTTATTTCATATGTGATTTATTTTACATTTGCAATTTTAGTGAAGCCAAGTCTCCTGTGAACTATTAGTTTGTAACTACTTTACTTATTATAGAAAAATGCCAAATATCCTGAAACTTCTTGGATCTTGATTTCGGCCTCTTCTGAATTAGTTAATCTCACCTGCAAAATTGACAGGCAAGTTATAATGTTGTTCAATGCCCAATCTAAACATGGATAAGATTAACCAAAATTTACACTGCTCATTTTTATTGTCCATTATTAGAAAACATGCCAATGGTTGGTGTTGGATTCGGCTTAGATATGATGTCCTATATGGTTTAATAATCAAAGAAATCTGTCTCATTTTGCATAGGAATCATGAAGTCTTGGGTATGGTAACAGAAGCAGCTAGAACGCCCAGTCCAGGTTATCATCTTAAATCGATGCAGCACAGTGGCTCAGTGGTTAGCACTGCTGCCTCACAGCACCAGGGTGCCAGGTTCTGTGTGGCGTTTGCACATTCTCCCCATATCTGCATGGGTTTCCTCCAGGTGCTCCGGTTTCCTCCCACAGTCCAAAGGTGTGCAGGTCAGGTGAATTGGCCATGCTAAATTGCCCGTAGTGTTAGGTATATTTGTCAGAGGGAAATGGGTCTGGGTGGGGTACTCTTCGCAGGGTCGGTGTGGACTGGTTGGGCTAAAGGTCCTGTTTCCACACGGTAAGGAATCTAATCAAAAGCTGAAAAGAGAAGTGAACTTTACACAATTTGTTAAAACATAATCTAATATTCACAGAAAATGGTTATTTGTGCTACTTTTGAGAAAATGTTTATGCCAATATTTTAACATTGTGGATGTCATTAAAGGTAACTGATGGAAAGACCTGCTGAGCTTAACAACATGAATAATCTGAGCTCAGGTGGCATGACTGCTGAAGCATCTTAAATGAATCACTATTTTGAATAACATTAATACATCTTCCCATTGTTGAGAAATCCAAAAAATAATTCTTCCAAACTAATCCCCCTGTTGACTACACACTGCTTAAATATAGGTAAACAAAGGCAGATGATCTATTTTCACAGACGTTTTTACAAATAAGAGGTTGTGGTGATATGACTTGCTTCCCTCCTCAGTGAAAGTTTAGTTCGTGGTGCCAATCAACAACAGGATTAGCAGTTGGCAAAAGCCATAACTACTGATACACCAATGTATTGGGAACTAGAAAGGGCATTGATTGTAACACACGAAGAGCTGCTGAAGGTAGTTTGTTATGCAAACCCTTGCATAAAATGATCTGAGTTTGTACTAGCATTGGAATAGGCATTGAATAAATGGGCCAATCACACTCACCAATTGTCAAGCATGTTGGTCTCGACCTAGCAGACCAGTGTTAATTTCAAGCCTGATCTGCTATTCTATAACTATCACTGAGCCTCAGGACTGAAAATGAGGACAATAGCGTGTGAGAATGTGTTGGAATGTCAGCAATTTTTCATAACACAATTTGCTCTTATGTAAGGATATCACAATACCACTGTAATACAAAATGAACTATGGGATTGAAACATCTATACATAAAATATGACAAAATTAATGCATATAATTAAGACCCGATAAACACTACATGCAATGACATCATATCTGCAAGAAAAATATGGACAATCTAATTAATCTGACGTTCATAACAATTTGGGACTTGAACAGCCTTCTTTTAACTGCTTTATTATGTAGGTAAAAAAAATGACTGCAGATGCTGGAAACCAGATTTTGGATTAGTGGTGCTGGAAGAGCACAGCAGTTCAGGCAGCATCCGAGGAGCAGCAAAAGCGACGTTTCGGGCAAAAGCCCTTCATCAGGAATAAAGGCAGAGCCTGAAGCGTGGAGAGATAAGCTAGAGGAGGGTGGGGGTGGGGAGAAAGTAGCATGGAGTACAGTAGGTGAGTGGGAGAGGGGATGAAGGTGATAGGTCAGGGAAGAGGGTGGGGTCATGGTTGAAGAGCTTCAGG
>NC_057720.1:35602345-35620821 GCF_004010195.1 Chiloscyllium plagiosum | reverse complement strand
TGAAGGTTGATAACCAAATCATACGCCGACATTTCCGCCACCTCCAAACAGACCCCACCACCAGGGATATATTTCCCTCCCCACCCCTTTCCGCCTTCCGCAAAGGCCGTTCCCTCCATGACTACCTGGTCAGGTCCACGCCCCCTCTACAAACCACCCTCCCATCCTGGCACCTTCCCCTGCCACCGCAGCGACTGTAAAACCTGCGCCCACACCTCCTCCCTCACCTCCATCCAAGGCCCTAAAGGAGCCTTCCATATCCATCAAAGTTTTTCCTGCACATCCACCAATATCATTTATTGCATCCATTGCTCCCGATGTGGTCTCTTCCTGAAGAAGGGCCTGTGCCCGAAACGTCGAATCTCCTGTTCCCTGGATGCTGCCTGACCTGCTGTGCTGTTCCAGCAATAAAGTTTCAACTTTGATCTCCAGCATCTGCAGACTCACTTTCTCCCCGATGTGGTCTCCTCTACTTTGGGGAGACTGGACACCTCCTAGCAGATCGCTTTAGGGACATCTCCGGGACACCTGCAACAATCAACCACACCGCCCTGTGGCCCAACATTTCAACTCCCCCTCCCACTCTGCCGAGGACATGGAGGGCCTGGGCCTCCTTCATCGCTGCTCCCTCACCACCAGATGCCTGGAGGAAGAACGCCTCATCTTCCGCCTCGGAACACTTCAACCCCAGGGTATCAATGTGGACTTCAACAGTTTCCTCATTTCCCTTCCCCCACCTCACCCTAGTTCCAAACTTCTAGCTCAGCACTGTCCCCATGACTTGTCCTACCTACCTATCTTCTTTTCCACCTATTCAATCCACCCTCCTCCCTGACCTATCACCTTCATCCCCTCCCCCACTCACCTATTGTACTCCATGCTACTTTCTCCCGACCCTCACCCTCCTCTAGCTTATCTCTCCATGTTTCAGGCTCTCTACCTTTATTCCTGATGAAGGGCTTTTGCCCAAAACGTTGATTTTGTCGGATGTTGCCTGAACTGCTGTGCTTTATTATGTATGTTAGACTTTGTTTTAAAGTGTTCAATCACTATGCAAAATACTACAGAAGCTGGAAATTCTCAAGGAGTTTCTACTATTTTGGTGAAAATGCAGCAGAAACCTTAGTTGTGCGTGTAAAATATTCACTGTTTGATTTCAAATGAGCTACGCACAGCTGAAGGGTCTCTGAGGAGTTTCCCAACCATAATTTTATTTGAGGTGCATGACTTATCCTCACAAATGAAAGGCAGATAGCTCAGAAGTTTTACTCAATTCTCTAAAGGTGAGACATAGTAAGTTATGACAGCTTGAAACAGTATGGTAATGGAATTAAAAAAAGAGAAAGCAAATAACAGTGTAGTTTTTTCATGCTTATAACACCACTATCAGCCTAACAGCTTACATTTATCAGGGACTTCTCAGACAAAAAAAATCATCTTAGAGTGGGAGCTGCACAGTAATAAAAGTAGGAGACAAAAACACAGCCAAGAAGAAAGAGATTTTTGAAGGCAACAAAATTAGACAAAACGGTTTTGGTAAAATTTTCAAGAGTGCTGAAACATTTCACTGAATGATTAACCTTCCATAATATGAAAAGGAATGGGAAATAAAGAATAACCCAGTCATCCAAAATACAAAAGTCATGGGAATTTGGGCAGGGTTGTGTGGCTGTAGATGATTTCCTAGACAGAAAACAGAAAAGTCTGAAAGGTATGTTATGGTCAGGAGAGAGAGAAATTGATGTAAATAATCAAACCATATATGATCCATTTAAAGAAAAACTTGCAGTTAATGTAAAGGCAACTACTAGAAACAGTTAAGTATTCAAGAATTGAATAATTACTTTCATGTCAAAGTGGTACATCTGCTTTGGTTGATACTCCAGTGGTAACTGTAAAGTAGCTCAGCATATTAGTCTTCAAAGCCAAGAGGTAAGCATAATCCTGAAAAGCTACGTGAGGCACATCTCAATTAAAGATCCAAAGTACATCTCTTAGGAGGCTATGTTACTGATCCTCAGTGAGCTTTCACGGTGAAATGAAGGTCCCATAATTTGGAGTCCAATAGGCAGCACCCACAGCAATAGAGATGCATTTAGAGCACCAGCATACCTAAAGAATCCAGAAAATCCAGGTGAAGACTTGTGTATTTATACGTGTGCAGGATGCAGAGAAGCAATGTGTGGAGGGATGAAGATGGGGGAGACACGTTGGATGTTGACTGGCTCCCTAGAAAGATGGCTTGATGTTACCTTGGCACTTAAGAGAGTAATTTAAATTTAATTGTAAATTCGCCTTTTTTGAAATTGTTTCATTGGACGTGGCTGAAGTTGGCCTAAGAAACTTGTGGTCGAGCTGTTGCATGAACCATCTCAGTTCTTGTGGCAATGATGCTTCACATTGGTACAGGGTATGGAATTCCAGGATACTCACCCACTTAGAATGAAGGAATAGTTATGTGCATTAATAGACCAATAGTTTCTGGCTTTTGTCATCCACTGATCCCGCTGCCCATTCGTATTTTGATTCAACTATTTACCTTGTGATCATTAACGTGCATTGTTCATAACTAAAACAATGATAATGAGGTTGATGACAAAAACAAATGAACTTCAATACTTATTTTGTGTCCTCTTTATAACAATGCACATTTTAAAATGAAGGCACCGCTTCTTCAACAGACTAATCTGATGCCATGAACATTATCTGAAATTATCTGAACATAAAATTCATCATCCCAGTTTTGATGCAGTCTATACAGAGAAAAGGTGTAAAGCTAATAAACCTAAATATATGGATTTTGGTGTATTAAACATCAATAGCAGGATATTTATGCAGAACTAGTGCATTCATACAATTTCCAATTTATCTGTTTATAGAAAATCTAATCAGCTCTCATCACAGAGGGTCACAGTACTTGGTTAACTACATGCAAACGAGACAACTGCTTTTCTTTGAAGCACTTAGGTCTGCTAATCCCATAATAGATCAGTTGCAACACGAACCAAGAACTATGTCTTTAATGCTGCAACACTGGACTTAACTGTTCCTATAAGCTAGCAGTTCTTTCATTATAAGATACACTGAACAGGCTAAATCCTGGTAAACCACTGCACAATAATTCTCGTTAATACCCTTATGTCGATATCACAAGACAGTAAAACCATTTTGAAACATGTATGAGGACAAGCACACTACAGACACTTGCATATGAACAAAGAGCACCTCAAACAATGAGAATAACATGTAACACTATTATTAATATGTTTAATGGAGAGGAGGGGCAATAAGAGATTGTAATCTGACTTTGGCTTTAGGAAGACAAGCCTTGCTATTAATGTTTATACATCACCTGAACTTTTTAGTTATATCCCATTTATGTGGGTAGAAAAGAGGATGAATTCAACAAATCTGACTTCCATTCCCTCCAATAAACTAATCAGAACCACAAGCTAAAATCAGTGTCGCTTTAAACAAGGCCAGATATAGGCTGATCTTGAATTGGGGTTGAGAGTGTGGTGCTGGAAAAGCACAACAGGTCAGGCAGCATCAGAGGAGCAGGAGAATCGACATTTCGGGCAAGAGCCCTTCCTCGGATGCTGCCTGACCTGCTGTGCTTTTCCAGCACCAGAGTCAACTCTAATCTCCAGCATCTGCAGTCCTCACTTTCACCTGGTCTTGAGTTGGGGTCAATAAAAGTCTCATTACTAGAATCATCCCTTATAAGTGGCTTTCAGATCTGCTCTGCAGATATTAATTGGAAACTGTATCTACTATTAATTTTAAAATAACATAACCAATAGCAATAAAATCTGCACAAACATATCCCTTTGGTGTTTAGCATTTCCTTTAAGCAGACCTCATCCCTATTATCAGTTGTATATTGTGAAACGTGGTGCTAAAATATCTGCCACAGAAGATGCCCACTGAAGAGTTAAACCTTTTACATTAAAAATAAACGCTGACTTGAAAGTGGGATATATACATTGTACTGAACTGTTGAGCTGATATCCTGCAGAGCACCCAGCTCCCTACCCCACCTGCAACAACTCTATCAGACTCTGCTACAGGTTTAATGAAGTGGAAAGCAAACGGTATGACAGCAGACACCTAATAAACCCAGCAAAACAATCTTGACATCTCGATGTGAACAAAACACCAAAGAGCCAGCATGGATTCACACACAAAAACAGGTACAGAGATGAAACACTTCTAAGAGGTTTCCATGTGGGTGATAGATCGTTAGATGGGCAGGTAAAAGCCTAAAGTACAAGAGGAAAGATTGTTACAAAGATTATTTTGATAATTATTTCTATAGTTACTACTGAGTCTAACATGGGCAATTCAATAGAGGATCACATCTTCCAAAGGTATGAAATTCCTCGAACGTTAAATGTTTGAAGCTTGTCGGTAGCATGTAAAATAACCTCTGCCAATATGTATTAACCCTGGACAATGTAAAGTAATTCAATCTTTTGTTATAACATGTTGAGTGCTTACTGTGCATAAGCTTCATTATCACTCAATACACATAAGATTGCCAACCTAACAGCAGACCATTTGGAGCATTTAACAAAAGCTCTGCTTTTTAACCTAATAATTGTTTAATGGGCTAAATGGTAGGGTGATAAGTTTATTTTTATGATTCTCCAAACTACTAGTTTTGAATCTCAGTCTTAGCCACAGTAATGGGGAAGGTTAGATGTCAAGTGGAGGTGGATTTCTACAGGGAGGAAATAACAATTACTGGGGCTTTTGCATACTTCGAATGACTGGCTAAACAGTCGGCCATATATCAGGGCACTAATTCACCTGCTCTTTGTTCAAGGAAATGCAAAATAGAAACCTTCTAAAAAGGAATAAATTATTTAAAAGGAGCGCGAAATATAGGAAGATCTTTCATTTATATAGCACCTTTCATGTCACTGAGACAATTCAAAAGTGCTTCAATTAATTATTTTTGAAGAGAAATCAATAGTATTATATAGACATACAGTATACGGCAGCCAATTTGGACGTTGTTTCAGAGGAACATGCAGGAGCCAATTTGGACACAGCAATTTATCCAAAAGCAGTATAATAAAATACCAAGAAATGTGTTAACCAGTTAATTTGTTTTTTATGGTGTTGATTGAGGAATAAATATTGGCTAAAACACTGGAAGAATTCCCCTTCTGTTCTTCAAAGAACCCCAATTGCATGATCGTTTTAAACAACTGCTTAATCAGGCAGCTACAATTTCAATGTTACTAATCAAAGGAAAGTAAAGAGATGTCAGCCTAGATTGTGCCCAAATCCCTGGAAAATAGCTTGAATTCATGAACTTTTTCCTCAAAGGTATGTGAATGCTCACTGCGTCTGCTGCCACAACAAAACATAAGATAAATAGTGATCAGAGCAAACGTGCAGTTCTTGGTTCAGCAGTGCACTGATTGTACCTATAGTGCCCAAGTTAAAAACAGTTTATAAAATTCTCTTCTTAGCATACATAGCAATATAGGCCTGGGAGCATGAAGACACCAGTTGGCTCTTCAACATGCTCCATCATTACATAAGGTTAAGGTTGAATTGATTTTGGATTTCAACTTCACTTTCATGTTTTCCTGTCCGTCTCCCTAACCCTTCTTGCTCTTGTCTATCAAAAATCTAACTCAGCCTCAAATAAATTTAATGATCAAGACTTCCTTGCTTTATGAATAATAGAATTCTAAAGACTAATAACTTGAGAGAAATGTATCCACATCGCTATTTTATAGTGAAACTCCTTATGCCTAAACTGTGTCACTGATTCTAATCTCCTCAGCAAAATGAAACATCCTCCCTTTTTCCACCCCATCAAGTCACTTTAAGATATTATACTTTTCAATAAAATCACCTCTCATGTTTCTAAATTGCAATGAGCATACAAACCTTTTCATAAGATAAGCCCTTCACCTCGGGAATGAGTTGAGTGAACTTTCTCTGAACTGCTTCTAACACAATTATATCACTCATCAAATAAGGAGATCAAAACTGCACACACTAACCCAGATGTGGTCTCACTGAGACCTGTTTGGCTGCAGTAAAAAAACTTCCCAACTTTTATACTCCAGTACTCTTGCAATAGTGGCCAACATTCAATTTATTAATAGACTTCTGTTTTTCAAATTAAGTATCATTTTGTTGTTGAATGTAAATAGTTTAGGACAAGAATCATGTGGAGTTAGTTACAACCGAATTTAAGAACATATATTAGGATGGAATTTGTTATTGCCTGTAACACATAACAGGATGATAGCAAATGAACCAGCAGCATAAACCTTGGTCGATTGCTTATTCCCAATTCCACAGAAAAGAATACTAAGATGGATTTTCCGAGGAATGGTAATCTCATGCAGACTGCCTGTATATCCCTTCATTTTTACAAAAGAAGGGAGATCCACACTTTTGAGAGAAGATTATATACAGAGTTCCCTCTTTTGTGGTGTTGTATTGTCAGAGGAAAGCAAACCACACGCATTTTTCACTGCAGTCATTTGCTGTATTCTGATATATAAAGTCGCTGTCAAACTGCAAGTGCATAAGGGAAGTTAATTGTTAACATGCTGGGAGGGTAGGCTGCCAGATGAGAAGGCTGCCCTTTGGGAAAGGTGTAGGGTGTCAGGGGTAGGATGCCAGATGTGTTGGGGTAGGATACCAAGCGCATTGTGCACCAAGTGGGTAGTTTGCCAGAATAGGAAGGTGCCAGCAGGGTAGGTTGTAGGATGCCATGGGTAGGATGCCATATGGATAGGTGGTAAGGCTGCTAATTACAGAGTGCCAACTGAGAAGTAGAGAGCTAGTTGGTAAAGTTAGTGACGGAATACGGTGACAGAGATAGGATGCCAGATGAGCAATGGTATGGTTTCAGATAAGTAGGGGGTAGAGTGCCATGTGGGTAGGGTACCAGGGTGTAAAGTAAATGATGCATTATTTAGATATGTTGGGATGGATGATTACAAATCAGATGTGGCATGGGTCAGGAAGGATGGGTTACAGATTTGGGCCCAACAGCTGGGTCAAGGTTCAGGTCCAGTGGTGGTTGCTGTGTCAGTCTGGGTCTAGCGGGGTAAAGAGTTTGGTTGGGTTGAGTAGCAGGGGGTTTGCATGTGAGGCTGGGTCCAACAGTGGGACTGGGAAAGAGGCTTAGGACACCTGGGTGCAATGTGGAAGATGTCAAGTTGGGTCCTGTGGTGGTGATGGGGTTGGCATTGGGTGTAATTGTGCATAAGCGTGGATTCACTTTAATAGTTATCTGAAAGATAGACTATGTATGTCATAATTTAACTTTTCCTGAGTAAATATTATACTTAATTTCATCGGAATCCTCTGACGTCTCCAATTTAAATGGAGACTTTCAGAAAGTTCCAGGCTTAGGGGATTCGCCTAGTGGAAAATTTGATTTCCCCATCAATTCTTTTGGAGCATGATTGGGATTCCACAGGATCCTCATGTGCAAATCCTATCTACACTGGCACAGTGACTGTCTGGCCAGTTTAAAATCCAGGCATTCAAGTGCAGCATAAATGATTCTGCCATAGAGTCATAGAGATGTACAGCATGGAAACAGACCCTTCGATCCAACTCGTCCATGCCGACCAGATATCCCAACCCAATCTAGTCCCACTTGCTAGCACCCGGACCATATCCCTCCAAACCCTTCCTATTCATATATCCATCCAGATGCCTTTTAAATGTTGCAATTGTACTAGCCTCCACCACTTCCTCTGGCAGCTCATTTCATACACGTACCACCCTCTGCGTGAAAAAGTTGCTCCTTAGGTCTCTTTTATATCTTTCCCCTCACCCTAAATCTATGCCTTCTAGTTCTGGACTCCCCCCACCCCAGGGAAGAGACTTTGTCTATTTGTCCTATCCATGGCCCTCATGATTTTATAAACCTCTATAAAAGGTCATCCCTCAGCCTCTGACGCTCCAGGGAAAACAGCCCTAGCCTATTCAACCTCTCCCTATAGCTCAAACCTTGTAAATCTTTTCTGAACAAGTTTCCAATTCATATTATAATAATATTAGCTCATTTTCCTTTACTATTACTAATTATTATTACCACTTTATTTTATGTAGTTTATAAAGATTTTCAAGTATTTGAGAATTCATGAAATTATTAGCTCGATGTTTGGTTGTTAATGGAAGATGAAAAGCCCCATGGATGAATTTATCAGTACTGTTAAAATGCTTGTAACAGGAGAAGGAATTTAAAGAATGTCAGAAAAGAAACTTTTATTTCTGACGTAATCATTGGTATTTCTAATGGCATAAAATGAGGAGAACTTCAATCAGTATTTTTTTGATATCTGTGCAGTAACAATATAAAACTAGAAGCTAGAAAAGAGCCATTGGCTAATCTAACTTAGTGTAACTTAGATCTAACAGTTATAATGTAATGCAGAGAATTGTGTAGTAATAAAGTGTGGATAGAAAGGTAGGAAAGATAAAGTAAAGGGTACAATTCAAAAGATGGTGCAGAAACAAAGATATCAGTTGGGTATTTGTTCTGAAGGCAAGGGGGCAATTTGAGAATTTGACTAAAAAAAGCTTGTAATAGATAATGCTTTGTAAAATTGACACACTCAATATAAAAACAAGTCAAATAGGATA
The DNA here is from genome assembly GCF_004010195.1 of Chiloscyllium plagiosum. Lineage (NCBI taxonomy): Eukaryota > Metazoa > Chordata > Chondrichthyes > Orectolobiformes > Hemiscylliidae > Chiloscyllium > Chiloscyllium plagiosum. Next base: position 35,612,184 of record NC_057720.1, on the reverse strand, counting down.
AAATTTTAGATATCACTGATTCAGCCTCAACCGGGGAGCTGTGTCCAAACCTGAGCAGCACATTTCAGCATGGATAGCAAGGTTTTGGAAAGAGTGCAGAAAAAATTTACAAGGATTGTACCAGAGATGAAGAATATCAGTCACATGTACACCAGACAAAGATGACAGAATTTCCTTTCCTAAAGGATATTAGTGAACCAGATGTGTTTTTATAACAATTGACAAGGTTGTGTGGTTGAGGCCATCTTTTCCTCATTTTTATTGAATTCAAATTTTGCCATCTGCCAAGGTGGGCTTTGAATTCATGCCCTTAGACCATTAGTCTGAGGTCCCTGGATTACTAACCCAGTAAGCTACACCTCCCCTTTTAGGTAAACGTTTGAAAAGAAAGATGATATGAAAAAAAAAGAGAAGTGTAACAGATAGAGAAATGAACATCTCCAGTTGAAGAGCATGCAATAATATAAGCCATTTAACTTTATTTTGAGTTTAATATTTTATCATTATATTCATTTGAAACTGAAAGCACTATAACAAGTAGTCACAGGTTGAATTATGCTTAACATTTGGTTTGTTCAATTTGTATTTCACCCCCACTGTTCTCTCCTTTACCAGAATTGATCAATCTGTGCACAGTCGAATTTAGACTGGAAAGATTCCATAGTTAAAAAAATTAGTGTTGTAATTACTTCGCAGCTCAAACAATCTCTATGAAAAAAAGAAACAAAATTAACATTTCAGGTGAGTGACTCTGTCAGAATATATGGTTGACCTCCAGTTAATTCCAAATTTGCTGATACTAGCAGTTGAGGTGCTGCGACTGAGCTTAATCTTCTACCCCAGTAAACATCCCATTCCTGATGATTATCCATTATACAGACATTGAAGGAAGATGGAATCTGGTATTGTTGGGGAGTTAGAATTAGCTTTTATTGTCATGTCTACATATTTGACTAGCATGTGAACAGAATGGAATGTTACTGGAGTGCCATCAGTGCCAATATAAACATAGCCCAGTATATCAAAATATTCAACATTTGAGAGCAGAATGATGAGAAACCACCCAAACACCTTCATACATCTCATCCTTCCCCATCCACAATCAGTCCACTACCAATAGTAATTGTAATAAAAACAATGCGATGAAAAGTGTGTGATTTTTCTATTAATCTCAATTTTTGAAAACAGTTTGGAGTTAAAACTAGTGTGATATGGTATTGGTTTATTTTGTGAAGGAGTTTGAAAATTAACTAGGTCAGTCTGTCCGAAACCATGATTTTAAACTCGTATGTGTTTACTGGAGTATTAATGGAAGCTTGTTTATACTGTGGTGTTTATGACTGGAAAGAGAAAGGATCAATATCAACAGTTTAGCATGGTCTAGAATGAGCAGCTTTTTAAATAAATAATTAGTTTAAACGCTGTTGAGCAATTTGAAGGAGACCTGACTAACATTAGATGTAAATAAAATCTCTCCAACTAAAAGGGAGCTTGTTCAGAACAGTTAAGGAAATGAGTTACCTCAGAGAGAAAACAAAAAGTGTAGTTTGTGAAACTTCTGGACTAGGTGTATTTGATTATAATGCTGCAGATAGACTGGGGAACTCTACATTCTCAGTTATGTGCATTGTCAAGGGAAAAGGCCTCAATTCTACACACCCTCGCATGCTTATGCTTTAATGACAGACTACCATGTTAAATTTAAAAGAAACAAAATATGATTATCAGGCCAGATTTCATTCCAGAATCTGACTTTCCAGTAGTAACATCAGCTGGAATTATAACAACAAATTGTGCTCCTTTGGCTACTCTTCAGAGGTCACTGATTTGGAATGGTGGAATTTTAGACTCATTGAAGGAACAAAGCCTCAAACCACAGCCTCCCTAACAACAAACTAATGCCAACAGGGTTATATATACACTGAACTTGGAGCTAAAAGAAAGACCAGAAAAAAAACGCTATTCAAATTATGTATTATTCTGTGTCACTGGCTTAAGTTAAAAACTTTTTTCCTTACTGCTGACTGTACGTAGCTTGTTTTTTTAGTGGAGAAAAGAAAATGTTGTTTTTTGATCATCTGACATAACACACATTGATATGACTTAGTTTCTTCCTGCTTGAATGAAAAAAGTGACAGCTTCAAAAAAAGTGGCCATTGTTCTTGTAGAGTGACCATCCAAACCTCCTATACTCCCACTGCACACACACACTTACACATGACTCCACCAAGCTAAAAGCCCACCTCCCCACTAATCTGTATCATGCACATCCTCCCCCTTTTCCATTTAGGCACCTGCTATGCAGTCACAACAAGATTAGAGCTCGACTTGAGAGGGCAAGGGTCAATAGTCATTACCTCGGAGTAACCACCATGGAGGGAAAAACAATATCTGTATCATTGAACAGCAGATGTGGGAGCCAGCCACACGATGCTGTGAGAGCAGTCAGCTGGATAAGCCTAACATTACTGATAGGACCAGTAATCAAAACAAAGCCTCTCTGTTGACCTTAACAAGGAAAGACTTTGAGGTAAAATAAATTATTTCAAACAGGTTTGCATATTTTCAGTGATGCTGTAGGCCCAACACTGAACCTGATAGGCTCACATACAGAGCAAAAACAAAATAGTTATTTTGAAATATTAGCATTAGCTAATAATTATAGTGAATAGAAAGTTTTAAGGATAACTGTCTCCAATGAAGGACACAGTGTATAGTCAGCAAGGATTAAGGCTGTATGTTGTTCAGAGATTTTGCTCATCAGCAAAAAGCCCTATGTAGGACAAAAAGAAAAATTAAAATTATAAGAGCAGTTTTAAATCTGCTATGGTTCATGCAATATCATTACTTCAGCAGAATATACAATCTACCACTAAGGATAGCTGTTATTTCTATGCGCTGTCTGGTCAATCTTGGAGGGTGCTGTGGAATTTGGTTGTACATCGACCACTGTTGTTACTAAGGTCATGTTCAACTTGAAATTGAATTTATATCACATACACAATTAAGAAATGGGTGATTCTAAGTTCTCACAATTATTACAGTTATCTCACATCCTGTAGGTGAATATAGCAATCCTTTATTACCTGACTATAAAACTGTGATCATTAAACAAAACTTTGTTCTTGTCTGTTTCAGGCATCTGGGAGCTGTTCATGGTATTTATATGGCAGGTGTCCATAGTAGGTTAAAATGTGCCACTTTGGTCAGTTTAAGATTCTACAGCTTCTGGACAATTTTAATGAAATGTTTCATTCTGGCATACTTAGAATGTGGATTGAAGAAGTGCGAACATGTCACTAATATCAAATTTACATATTGATGAATCACTGGGTGTTTTGGTAAAAGAATAATGCTGGAACTCAAAATATGAACATTTGAAAATTAATCCGAAACCAATTTGTCCTCACCCCTCTGTCACAAAGAATATTTAACTAATGTGAATTGGGTTATCTAACAGTCCACTTTGTCAAAGCACATCTATATATATTTATTCATTACAGTAGGTTTTGATAAAATGCAATAGTTGTGCTCTCATGCGGATGCGTGGTTTAAGAAAATCATGTAATAGCCAGGCCATTTAAACTAATGGGGCTGGAATCAGGTTAAAGCAAATACAGGTAAGGAAAGTGCACGTTCTAGAAATATTTGTCTAAATTTTTCAATTCACATTGAAGAAACACATGTTATAGCAGAAACGACTATGATTTTTTTCCGTTTTTGCCTTTTGTAAGTCACCTCCTGCCATTCAGACAACTCATCATTGTTGTCATGGTGAGGATGGGACATGATTTACTCCTAGTGTGAGGAATAGCAGACACAGATGATATAACAGGCTGGCCACCCTCATTTCTCAACAGTACCTCAAACTTTGTAGACTTTTCCAAATGACTCCATCATAAGCTATTACAAACCACAGTTGTCACCAAAGTAAAAACTCTTATTTTGAAATCGCCTGTAGAAAGCAGACAACTAATCCTGACTAGCCGACTTCCTTGATTTCAGACATAACTTTAGAAGAGCAAAAAAAACATGAAAGGGGATTGAAAAATTTCAAATATTCATCAATTTATATTACAGCCATACAAAGCTTTCTCCAGTTCTTGAAACATTTAGGCCATGTACCCCCTCAAAGGATAAAGAAGATATTTCAGGATATATCTTACATTTCTTTCTTCAGAACACAACTTTTGTTTTGACTTTTCTTTTAACTGTATCCCACCCAGTAGTTTCTGATATAACACTATTGGTTCCAAGGTATTCTATAAACTTCTGCACCACTCTTTCCTAGCAAAACAGAAGTTAACCTGCCAGACATGTTGTGGGTGATTTTCACAGAATACTTTAGGTGCAAAAAAAGGATGGTCAAGGTGGGGCCTTAAATCGAAATGCCAGTTTAGCCTACATTTAGCACAAGATGACAACTGAATAAAGGAACAAATGCCTGCTCTAGAAGTTAATCTGAAGGTAAAAACCAGTTGCGTGCCACGTAAAATTATACTAGTGCTCATTCAAGGGGATGCATGGCATATTGGTGAAAAAAATCTCAAGAAACCCCTCTCTTTTAACAGTAACCAACAGTTCAGGAGTAAATGAAGCTCTGATGTTAATTAAAAATTATAAGAATACTCAATATTCTTGTTATTTCTACTGGACATGTGAAGGGGATCTACGAAACACATTGGTGGTTAAAATCCCTATGGAGACCAAACATTTTAAAACAGTTATTTTAATTCCAATGACATATTGAGAGGATCGCAGCACAAGTCTAATGTTCAAACTTTATAGCTAAGTACTATTTTGGTAGGCAACTTTCATTCTAAACAGAATTTCATCATCAATGCCTGCTTTTGCCGAGAGGAAGTTCCCACAGCAAGGGCAAACATCAATGAAATTTAACACAGCACTCAATGCGTCACCGTAGCTTTCAATTGTCAGACGAACACAAGAGTTCGAAGATAAAAACCTCAAGCCTGACACCAAGCTCATGGTCTGCAAGGAAGCAATATTACCAGCCCTCCTTTTTATATTGGAGGCATGGGCAATGTACAGCGGACATCTCAAAATCCTTGAGAAGCATCACCAGGAATGCCTTTATAAAATCTTGCAAATCCACCAGGAGAACAGAGTCTCCAATATCAGTGTCTTCTTTCAGGCCAACATCCCCAATATCAAGATACAGATGTTGATAATAATAATAGTAGTAATAAGCTGCTTGATTGGTCCACATTGTCAGGCATGCCTGACATAAGGCGTTCAAAAATCTCTACGCAGAGTTTTATAATGGCAAGCAGTTACCAGAGGGCAGAGGAAATGCTCGATGGATATTGTCAAAGCCTTCACAGAAAAAGATGGACTATCCCAATTTTAGCCCAAGATTTCCCAAACTGGAGACAAGGCATCTCTAAAAGATTGCCTCGGTGGAGGTGACGTGCAAACAGGGAAAGGAGCATTTGGAAACTTGAGTATCCCAACCACCCACTTCAGCAAGCACCACATTCCCGACTTGTGGCAGAGATTTCACATCCAGTATTGGAATTTTTAGTCATCATAGGAACCTCAATACTGGAGTGGAAGAAAGTCATCCTTGATCCAAAGTGACTGCTTAAAAGAGAGAAAACAAGAGAGAAGAGACACTACAAAAAGGTTTTCCTATTTTAATTTGAAAATAACCAAAAATCCTCTGCTTCTAACACCGTCATTTAAATACACACTTAATCCTTCCAGAACTGGTCCAGAGGTTTTTGCTGCTGCCAATGGCTTACTTCCTTTTCTCATTCCTCGCCAGGTAACTCCTGAATTGAGATTTGACTTTCACTGAGGGTCACACGAGTAAGCCTTTCCTTCAAATAAAAGATAGGCAAACTTTCCAGCCTCCTTTAAATCCTCATGAACTTAATGTGTTTAATTGGAACATGTGCTCCCACCCGCATGCTGAAGAGTGAACAACAGGATCAGAATTTTCACTTCAAGCAAAGGATTAGCCATCTCTATATCCTGCCCTCTGTCCCTAAGATGTCTGTAGGCTGACCTATAACAGCATGTTTCAGGGAGATCTTAAAAAACCTGCAAGTCAAAATTACAACAGATTTTTATGGACATTTCGCCCTTTCAAAGACTATCTCCACAGTAACATGAATCACATGGACCTTGTTTTCAGACGGAAGTTCTCCAGTATTTTGAAGTGCCTGCTTTAGCTTGTCCATGTTGGGGTAAACCATAACCTTAGTTACAAGCTTGATATTCTGGTCTTCAGATATTCTTTTCCACAATTGGTTTAAGATTGACCTGGAACACCAAAGCCATGAAGAATGTTGTCACTTGTCTTCCTTTGGTGAGGGGAAGCTCCAAAGATACAGCAAATGGTCCATTTTCCAGGATTTCACTGGTGATTTTAATTTTGGGGGGAGGTGAGGTTGTTGTTGTGTTGTGAGAGCAGATTGAATGATGGCCTTCATTTTCTGGATGTTTAGGGGAATAGTTATTTTCTCATATGCTTTGGAGAAGGAGTTGACAATGACCTGGAGTTCACTTTGAGAGAGTACACATGAACTCAGCTGCAAATTTAAGCTATGATTGAGATTGGATTGGTTTTGGTTTTGGGTTGAAGGTGACATGGATAAAAGAGACATAGGTTGAACAGTTTCCTGTCTATTATGTAGATTATCTCCTGGCCTCTGGCTAACCTGCTGGAACTGAGGTGTGTATTTTTCAGAATTTCACCAGGGATTCTTTCTTCAAATGAAAGTTGTTTTATAGTTACTGACTGGCTATTACAGCCTCATTCTGGGTGGAGGCAAGTAAAGACTGACTCTCATAGAGTACAAAGGAAGGAAATTTAGGATATTCAAGTTGAAGAGAGATTCAACTGAATAGTTCTTCAAAATGTTCTCTTTAGTGATTGTTGACTGTCTCTAGTTCCTTGATGGTGTCCTCTCCATGTTTGGCTGTCACCAGGATTGTTTTCTGGAATGCTTGGGCCAAAGAATGCTGAAGAAACTACGCACGTTATTCATGTTTGTGAGCTGTTGAATCCCTTGCTTTCCTTTCACCTGCCATTTTTTTCTTTATATCCAACATTTTATGCTGTATCATTGCTTCCAACTAGCTCTAAGACTGGCACCTTTTTCTGGAGCCATGAAGTAGTTTTCAGTCAATGCAAGGTCCAAATCTGATTGCAAAAAAACTTTTCCAACAATAGCATCCTCTCCCAAGATTACTTGCCCAGCACTGAGATCCTAATCAATCCCTATCAGTTCCATAGTTTATGCACCTGACATAGACTTCAAAATTTGGTCAAGGCCAGGGACTCCCAGGGACAGTGGCAATGCTTTAGGAATGTTCTTAAAGCATGTCTGAAGAAGTCATATAGCCCCACTGACTCATGGGAGTCCGGGCTCAAGACCAACCAAACAGGTGAAGGCTTATCTGTGAAGGCACAAACACATTGAGAGACTTTATTGGGAATATGCAGAGGAGAGAATCCACAAATCTCCAAATAACCTATCTACCAAACCAATCTAGGGTTTGAAGATCACACATTAGACTTATTCGCTATCTAAGAGCTCAAACTGGCAACAAGCAAGTCATCCTTGGTTGCAATGAACTATCGAAGAAAAGAGGGAGCAATACCCAAGTACAAATCATAAATATTAAAGTTCTAGGCCCCAAACTCTATCTTGGATGTACACAGTTCAAAATATAAGAACTATAACATTCAACATTCTAAAGAGGTCCCTGTGAGGCTTAAAGACTAAGAGTCAATCCATTGTAATCAGAACTGCTTTGACCATTTTCCACAGCAGTGAACACCAGCACCTATTTCTTCATAGCGTGATGTTCTAACAAGCAAACCCAGTAAGCTTGATATTGTAGAATTCTGAGCAAATCACATAGCCTCCTTCATATCTCCATTTTATCTTAAATGGAAGAGACACAATCAAACGCAATAATCTTCTAAACTTCATATTTGCAACAGTAGGATACTTTGTAAAGACTTCACTGACACTTCAATAACACTTAATCTGAGATTCTCAGAGGAGTTAATTGAAAAAGGAGAGGTGCTAAGTTACTGTATATTCTTCTTCACAAGGACAAATGAAATGTTTGATTTCAGTGAGTCACTTTTCCAAGCATGCCATCATTGGCATCTTGCTCGGGATACCTCTTGATGTTGATGAGACAATTGGTGGTAAACAAGAAGCCAGGCAGAAGAACTGAAGGCAAGAGATATGCTTTGGACCCCATCCACCAGGACCTCAAGGGTCATATCTGTTTGCCTGTGCACATAAGAGACCCTACAATATATTGCTGCGTGGTGATGGAGAGAAGGATAACTCTTTCAAGGAGTGTCATTGCAAATGAATGACTTTGTGGTAATTGAAGTTTCGTGAAATACACAGGCATTATGTTACTGTAAAGTACTAAAATAATACTATGTGGTTTGTATCATGCTTACATATTTCTCTTATCTCTTTTTACATACATATCACTTAGTCATGTTTGTTATAAAATGAAATTTTTACTGATGATTTTTGTAATAATGCAAACTTAATTCCAAAGTATGTGGTAACACAAGGTTTGCAAAAAATCTCATGATAATAATTTACTTTAATGGTATTTTGTATGTAGTAACATTTGTACAATCAGACAATAATCAAAGGACTTTTAAATTCTCTTATTACCAAGTCTGCAAAAGAAGGTTTTTAAGAAGCATTCTGACGCAAAGTTCATGGAATAAAAAAGTTTGCTATTCTACAAGACACTTAGTAACAACCTGATCATGTAAAAAAAAAATCTATGGGATACGAAACTACTCACACTTGATGAGGTTATTTAAATTTGCTCAGTGGTAAATTTTAACTGCGATTTTAACCCATTTGCTTTGAATGGGTTTGCAACAAAGAGCTAATACAAAAAAAATGTTCCATAAAGCTATTTATAACTTACATGGTAATTTCAAGGTATCTGTTTCTAATATTTTGGATATGAGGACTTCTTATAATGGAGAAATATTTGCAGATTTTGCACTGCCAATGGGAAAATATGCTCAAAGTAGTAAAATAGTGATGAGGGTAAATCACTGAAGTTGTAGCTTAGATGGCTATTCTGCAATGCAGAGTGAAGCTAACAGCATGGAGTCAATTCCTACACCAGCTGACGTTACGACGAAGAACTCTGTCTCGACCTTGTCCCTTCACTTGAGGCATGGTGAACCTCAGGTTAAATCAGCACCAACTGGCTCTCTCTAATTACAGCCCTCTGACCTAAAGGCACCATGGTGATTTGACCTTTACAATGTTGTAGGTTTTCTCTCCAATCAAACCCTTACTCAGATGTGGCCCTTAACTGGAAGGATTCTGTTAGTGAATTTGATACATCACTTGTTGAAAAAATAGATTTTAATGTGAAATAATTCACTTGTATTTTAGAAATGGAATGTAGATGTGGGATCGTTTAAAAGAATAAAAGAATGACTAGGGTAGGAATAGGTCCAGTCAAGGATAGTAGTGGGAAGTTGCGTGTGGAGGCGGAAGTTAATATCTTAACCATTGAGTGAGCTTATTTTTTTTAGAATCAAGTCAAATGATTCAAGAATGGAAGAGTTAATGTGAAAACAATGACTGCAGATGCTGGAAACCAGATTTTGGATTAGTGGTGCTGGAAGAGCACAGCAGTTCAGGCAGCATCCGAGGAGCAGTAAAATAGACGTTTCGGGCAAAAGCCCTTCATCAAGAATACAGGCAGAGAGCCTGAAGGGTGGAGAGATAAGTGAGAGGAGGGTGGGGGTGGAGAGAAAGTAGCATAGAGTACAATAAGTGAGTGGGGGAGGGGATGAA